>NW_020447196.1:2705582-2888082 GCF_003343035.1 Apteryx rowi | reverse complement strand
AACTGACATTATTAACAACAGTCATCTGAAATATACTGTATATAAAACAATAGCTTTGATAGTTCTCTAATTAATGGAAATAACCCTTCTCTCAATAAGTAGTTGATGCATTTCCCTGTTGGAGGATACTTAAAAATATACATCGTTATCCAGTTTTGCCTTTTTTTTTCCTGCAGAATATGTAAAGATTAGATTTTCTCCATTGGTCTAATGAGTAGAAGCAAAGCTAGGGCATCAATAGTTAACCTTATATTACCCTCTGCAGAACAGACACAGTATCAATGTAGGGGTTTAACTACCACACCACTAAAAACACATATTCCTGCAGTTTTAGACTAGCCGTAAGAATGCTGTGTATATGTTTTCCTCATTATTTGGATGTGCTGTTTGAATGTTGTGATCAGTGATTCAGAGCACATGATTCATCAGGAAGACATTTGCTAGGCAGACATGTGAGGAGCTGTCTGCCTCCTCAATCTCACTGACAGGGCAAAAATGCTGATTTATAGTAAATCATTAAAATCTGCTTATTATTGCACTGCTTGTTCCTCTTCTCCACTTCAAGCCAGCATCTTGATCTGCATCATGTCTCTTACAATTTTATACTACAGCAAGCAGTTATTTAAACAAGAGAGAAATGATCCTTAGTCTTTATTAGTTCATATGAAAGGATATTTTGTTTAAAGAAGACTAATTAAGAAAGCAGACTCTATTTTCTTGCTCGGTTTAGGGAAAAATAAAGATTTAAAACATCTAAGTACAAAGAATTATTACAATAAAGCGATACTTTAAAATGATTATTGAGTAGCTTGTTTTAAAAAATCGTAAAGAAGCAGCTCAAACAACACCAAAAATATTTGGAAGGGAAGCAAGGTTGAATGGTTAATCAGTTTGTGCTAGAACTCAGGCAAGACACAGCTAAATATTATGTGAATATTGGTGAACTCCCCCCTCCCCAAACTAGGATTAGGTGCCAGTCGGTTACAGTGACAATAGGAGCATTCTTTTAAAATCATTTTCAAAAAGGGGGGGAAAAAAGTTTTGTTTACCTTGTAGGAAATGGTTTTGTGAAATAATATAATATGTAAATATGCTGTCTGATAGAAAAACAAAGAAACAATGCAAAGAGGTCCATATTGTGTATGTGTTACTTACAGTAAAAATTTTAATTTGACGCCTGGGGACAGAAATCCTTGCCACTGAATTACAAAGAAGTGAATAAACTGACTCAAAATTAATCCATACAGATCTGTCCCCTTAATAATACTAATTCCAGAGAACAAAGCAGTGCATAATGCATTTTAAATTAACTTGGAAAATGCATAATTTATATTTGTTTTATTTCTTAATATTTGAACACAGGTACATTTTAGAATGCTAAGGACAAGAAAGGAAAGGACAGATTTTGTCCATATATGCTCAATTTAAAAAAAATAAAACCAGACAATATTTTTCAAGCTCTCTTAGAAAAGGACTTCAGCTGTGAAATATTACGGAGAAAGGATAAACACAGTTAGGGAAGAGAAAATGATTTTTAACATGCTGTGAAATGAATATGTTTGGTTAAAATATAAAAAGGGTCCTAATTCCTAATAAAACATTCTGAAATAGATAATTACATATTAGTTTGGATCAAAAATAATGTCCTTACTCATGAGAAGCAATTGAGAGATACACTGCAGGGTGCCCTGTCGGGCATGGCAGGCAGATAGAATATGGTATGTAAGAGGGGTAGGGGTAAGGCAGCGCAATTCAATATTCCACTTCATGAAAAATACGCAGTACACACAGGAAATGACAAGATTCAAGTCTGCTGCTTTATTAATGCTCTTCACCTACACATGTAACATTGTCACCTGCCTTTTATATATCATATTATTTACCATATGGATGTGCAAGTAGAAAACCAGACATCCTATGTATAATCTAGAAAAGCCATGCCTGTAATTCAGAGTTGCATTTATCCTTAGTGTGCTGTGGTAGCTCAGCAGGTTGTCTTTACCCTCTCCAGTCCAAAGAGCAAACCTCCAGTTACCCATGCACCATACTACTGTGGTGAAGAGGAAATCATTTCATAAAGTGGTGTATCATTCTCCCTCCAAGTTATGCCTGGTGGACAAACTCATAGGTGTTTCACAGATACACTGTACTATGCTCGTGCTGCTGCATTTGGAAGTTTATTGTTCAGTTTGAAGAAAAAAGAAAGGAAGGAAAGCAAACAAAAGGACTGCTGTTACAGTAAAAGCATAGATGCAGATGGTAATGTAATACAAGGAGAGAGCATCTGGAATTAAAGCTTCTTAGTCTGGAAAATTAGTCCTCACTGTTTTTCCTCTCTCCTCTTCCAGAATAACTTTGGATCTAATAAATCGAAGGGTGTCTGGAGAGGGCTGAAAGACAATCAGGTAGGTTTGTGTCTTTTGCATAGCTGATACTGCAAGCCATATATGCAGAGATGGGGGATGTTTTCTTGCTGGGGAGGTCTGCTTTTGCTCTCTGGGGTACCATGCTAGGTAGCTCCTGAAAAGAAAGATAAGCTTTTGTAAAGCCAAGAAGTTTTTCAAGCATTTCCGTTGTTGTATCAAAGCTATGATGCTGAGTGAGGGCAGAAACCTGAGTGAAAATTGAAAAATTGGACCTGGCTGCCTATATTTACTCGGGAGAATGTCAGATCACCCAGTATTTAAAACAGTGGTGGTACATGTGCAACTGGTAATCAGTAACAATTTAGAATAATTTCTCTGGTGTAGATTTCAGTTATTAATGCTACCAGTTGTTAATTCGCTTTGAGTGGTTATCACAGAAGCACACAAAGGGTAAAGAGCATATTTCATGGCGATTTGCTAAATAATCTTTATGATGTTCAAAGGAGGTGAAATTTGCCTGAGACCAGACTTGCTTACAACACAGAAATTTAGCCCCCAGTTGCTAAGTTATAAATCTTTCTGCCAGATTGGGTAGAACATCACATTACCTTGAACTAAATTTGTAAAGAATGACCATTGTCCTCACAGCTGTAAGAGAAAAATGTAGAGCCTGTCCCAAACCATGGATTTTAATAGACTGTACAAATAAACCTAAAAAGTGAAGAGATAAAACCCAGCCAACTCAAATTTATCCAAACCAATTACTTCCTTAGTGACAATTTGTTAAATGATGACTTCACTAGAAAACTAAATTGATTACATTTTGCACACTTTTAGTATTTTAACTACCTGGAAAAAAAAATCAGCTTAAGTTTATAGGAAAACATTCCTAGTTAATTCCTTCCTTGGTGTTATGGTTGCGAGTTATTTTCAATAACTCAATTTACAGGCTAGCTTTATCGTGGGCTAATGCAAATTAATGCTTGGAGTCATAAGTGTTTCTCTTGGAAACAGTAATTTCAAGTTAATGTCTCTTGATGTGAAATGGAGTGCAGTGTCACAAGTTCTCTCTCACCAATCTACAAATTAACTTCTCTTCCCTCTGCACAAGAAACATGGATGGCATCCTGCTTTGCTTCCCTTAAAAAATTATGTAATTATACATATGTGTGTGTATATATATATATATATATATATATAACATATATGTATATATACGTGTGTGTGTGTGTGTGTGTGCGCATGTGTGCACGTGTGCGCCCATCTCCATTTCCTCTTTAATGGCTTGGGTGAAGCTATCCTGGATTTTCAGTGGTGCAGCTAAAACTGGGTGACAAAATATTAAGATTTACAGAGTACTAATACAACAATCACTTGTGAAAGATAATTCTTGATTCCAAAACTAGACCTGTTTGGGTAGGTTCATTTGGTTTGTCATTTAGGGCTTGGTAACAAAGAATTTGCAACTAGCAACTACCAAAAGAAAATAAGAGAATTGAAGCAAGAGAGAAAATAAAGAAATGAAATAGTGAGTGGAGGAAAAAAACATGTTTCTTCATTGTATTAAGGGCTTTTTGTGTGACACTTTGGAAATGAATCAACAATTGAAAAATTCCCCAAGCCAGCATGGCTATGTCTCCTGCATGTGTATTTGATTTTATATTTTCAGTCCAATACTTTTTAATATACCCTGCAGAACTCCTGCCTTATGGTATTTCACAGAGAGAAATCATGGCACTCCTCTTCATCCTTGCAGTACTCTGCACGTGTTGCAGCATGTTTTATTTATTCTCATAGTTGGGTGAGACTGAGACTAAGGTAAATTTTGAACTACTGATGAAGAATTTAGTTATGATACAAGCAAAGTAGACTATAGTCTGTGCCCTCGATATAGTGCCTTCCCCTAGAGGTCTCATATTACTGAAGGCACCCGTGGTTTGGATTGTTGGTTATTTCTTCTTCTCACCAAAAATCCCCTTTTTCTTTACCTTGTTATTCCTGAAGTTAAAGCTCTGATTTTATTTGCTTCTGCCTTCCAGAATTTACTTAAACCAAAAATTAAAAAAAAATCAAACCAAACAAAAAGCCTTTCTCTACTTCTCCTTCCCATAAGATAACTGAGTTATACCAAACTAGCTTTGTAAACAGAGCAACAACAAAATCCCATCTTACACTATAGAACATTTTCTACATTTCTATATTCCTAAATTTCTTTTGGAGACTCCCATCTCCATGTCCCACCATGTTCAATGCTTGTGGCCTGGTACTGTTTGATCTTCACAAAATCCTACTGCCTTTAGCAAACTCAGGGGTGATACTAACAATGCAGCTTACTTTCTCCCAGCAAACGGAACTAATCTCAAGAGTCTTAAGGAATAAAAATATGTCAGAAGTAAGGTGGTAAGTAACAGTTAATGTAGGATGCTCATGGAGCAGCAAATGGGATAGTCCCAACAGTTCTCTGAGCTTAGGAGAGCACACATCTCAGCAAGCCTGAGGACAACTCTAGGAAATTATCTTGTGCAGCCTCATAACACCAAACTCTGTACAGGCTGCTGCTAACTAGCAGAGGAAGAAAATGGCCTCTTCTCCTGAAAATGTATGGATATGATGTGTTCAATGAGAAGGGCAAAACCTAAATCGCATGCAACTCTTGCTTCTGAGAGAAATAGCTATGCATCCTTGGGAAATATCTTCCCTCATCTTGAGGACAGGCAGCAGAATGACAGTAGCAGTGCAGCTCACCATGCCAAAGGCAGATGTGGCATTTCAGAGGAAGGGGAATTCAGGGCAACAGTAAGGTCTGAGACAGAGAACAAGGTAGAAACCTAGAAAATTAAAGGGAAGAGACACTCCAGTAAAAGGGTTGAAGAACAGAGGACAGAGCATTCATAAAGCAAGATGAACAAATAAAAAGGTAAAAAGGGAGGAAAAGGAACAGCATGACTGATTTTTAAAAGCAAAGGTCCTGGTGTCTATAAGAGGAAGAAAGGAATAATGACAGTTGGGGGAAAAAGGAAACAAAGACAATCTGGGCTGGCAGAAATAGCAGAGACAAAGAAAACAAAGCATGTCTGAAGGAACAGCAGTGGGAATGGAAAGGAGGAATTCCTTTGGGAGGAGCCAAAAGAGAGAATAGCTGTGTGCTCTGGATGGATGAGAATTGTGTCTTGAGAAACCAGTGGCAAAAGACAACAGAGGGTCTATTAACACCAATTTTTTAATGATTATTTTTGTCTAAGGTTTGAAGCAACTAATGGACTCCAGATATTAAACATGGATGCAGAAGAAAGAAAATGTATAGTTTAGGTTGTGCAGGTGAGCTTTAGTTTTTGGAATGTCTTGAATACTGCATACTGAAAAAAATTGCAGAAAGTGTAATAGCCTGTTTACAAGATCAAGGCTCAGAAGCAAATCAAATGAAAGGTTAATAAGATCAGAGTTCATAAATTAGGGTTTAAAGTCTCTATTTCTTAAAGAGAAAGATTTAGATGAAAGATCATGCAATCTGTTTTAATTGTAATAGTAATTAGACACATGGAAGAACAGAAGAGATAAGATGTAATCAGTGAAAGGACTTGGTCTTCTTGACCAAGGAAATGGGCAAAGTCAAAGACATTGCATATTCAGGAATCAATATGTCTTTCTTTCTTTAGTTAAAAAAGTCTCTTATTGTCCATGTTGATTCATGTCATCCAACTTTAAATGGTTTTACTTCATCAAAAGAAGCAAAATTCCTCTTCTTTTTTTTTAATGTTGGCACAGATAATTCATTCTGAGCAAAAAGCTAAGACCAGACAGGCTATTGGGGAAGATTCCTTTTAGTACTTTGATTTAGATACTTGGAAACAACTGAAAATATTTATTTTTATATTTCCTAACATAAATAGTACCATGTTTAGAATTATACTTGCAATCAAATTTATGAAGTACAAAAATATCACTTTAATGTATAAGCATCTTGTCTCTCTTTTGGAGATTTGTCTTGTGGTACATTTCTTAAAAGTGTGCAGAAAAAGATACTGCAGATTCAGCACTTAAGAGAAATGATAATCAGATGCTATCACTTTTAAATCATAATGTTGCATTACATTGCAACACCTTGCTTTTCTTACAGCTCTTGGCAATTCCCTAAGGACCATCACTCTTTAGAGAAAATAAGGGATGTCATCAGTAAGGGAATTCTTGCACTTTGGGGTGGTTTTAAAAAAGACAGCCTGCACACAAGATTATGGCTGCTGATGCAATAATTGAGAATCACTTGGTGAAAATGTTTTCCTTTTCACAATTAATTCATTTGGACTTCATTCTGTGGAAGAATAAAACAGAAGTCTTTGCAAAATGTCTATGGCCAAATGGCAGAAGAAAATAGGCCAGTGTTTTGAGATATTTGTTGGACAAGCACAACAAAAAGGAACATACCTTCAGATCAGCTCTACGTTGCGCCGGAAGAAAGTGGAATAGCAATAAAGAGCATTTCATTTCTGAAAGAGAAGCATGGTCATTGCTTTCTTACAAACATGACAGCACTCCCTAGCTCCCCTTGGAGGAGGGGAGGAGCTCAGGGACTGCCAGCTGTGGGGCAGCACCAAGAGCCAGCTGTGTTCCCACCACTGTGTCCTCTCCTCCTTGAGCTGCACTCTCCAAAGCTTGGTCAGCTCCCAAGGGTCCAGGCTTAAAAATCTGACTTCCCAAGGTAAGCAGACTGATGTGATTTGGTTGTCCATCTAGCTAGCTAGCTACCAAAAACACTGGAAATTTAAGCAAAATCTGAATGAAGCCTGAAAAACAAGTCTGTGCTACGGTGTTGTGAAAGGTGGTGGAAGGATACTCTCTGTGTAGAGGCAGGCAGAGCTCAGCCACCACATGGTCCACACTGCTGCAAACACCCGCTTTGTCCGTGCATGTGGGCAGCCAGCTCAGCAGTGTATGTGCCCCTCTGAGCGAGCCATTGCATATCCTTCTCGGCCGTGGCTAGACGGCTACCAGATACCAGACACAGCAGTGGGGTTTTTCCAGACTTTAGGAGCAAAAGTGTCACCTCAAGGGTAAAAAACAGTATCAATAGGGACCTCACTTTCTCCATTCTTCATTTATGAAACAGCTTATTTTAGGAATTTTGTTTTTGAAGAGCAGAAACAATAACTAATCAGTAAATGCTATTTTGCATGTGCATATATCACTGAATTGCTCCAGCTACTGTAATGTGATATCATACATCAGAATCAAGAGGGATTAACAACTCTGTCAAATGGCATCAGCGATAACTGTGCATGTACAGTCAGCTCCTGTGGAAACACTTCTGAGCAGACTAAGTTTAATTCAAATAGTTTTCAAAAACATCTCCAATTGTCATAAATAGGAGAGTCCCTGGAGAAGCAGATGTTAGCGCTACCAAATGCAGTAAAACATCTTAAGAAAAAAATCATAAATATGAGCAAACTTTACTGATAGAGTATTTGCTAGAGGAAGACTGAAAAATTCACTGTGGATGTCATTTGGCATTTTAAAATAGTATCATGTGTGTCATTAAAAAAGAAATATTCTCTTAAATGTCTGTTATTTAGTTTTGAAATGAAAAATATCAAATAGTTAAACTTTATTATGTGTAAAATTGTTTTTAGATCATGATGTAAATGTTACATACAGGAAAGCAAACTTGAAAAGCAAGGAAAACCATCTTGCTTCAGAAATATTCAAAACACCAAAACCAAACGGATGTTTTTAAGCTGAACTAAATGTAGCAAGGACCACATGCGATCATCTATTACCAAGCCCTCAAGGAGGGCAGGCCAAGATTATTTCAGGGTTATAAGTCCTGCTCAGGCTATTGTGACCCATATGAATTCTTGAAATTCTATATGTAAAATACAAAGGGGCCTTTTGGCAGTCGCAATTTCCATCCAATGTGAAGTCCTATTTTAAACTGCTCAAGAACTGCTAAAGGACCAGACTACTATGGTCACTGCAGCACAGTATGTCACACAGCCTGCTTTCCAATGTGCAAGTCTTCTGCTTTCATAACACAGACTCTGCAGAGAGGTCTATCTTTCATCTCCCTGTCAAACAGAAGCATGATAACTATTCAATAATTCATTATTTGCATTAAATTGGAAACTATATGTGTGCAGTTTAAGTGTCTCCAGATATTCCATAATCACAGAGCTCTGCCAGTTTTTGTAGTCTGTTGCACTAGCTTTTCAGCTGGATCTTGACTAAGCACATGTGTTGGCAGGTGTACCTGGATGTGTTTCATCCAGGAAAGGACTGTAATGCAACTTATTCCACTGAGCATGGGAAACTCCAAAAAGGCTCCAAAAAAAATGCCAATACTTTCTGCAGCTTTCCGGTATAAGTTTTCAAGCACACACTGAACATACTCTTTCCTCCACCCTAAAGTGATGAGGAGAGTTGTCAAGAATCTTCCAGAATAGTTCTCTTGCTCTGACCTAGCTTAGAAATGTAAAGATTGGATACAAGACTACTCTAAGTTTAGTCACTGGTCTATAAAATGACTCCAGACCAGTGCCAGACAAACACCAGCAACTTTTCTCTTCTAATTGAAATTCTGTACTGGGTTTTTGTGGGCAAATCATTGCCCCTTCATGATATCTCAGACAAGCAAAGAAAACAGCTCAGTGGAAGACCAGGACTCTTAACTATAACACAAGATTCTCTGCTTTGCTCCTCAGGAGCAACTCCTGCTCAAGTAGCTCAAAGAAATACAACAGAGTATGTTGCAAGTGAAAGTCCACCTCCTTCTCCTGCTCTGCTTGCTCCACAAGGTCATGCACACAATATATAATAGGATATATCTTCCTGAAATGGTAAAAAGTTTTCCTTAAAATAATGGTCATGCCTCTTAGTCTTTCAAATGAGTCTATCACTAAGCTTAATCCTAATGAAAGTTGCATAACAGCAATATTCTATCTATTACTTAGAAAATTTCTTCTGTCAGAAGAAACTAAGTTCCAGAGATATAATATTAAAAAGTAACTTCCAGCGACCAATCGTTCTCTTTCTTGGACTGCTTTTTTTCTGCTTTCATTCTTGAAAAAAATTGAGATGGGCTACACTCACCTAAAACTATGTGCATAATGAACTTTAAATGTTAAGCATAGTGTCATTAAGTCAGAGGTATAGCTTGTACAGCTGACCAGGTAATCAGGTCCTGATTCCTTGCAGCAATGTAGCTGTATGGGTAACTGGTCCCTTGCAGGGTCAGCTGAACTGAAACAACTGCTGCCAGTATCAGCCTGAAAAGGGCCAGAGAGGCATGAATCCTTTCCTTTTCTTTCTAAGTTCTTTTCTCTAAGACTTGGTAGTTCATCTGTTGTTTTTAAACACTCATCAGACTTACAACCTTTAATTCACAAAAAAATCACAGTCACAAAAATCACAAAAAAGCTCTACCGCAACCTTAACATTTAGGCAAGTCAGATCACCAAGGGCAATGATGGCTAACCAGAAAGCAGAAGTATTAATAGCCCGTAGGTGGTATCAGAATAGTTGAGATTCTTTATCTATTGGCAAAACATGAGTAAATATTTAGTGTTCTTTCATTTCGTTAATAATTTTTCCTTCAGAACTCTTAGGTGCCAGGCTGAATATATAATTATCACATGTAAATGATGACAACCTATACCAGTAATTTACATTGTTACATAAATGGAGGATGAACTATTACAAATGTGTGATGACATCAAGCTACTCACCATGATTTAATGAGCCTTCAATAGATTAATATTAAAAAATTAGCTAGTAAGTTCCTTTTCAGGTAATCAACACCATTCACACATCATATTGCAACAGGTGATTCAAGAGCCCATACAGGGTAAACTGCAGTGCATCTCATGCCTCATAAAACTGACTTTGTAATGTAAAATACAAAATATGTGGCCAATCTGATGAGTTGCTGAGAATGGTACAGAAGCCACAGACCTCAGCCTCATGCTATAGTGTGAGGCCTTTTTGCTCTCCATGCATTCGTCCATCCATTCACCCACCCATCTTGCTACCTTTTGATATACCTATTCAGGAACTTCTGATAAGACAGTCATTTTCTGCTTCTAAAGCCAGGTATATTTTTCTCTTTTGTATTGGCAAACTGTATGTTCTCTCCACAGTCTAAATCAAACTGCAGGATACTAATAAAACAAGTCATGACTAACAAATTAAATTTCTTCTGTATTAATCTTAAACGTGGTGAGATTTCTCAGGGCCTTAAATTCTTAGTTATGAAAGGAAAAAGTATTCCACTGCTAGGAGATAAACTTTTGATAACAGATCTGTCATTGTTCAACAGCGTAAGAAAACTCTCAAACTCCAGTGAACTTGAATGCACTGGTCATGCCTTAAAGTTTGCTTACACTGGACCAAAATATTAAATACTATCTATCATCACATTTGGCATCTCTCTTTAGCTGACTGTTCACAATAAATTCATCTGTAAGTTTTTTCTAATATCCTGTATTCCACTGGAGTTTAAAAAGTCAGCATCTATGTTCTTATTAGGTTCAAAGAGTTTAATTACTATTGGTGGAATTAAAGTATTACTGAAGTTTTAGCTTTCTGAAGAATAATTAATAAAATGCAGAATTAAACCTTAGGAGTATTTTTGAAGGATATTTCTCAGGTTACACCTAAGGTCAATTCCACCTTCAGTACTGACCTTGGGGCCATACCGACCTGAGGACAGTAAATATCAGTAGGGGAAACTGAAAGAGCAAGTCACACAAGGTATGGCTGGAGGACAGGATCATTCCTGTCTGCACAGACAATAGAAGAGAGGTAGCAGACTCACTCTCCATTTATATTAAACTAAATTATGGAAATATCTTTTTTTTTTGGCTTTTCTTTTATATTTTGGGATTTATTACTTGAATTTCTTTGTATAGGTTAAAACTATTAGAGGCAAGCCATGCAGTCTTGCTTATGTTACTGAGCACTTAATAGTTTAATGTGCCAGAATCTGCTGTTGTTCATTGTGGGAATTTACTCTCAATGAGTTGTCTGACTGTAAAATCTATATATGGGTTGTGTACTGCAGGCTCTGGATTGCAAATTGAGCTATTTGGGGGATTAAGGGATCAAAATGCCCCCTCTGTACCCTTATCTTCACACATCCAGGTCAGGTGTAGGCGAATGTCTCTGTGGTACCATTCAGTAAGATGGACATAAACACATTTACTTTCCTTAGGACCAAGATAGTCATGGTCAGAACAGTACTGAAAAGAGTTTAGTCAGCCAGGGAAGACAGGCTGTCTAAATCAGCTTTGTTTCACAGCATCAGGTATTATTTCAACTATTAATGAAAACACATGAGTTAATGATATTTAAAATGCATTTGGGATAAAGGCTCCATATGAAGCAATGTCAACAGGAAAAAAAAATCAAAATCATGGTAAAAGCCATCTTTCTGGGAGAAGTATTACACTGGATTTATGAAAGAAAGAAAGAGTCGATATTTTTCTGTTTGGAGTATTTTAATGAATAAATGGTATTCTATTTATTATTTACTACTTTCAAAATTTAATGAATAGTCCTGGTGATAATTTCTTTATTTCTATATTTATAGAAATACAGCATTTCATACATGCTGAACTGTGTTATTATCTACACATGTTTTGCCTTTCTGTAAATATAGAAATTTGGTGTTTGCCAGTAGAACTATTCATTACAATTTGAAAGTGGATAAATAATGAATAGTAATGCCATTTCTTCATTAAAATTCTACAAAAGGAAAATATATACTCGTTATTCCTTTCATGAATTCGGCCCATTGAAGGTTCATAAATAATTGTGCTTCACAATTGTGTCTAATTAGCAATGAACTTAATCCAGTGCATCCAAAAGCCTGAAGCAAAGCGAAGGTTTTTTTGTTTTATTTCTCAGTCTCAGTGGCAAATGTCTGATTTCTGAATGTACCTTTGCTGACAACACAAAATGATGCATCTTCAAAGATCAATGTTACATGTACACTTTTTTTGCCCCAAATCTGCTCTTTACAGTACTGAGTTCATAGCCACTGTCCCTGTTGGACTTCAGGTTAGCTCAACAGGAGATCAGCAATACAGTAGCTAATAAATGAACCTTAAAAATTCGTCTCTATACTAAGAAGCACTCATAGGCAAAAGGGCATGTGATTTTTTTTTTTTGTTTTGTAATGTGAACCTTCCTGCAGTGCTACGTTACTTTGAAAATGCCCCTCTAAGAAAGAATTACTTCCCACAGTAAGTTTAAGCAGCAGCATCTGCTGTGAAAATACCCTTAAGGAAAGGTTGTCCGAAAGGCACAAGATAGTGTCTTTGCAGGAGGACTGGTGGAGTAGCATCGTATTGGCAGAGTCACAGCTCATATTCTTTCCTTGCGCCGACCTCAGAGCCAGTATACAAAATAAGCTGACTATATTGTTAATGGATATTTCTCAACAATGATTTATATTTAATCATCCCTCTTTTCTGTGTAATCTAGAGACTGGATGATGTAAAAATGGAGCTGAACATTCCAAGTGTCCCATCTCCTCCAGCTCTGAGTGCTGGTAGTTTCTATGGTTCTTATCACATGCCTATATTGCTGCTCCCATCTAGAGATTCCTCTGCTGGCTTGATAAAAATCCTAAATATATTTGTTGTTTTCATCTCCCCCCAACTAGTCACTCATCAGTTATGCTGTCGGCTTTGTTCTTTGTACATTTTCAAAGGAGCTTAAGCTTGTACTCTAACTGATTCGATGTTTTCTGAGTCTTAAACCATCTCCAGCTATGAAACATCTAAGTCTGTTATGAATAGTCATTTAAACAACCAGTACTTCTTTATGAGATACCAGCAGGTTATTTGATTATATTACAATCACATGCCTTGCAGTTGAACTTTACTGTTACCAATGAAAAGCAGAAGAGAGGGAGAAAGAAAGGTAAAATGGATCTTTGCTTTTCTTACTGTCCTTTGTAACTCATAAGACTCATATAGTGAGGACACTAGACAATGTCTTTACTGAATTTATGCCATTGAACTATTTAACACAAAATGTAGTATATTTTTAACTGGCCTTGTCTTAAAAAACAAAGGCAGACTCCAACAGATTTCTGAAGTGAAAGGTTCTCATATCACAGCTTCAATAAAATAAACATCTCTTTTGTTTTTCCTCTCTATCCTTTATAAAGACTAAAGGAAGGGCTAAAGACAGACTCCCTGAAGGAACAAATTTAACTAAAATAACAGCATAGGCTGGTTTTACAAATATCTCAGTTCCTTCCAAATGTACAAAATAGCAAAATAAACACTCTTTTGTCATCCTGCTTATCCCCAAGAAATGCATATCCTCCAGTGAACAAAACTATGAATTAAAATGATCAGATCTTTCACTATAACTACTGGAGAAGGTTACATATGGAAGGTTTCTGTTCCCAATTCTGCCACAGATATCCAGAATAAAGCTGGGCAATTCAATTAGGGATAAACTCACAAAGGGATTTTTTTAGGTACCTGTTTCTTCATAACAAAATCCATAGCCATAAGTTAAATCCCGGTGGCTTATAAAATGCATCAGGAGAGTTAGGCACAGAGAATAATAAGTGAAAAGCTGCCTAATATAACATAAATATAAAAAATGTAGTCACCCTTGAGCATAATAAAATGGGCATAATAGTATTCTCCTACCTCACCCAGTGCTATCAGCATACATTTTCAAATGCATAGGTTCATAAAGACTACAGAAATAGTTTTGGAAACCCTCATATCGCATCATTCTGAACATATCCTGACATTGTCTGTCTCTGGCATGGGTGAGTATGCAAGGGAAAGAAAGCTCTTGTAATTTACTGTTCTTGTAACTTACTCTTTAAATGTGTTTTTACTCAATCTTATTCATCCAACTATAAGAAACACAAAAACCTTATCTGATGAACTAATTGGTGGGAGAAACTTTGTGTTTCCCCATGGCTTTCCCACATATCTCAAACTGCAGTTTTTTCTAACTCTAAGTCTGGGAAATATCTGGAGTGTCTAGAAAAGCCAGAATTCAGCAGCAATACTGGTTTGGTGTTTATCTTTCAATCAGGCCGATGGTACACTGAACAAAAAAACATTGTTTAAATGCTTGGCATTGTCTAAATTATCTATCTGAGCAAGAATTCATATGTCTTCACTTATACATACTTTGCATCCACAAACATATGGGAAGTGGTAAAATATCTGCAAAAATGATTTCCCATTGCACATGCTGTGACCTGGATGCACATGTAGGTATATTATTACAATTTTTGCAACCTAGGTGCAGAGGTTTGAAAATATGCCTCTAGTGACCAGTCATTAGTGAAACTGAAATGAGGACAGCTTAACGTAAGAGGCTTTCTGAATGCTTTGAAATATACTCAGCATATTTTAAATGGCTTTAATTCTACAGTACTTTTAATATAACCCTTTAAACATGAGGGAACACAAAGGGAAGGTTAATTGGAATGGCTAATTAAACACAGTGAAGTTAAAGAACTGGAACACTGGGATTTTGTTTTGATATTTAGCAACATCTCATAACCCTAAGGACATTGATTTAGCCTAAGGTCTGGTATCTTTATAAATTGCAACATAGCCTAGAGACCCAAAGGAGAGACAAAAGGGTTGAGTGCTTGTAACAACAGATTCCCAAAGGAACCCTAATAACAATTATAACCAACATGATTATTTGCATTAGTTAAAAGAATAAATCCATCTCTCAGGTTTTAGTCATTTTATACTAAGCAACTAGAATACAGAAACAGTGAGACAAAGTCTGTAACAAAAGCTCACCAGATCTCGTGATCCAGAGGACAGAGATTCATGTCTCAAGACTACCTTTGTGGATCCACAGCCACAAACTACCGTTTGCCCTGGATAATCCCAGTATGGTTCAAAACATTCCCAAAATGTGTGAACTAATAATAAAAGTTAGTGCTTCAATAGACTTTTCCACCAGTCATAGAATAACCTTCAGAGAGATTGGTAAGTATTGTTATACCTATTTTATAGCTGGGGAAATGAATGACTGCCCAAGTCATAGGTGGCAGAGAGAAATACAGAAGTGATTTGATGCTCAGACCTGCTCCTCACTGGTGGAGCGTGTGTATGTCCGTGTTGATACACCAGAGAGATATCCAATACAGCAGAAACTACTGAGTAGTACTGAAATTAGAAATAACACAGCCACATTGGTGTGATCCTGTACTTTACCGTCTTGTTTTGGGACAAGCCACACTTCTGCACACAACATGGTACAGGAATGCATGGTGGAAACCTGCCTGGTGTGTATGTCTCGCATTTAGGATACAGACACCAATTATTAAACTGAAAGCACAAACCAAAGCTCATGAAGCACTGATGGCTTTGTTCAGTGAGCTCCATTTCCACTAAAATTGGCCTTCTACACACAATAAAACCTTGCTTTAAAGAGGGTATCTAGACAACTTTCCTACAGTCAGCTATATGCTGTTGAATGCTAACAACAAATCAGAGAACTTGTTCCTTTTTTTGTGCTTAGGTTTGTCTTTCCACAAACATATCACAGGAACATGAACAGCTAATTGTTTTCTTTAAGCATATTCCTTCCTTAGTTCACTGAGAAGCTCCTACAACAGAGCGCAGAGTTTGCTCAGAGCTGCTTACCTTCCCCATTTCTGATACCACTGTTCCGCTAATATAGTCTCATAATGGATTACAATGGGTCTGCTAAAAAACAAGATTACTCAGCCTGAGCAATGGTACCTAGGGAATTAAGAGACCTCTTAAGGATTAAAGTGAGATCCTAACCACACCAACATTACCTGTGTACCAACTATGAAAAAGAGTTTTACTATCTGTGTTACCATTATTCACCTGGCTAATGCAAAAGTATGTAATCTTTAAGGAATGCTGCCTTCTATTAATTTAAGGACACAGTGATCAGATTACTAGAATATTAATGGCATGACTGTACAAGATTAATGCACAGTATAAGCATGTTGTTTCAGTTAGTAGCTGGACTAATAATAGAAAACAAGCAGGAATACAAAGGATACATATAGACCCTCCAGTAACGAATCCCAAGCAATTACCTGCAGCGTGCTTTATCCAGGCCACACCAACATGACACATATGTTTCGCGCAGCCTGGAGAAGGTCTAGTAGATTGGAGCCGATGGTCTAAACTGGGTAAAAAGAGATTTGAAAAAAAATTTTTTTTTAACTAACAAAGTAAGATCAGTTTTGGGAGTGGGCATACATAACTGAGTTTTAAGGGTTTTTTTTTTTTTTAAAAAAAGATTGTTCTGCCAAGTTTCTGTTATGATTGCCTGTTTCTTTAAATAACAGCTTTGTGAGGCCATGATGCCAAGCCAGGGTGGGTTGGACCATGTATGTTCTTCCACTGAGATATCAGAGAATTGCACTGCTCTCTCTAGACTTGATTGAACCTACAGTACCTGGGCTGCATTTGGTCCACCTGCAGAGACCAACCGGACTATGCAAGTGACCTGCAGGTAGACTCAGTGCTTCCACCTTGCATCTCACCATTACCAAGTTCACTTTACAGAACACCTGCACGCTTCTTGCTTCTCACTCTCTGCATGGGTTTGAGGTCTTCCTGGAATAGTTCAAATGAGAATAACTCTTGTAATTACAGATTGCCCTCTTTCCAAAGGGCCTTCAGCCTCAGGCAGAAGCAGACCACAGAACAGGCAGGTAACATGCAGTCCTTGAATTGTAAGTTAAGTACTTGCCTCATATGTGTTGAAATCACGGGGAATACAGGTGTCAGATTCTAGCTTCATATTTTATTTTATTCTGCAAATATTAGTGTTAAAACCCTCTCAGCTAATCTCTGGTCATTGCATACCACATCCCACTCCTGCATGAGTCCCACACATTACACTATTGTTCATGAAATAACAGCACCAAGATGAAAAAATGGCAGGGTGTGGCCCCACCTTCTCACATACCTAATCCACCGTAACGCAATCTGATCTTGCTGGTAGCCCCCTTGGGTCCGAGCAGAGCTTCACTGAAATAAATGAAGCCTTGCATTTAAAGCAGAAAGAGAGGTCCACATGCTTTTGAACTTGGAAAACATTTGGATTTGGATCAGATCTGTGAGGTTTGGCACCATCTCTACAAAGAAGATTTGCTGACAATCTACCTACATCTAGATACATAATTCCGATTTCATGAATATAGAGGCAACATTAAGTGATTGTGTGAAGCTGCAATCCAGCTCTGAAACAATTTGCAGCAGAAGATATTCAGGCACCAGATAAATCTACAAATTCGCTGCTTTCATTAATACTTATAGAATGCTACAGAGTAGAAGAGGCCTTTATGCATTATATGAAATATTTAACTGGAAACATATTGCCAATAATCAAATATTATGCTYGGAGAAACCTAAACGCAGTCTAAAAATTGAGAACTTATTGCTGAGATAGCAAATAGCTTGTTCTTTATTCCTACAGGTCTTGCAAAGTTTCGTCATTGCTTTGGAAAAATATCTGCGAGAAATGTGAATCCTCCCTGCGAAATTCAGCAGGAAAGGACAACTTCCCAGCTGTCTTTGTTGCCAATTTAGAAAAATAGAAAATGGTTTTGCAATGATTGCTTTCACTTTAATTTGTTTTCTTTCTAATTTAAGCAGGAGAATATTCTGCTCTTAAAAGAGTGGTGTAAGTCCAGAACTACACTGCTGCCTTCACAGAGGCATAAATAAGAACAGAACAGAGACAATTACTTTTAAATGGATTAATCAGAGCAAGTTAAATAATAAAAAGAAATTTCTGTCCCCATTTTATATTCAGGTCAGAATTTGGGGATTTGTTCTACTCATTTGCCAGTGTTTTAGAACTAGGAAATAATATCTGAGAATTCTTTTTTCTTTCTTGACAAAGAGCGCTAGTCAAAAATTGGGAACCAGATGGCTGCTTATATATTTCTTTTTTTTATTTACTGCAATACTAAAGCCACCATAAAAAAGCAAAGTTGAACAGACAGAGCTAATAATATAATCATTCAAAACACCTGCAAACAGTGCAGATGGGCAATTTCTGTCTGCAAAATCATCAGTGAAAGACCGCCTTCCCATATGGGCAAATCTAGCTGCCTTAGAGCTTCCTAAGCTCTGTCCCTTACCTTAAGAAAACCTGCATTGAGCATATGCAGTCTTTTTATAGCAGAGCAGAAGTGTCTGTATCTGCCTGTTTATTTTAGTTAAATATAACCTACAGCACTTATAGCCCTCTATCAGTGTATTTGATTTGCCCATTGTATGTCCCAAAAGGACAGAAATCATGAAGTAGTACAGCAAACAGCTTTTTTTCAGGCAGAACATTTACAATTGTTAATGTATATTAATGAACTCCAAACACACAAGTTTTATTCCTTAATGTAAGCAAACAATTATAGGACTAAGGTTGCTGTTGCTGGGGGTGTGAACACATGTGTCTATCTTATGTGTGCATGTGTTTAATATTTGGTTATGAAATTATTCTTCCCTTTATTAAAAAAATAAATCCTTCTTCTGGCATCGTTTTGGCATGTCATCTCCAATGCTAATATACATCGAGAGAAGGGAAAGAATGAGACCCAGGGTGTTCGGGAGATAATGCCAGTGCTGCCATTGATCCCCCAATGAGGACAGCCTGATTACACGCTGCAAGATCTTTTTCACTCCCCAGCTTTTCCTTTACTTGAAGTGTCAAACTCACTTCAAACCTTGGCCAGTGGGAGCTCCCCAACCGAGCTTCCCAATCAGAGTGGCGATGACAGGAAACCAAACCTCTTTTGAATTCAGCATGATCTACAAACAGCCTTTGTGACCCTGAACTTCTCGTTTCATCCCTGGCACTCTCATTTAGATGAAACATTCAGCTCTGATATTAATATTATTTTTGAGTCAGCATCGTTAAGAAACCTCCCCACTTAAACTTCAGTGTTTTACATTAAAGTCTTATCCATAAATTTGATTCCCCTCCAGGATACATGATGTTAAAAAAAAGTGTAATTAAACACTGTGAAAATGAAAGTAGCAAGGATGTTCCAAGCCAAGCAAATCATTTGCAAGACTACTTTATTCAGTGAATTCACTCTCTGTTGTGTCTTTGCTCTCTACACAATGTAAGGAAACCACAGACCTAATGCTTCTTTTTTTAATAACCATGTATGAAAATAGAAAGCTTAACTACATTTTACACTGCTGTTCTTGTTAGGTGTGGGCACCCACAGCAAATGCTAAACAAAAATGTTTCTTGTTCCAGAATATCTGCAATTTTACTTTGAAATGCCCCGCTCTTCATTACAAATATTATTTCTAATGTATTTATTCTGCACAGAGTGATCACAAAACAATTGAAGCTGGAACACTTCAAATTTGTGAGGAAATCACATGATTTTTTTTTTTCCTGCCCCTTAAAAGTCCAACTTAAAATGACTGCATTACTCAGCATCCATAACCAGGACATGACAGAGGGGTGTGAATACAGGTCCTGCCAAGGCAATGGCTTTCTCTGGGCATTTTCTAGGGTTCGGGTATATGCATGAGATCTCTCTGGAAGGAGCTCATTGCTGCGACAGGGCCTTAAATTTCATTTTCTTCAAATATGTGCACAACTTTGAAATTTGCTCTGAATAAATACTTCCTGGCAGTGGAAAGCAACTTCTCAAATGGCCAGTCAAAGAAAGCAAAAGGAGCAGAAACCAGGCTGCAAGGAATGCAAACATTCACAGAAAATATTGTACATTATGTACCTAGTTCTGGTGAACATCATCATTAGGCCATTTCACTGGGATGTACAGCATTAGCAATTCACGTCACTGTTTTAACATAACTATTAAAAAGATAATGCTTCATAGGAAGGGAAGGGGGGGGGGAATCCAGGTAAAGAAAGACCTAAGATCTGCATTATATATCAATATACTTCTGCAGAAAACCAAGTCTGCTTTCTTAGCAAGATCTTTGGAGACTACAGCTTTTACAATGCCAGTTCATGTAGGAAGAAAAAGAAAGATGTAAAGCCTTTGCCAGGGCTTCCTATAATGCAGTAGCTCCATTATTATTATTAAATATCTTCCTTTCAAAGTTTCCTGGATTTCCTAAATGTAACAATAATTTTAACAATTACAAAACCGAGAATACTACTTCTATGACCATGTTCCCTGTTTTCCTCCAAGCTAAAGCTCTGCTTTCATGTAATACATAAAAGAGCAATATTGCTCTGATGAACTAAGACACATGAAATATCTAATTAACATTAAAATATTGTCTCTTGTCATTAGCTTCATTTGCACTTTAAGTGTCAGTTCTTGAGAGAGAGGTTCAGAAGCAATGACCTGGCCCTTGCATAAAAAAGTGCAAGGCAGAAGAGAGGGAAAAAAAAATACACTCTAATGTATCATGTTACGTATAAACAGAGCTGCTTTAATTTCTGCTGAGATTCAAAGCAAGAATCTCTTTAAATGCAAGAAATCCTTTTCTCTCTCTTGCTCTCTTTTTACTGCCCAGATAGTCCACCTCCACTGAGCCAATACAGAAGAAGGAGCTTTGGTTKTGAGGGGGCAGGTGGTCAAGGGGTCTGAGAGCGAGGAAATACCCATCCTTTCCCTTGCCCGCCGTCTGGCCCGGCAGGTACTCGCTGCAGGGCAGCTGGCCCCAATACTTGGGTCCCTCTTTTTGTTTCCTGCCACAGGAGGGATTTTCCTCTCCACTCGGAGAGCTGGCACTCAAAACCTGCAGTCGCTGCCCGTCTCACCCCAGCCAGGGTGCGGGTGGGCTGGTGCTGCACCGGCGCCGGCGGGACGCTCGTGCTCCGGCCACGCGCAGTGGCACGGCGCGCTCCACCCCAGCCTGCCCCGGCTCCAGCCCGTTGCAAAAACTAACTAACTTCTCTAAGGACAGAAACGAAAGCCGCAGTGCTTCAGGCGGGCTGGAAATCCCACTAAGCTCACTTGTCCAGCGTTACTGTGCTGCTTGGTCCCGTTTGCCTTTCTCTTCGATGCTGCCCGAGTTTATCTATTTGCTTCAGCCATGTGGAAGAGACATGGGAACGCAGCCGCCGTCACCAAATCTCGCCCGTTCCTGAAGGACTGGATTGAAACTGGGCTAGAAGAGAGGCAGCAGTCTTGAGAAAAATGCAGGTTAGCTGCCAAATATTTTAGCAGGTTTATCCAAAAGACAAAATCAGAAATCAGGGTGGGAATGGTGGGGTTGGATCCTACTTGCTTGGTAAATAAGCCAGCTTGTTGAGTCTAATTGATTTATTAAAACAGATAACCTTTTGCGATCTTCCTGATGGGAGCAGGAAGGCAAAGGAAGATCATTATTTTCATTTTAAACTGACTAGTTTGTTAATCAGGTTTTGATTATTTATGTTGCTAGGAGGTTTGTGCCGAATGAAAACTGCATTTATTTATTTAATTATTTGTTTGTTTRTTTTGTACCTGGCACTGAAGTATGCCAGATCCCTTCACAGCATTTCTTCACCACAACGTCAGGGCACAAGCCTCACAAAACAGCATGGAAGTGGATGTGGACACTTTTCAGCAGAACAACTTGAGGTCGATGGAGCTGCACGTCCAGCTTTGGACTTTTTTAGCTCTCCAAAACTGTGGGAAGTTTGTCTCATTAGAGTGGAAAGCTGATCCAGGATACTCAGAGCAGATACCCTCCTCAGCCAGCAGCAATTAATGGGTGCTCACACAGGGGGATTTACTTCTGGACCATCTCTAGTAGTGACTTTTTAAATTAAAATCTCAGGGGTTCCAGGGAAGGAGAGAATTTTTACTGTGAAAAGGAGGATGTGTATATTTGCATGATGTACCCCACTGCCAAACACAAAATAAATTTTCCTCCCACACCTGCTCAAAATTTCCCCCCTAATTCATTTCCATTTTGAAGTAAAATAATTCATTTAGAGAGTTACTACCTTTGCCTTTGTGCTCAGATCGTGCTACGGGATCTGTTGATATCTCTTCAAACTATTCCGATTTTTGGTCGGACTGGGGAGGCCGGAGCTTGGCAGCAGAGCCGCGGCGGTGCGGCCGGAGCTGCCGCCCGCGGTTGGTCTCTGCGGCAGGAGGGAGGCAGAGCTGCTCCTCGGGGCGCGGGGCCGTCCCACCCGCCGCGTCAGCCCGCGGCCGGCGCTGCTGCCGACTGCCCGGGCACGCGTCCTCCACCAAAAGCTGGGGGAAAGGCGTCTCTGGTGTTGGAAGGGGTAAGGGAAAGCAGGAAAAAATATGCACATCATAGGGAATTCCATTCATACCGCTTTGCAATTTCCACGCGCTAAGATCTCTTTTGCCTAGACGTCAGGATTAAATGCCAAAACATGTAAAACTAATTGTATCAACGTAATTCCCTTAGTTAGCACACCTCTTGGTTGCATTGCTGTTATTCCTTGCCATTTGTAGGTCAGGATCTAATGGATGAGCATTACAGGCCTGCATATTTCTTTTTGGAGTTCATTAAAGCCTGAAGCAATTGCACCTTAACATTTCCATGCAATTGCAGATTTGACCTCTGGCAACAGGCCTTGCAAATCGATTCATTTCCAAACCAGTTATGATTTGTCGTCACTGAAAAGTTTTGGCGGGGGGAGTACCCATCTTCAAGCCGTGCATAGATCAGCCAGCGTCAAGACAAAACTCCAAAGCAGGGCTTTGACTGAGTCACAAGGACAAATGGAAATCAGAATACAGTTTTGACACATATTAAAAACAGTTAATTATTTAAGAGTCATCAAATATTTCACGTGCTAAAAATTGATGGCTAAACAACCAAATGCCTCCTATGTTTAGTTAACACCTAAAATTCGACTTTGACCCTCTGGTACAGAAGCAAAGAAATTCACAGTTAAAGCTACATGTCTAGGAAGTACTCTGTGCTTAACTCACACTGTTTTTACAAGGGGTCTGTGCACAATTTAAGTGCCATATGTCCAGAGTAAAAAAGAAAAACAACAACAAATATATAAATATCTACTTTTTTTTTAATACAGGAATTTAAATCTTGAAGAATATAATATAGAGTAACGACTCTATCTGATTATTGGTTTTCATTTTCCCTGGTACTTTAGATAATGTTCTTTTAAACTATTATAACATGAGTTAAAGGCTGTTGAGTTTTGTTTCATTTTTTTAGCCTTCCGAAATGTTTTAAGTTTGTGGAACACTGACTCCTAAATCAATGCTGATGGCATATCTAAAGTGTAGCCTGTATGTTTAAGGAATTTAATTGGTTAAAAATAATTAAAATTAGGTAAGTTTTTTTTTTTTAAGTGAAAAGCCCACTTCTGCTGCAGTTCTGATTGCAAGCATTTCTAAATGCAAACATGTAAACCGAACAAGAAATTGCATTTATTTTTGCATATAGCATATCTGAAAATCTGCCCCAATCACAGAACAGAAGCAAACTGAGAACCACTATAAGAGTAGGTCATGAGTCTGAAAAGACTCTGGATCTTAATAGTCTATTTTATTACTTCTCAGAATTTGCAAAGTTCCAGCTTTCAGCCTCAAGAATTTGTCACATTTTTGTCTGATGGACTGAAGGGGCCTTGAATACAAGTTTGTGTTTGCTATGTAGGTACTTAAAGGTCATTGCAGGTTACTTCAGCTAGGGCAGTATCAGAGAGGTTTTCCAAAATGCAGATGTAATCTGATTGAGATTTTATTATTGAAAATGGATGCTTTAGCAACATCCAGAAAAGCTGCTAGCTGCACACGCATCACTGACTCTCCTACCAAAGTCCTCTGAGAAGTACTTTACTTCTTACTATTCAAAATAATCAATGACAGTATATCATCACCTTCCTCAGCATATCTTATTCACTGCCCTTACTTTGGTTTCTCATGTCTCAAAGCATAATCCCACAAAAAGCTTCCAAAGATTTTGAGATGTAGTGCGAGCTACACTCAAAAGACAAGCCTGCAGCCACATTCCACTTGTGATCTAATGCAATAAAAAATATGCGATCATACAGTACAGTAAATATCATAGTTTAAAAGTGTTAGCAACAAACAGATAATAGAAAATTAATAAATTCATATCTATATTTCTAAACCATTCACTATGTCTGCATTTTGCCTACCAAACAAGATCCAAAAATAAAAATTTGCCCTTTTAGTGTTTGGCCTAGGAGAATAAATCAAGTTTCATATGACTGAGTAAAATAGTTGATCAAGAGAAACTTCCTTTAATGTGTGGCCATGACAGCATTACAATTTAGTTGAAAATGATAAAGGTGCGCCTTGGTCCATGTCAGTTTAACTGCAGAAAGATCTGTCCTCCCTGATCCACAGGAAAATTATCAGTACTGTGGCTTTTGTTAAGTCTTTTCATGCAAGATGTCATTTTTCAGGAATGTACAGTAGTTATCTTGTAGTGAATGCAAACAAAGTTATGAAGTCTACAAATTAAAGTAAAGATGAATATCCTGTTCTCTGGTTAATGTAATGTACAACATTCTATACTTCCATATCAAAATTTCATCTATTTTAATATACAATAATTATACCAGATAGGATTTCCATTTCAGACCATGACAAATGTCCTATTGCTACACAATACAGCACCTCATGTGGTCCTCATCATTGTTCGACAAGCAAAAGGAAATGAACCTTTCTACCTATTTGGACTTGGGAAGTTCAAAGGCAGTCCTCGTAGTGGCTGTTAAACAAATGCAAAGCAACCTTTAAGTGTAAAAATGTTGCATAGAGGGGGTTTCTGACTTGATGTTACAGCACTGAGAACTCAAAACTGTTCCAGCCTGGTTTGCTTTTCATGCTCCTGCTGTTCCCATATGAAGTTTTTTCTTATTGTCCTGAATGGGGAATCAACTAGGAGAGACCCATAAATATAGGACCAGGTCATTCAGAGGAGCAAAGAAAAACTCCTCTGCAGACCACACTGTCAGCTGGGCCCCTCTTGCCTAAAAGCATCTAGGTTTGCAATGAGTCAGTGGCATGGAACAAAGACAAGTCTCCTGAATGTAATTAAAACTGGGGCTGTACAAGCACAGAAGAGGTAGTGCCCTTTCCATGCACATGTTCCAGGTGCACACTGCGTGTTGTTGCTTCTGGGAGCTCCTGGCTGCAGATCAGTGGAGATTTGGGTGTGACTGCAGAGCACAATGCAGTGCCATGAAGTCCTGGCACTGGTCTCTCTTAAGACCTGGAAGCAGCATAGCAATCTCAGCATGGCAATCTGCCTTGGCTAATTTCCTGGATACTGCACTGATGCTGCAGATACTGCTATAGAGTACTTCAAGTTTCAGAGCCTGCTTGCTCAGAGCTATCTTGGGATCTTCACATGACACTGTCAGGAGCTTGTACCAGATGTATTATGCACAAACAAAAATCACCTTTTTTTGCAAACTCTCGATTTTGGATATTTATTGGAGAGAAAATTCAGTTATGTGAAAACACTAGAGATGTGAGAGGGACACTAGCATCCAAATTCCTGTGGTCCATTTTCAACGCTGTTTAACTTAATGTGTGTTCTTTGGTCAGTGGCTTAACTTCAGTGCCTCATTATTTATCATTTGTAAAAATGATATATCTGTTCTCATCTACTTCAAAGGGAGCATGAGGGGCAGCAGAGGGATTTTGAGTCACTTAATAACTGCAAAATAGTGACAATACATGAATGGTGCTAGGAAAGAACAAAATATTACTTTGGCAGGTGAATAGTTTGTTCCTCAAAGCCATTGTGAGCTGTAACTGACCTCCTGTGTCATCTTAGTCTTCTGCATCCATTGGGCTCTAAATATCATGTGAATAAATAAAGAAAGGACAACTAGAGTCATTTTAGATTTCAAAAAAAATTTTGACTCACTTTCTTGTGGAAGTGAATTCCACAATTTAATCACAACTTGAGCAAAGGTAACACCTCCTATTACTATTTCACTACCCAATTAGCTCTAATGATGGCATTTCAGAGATTACATGCAGAACAGCAACTCATGCATCTTAAATCATTATTCTGAGTACCTCTAGCACATTTTTTCTCACTATCTTCCTCTTCAGTCTAAGTCTTGTAACATTCAGCATTGCAAGCGTTCTTTCTGAAGGCGACACAAGCTGGATGCAGTCTACAGGATGTGGCTGTGACATTGACCCCTCAAGAGAAAGCACCAAATCACAAAGAAAAGTCAAGTTCTTGCTCCCATTGCTGAAGGAAATAACTAATTCCTTCTTATGTCACTAGCTAAAACTGAAGAGATTGTGATTGGAGGGGTGAATTTCTGAGTACCCTCTCTTGCCAGTACACAGTATTGCTATGTCTTTCTTTTTTATTAACAGCAACTAAATGAACCTCAAAAATAATTTAGACTGAATGACAGCAAAACAAACTAAAATTAGTAACAGCATACTCATTGCCTAAGGCAGCACAGAATTGATGGCTGATATGATGGTGACAGACAAATCCTTATTCCCATTCTAAATTCTGTCTACTAAATAAATAAGTAATGTCATCAATACCATTTTCAGCATTGCATTCATCTCCTGCAACTTTTACGCTATTATCGTATTGCCTTTGACTAACTCTACTGGCATCATTTCATACCTAGGCTGATTCAGAAGTAGTATTGCAGCCAATAAACTCAAAAAGCAAAAGCTCAAAAAGGCAAAGAACTCACTGGGATCAGATGGTTCAAACAGTTTGATGCATAAGGAAAAAGCAAGTGCTACCGAACTCATGGTGACCAATCTTACATGCGTTCTTAGCAGAGATCCAGTATTTACCCTATCTCTTATTCTTCTGTATCAACCTTTTGCAGTGTGGAAATGCTTTCTGGCTTTTCCTCCTGTATCTCCTTATTTCTCTCCGATTTTTATCCCAGCTGCCCTATTAAAAGAGGAAAAATTGTATCTGAATAGCAGCCTATCTGTACAGAAAGACAAACAACAAACAAAATGTAACAGGTCATGTCAGAAATAGCTAGAAAACCTGCAAAAAAAAGATTTCTGAATCTACGCAAAGTTATTCGAACCTTTTGTACTTTTTAGGCAGATAAGCCGAGTTGTCCTATTTGGAGAGCTTTGTTGGAGTCCTCAGTGACTGAAGCCTTATTTTCTTTTCATGTTCACTAGAAATCCCAGGCYACTTTTTGGAAGAACAGGGGTTGAATCTGAAGCGTTTAATACAATATGTTTTTCCTGTTAATATGAAAAACACTGCTGACCACCTGACAAGAGCCTGTACTGCCAACTGGTTTCAATACCATTTGTGAATCATCTCCTATTGTCCCAGAATGAAAAGTGCTATATATTATGACTTGCTGTTAGTACTTCATATTTTTAGCAACTTTTTCAATATTTATCCATTTAACTTCCCCTCTGACACTGCTGCTTTTTTCTGGTCTCGTGCTTGTCATTGTCAGCACTATTCATCCCGGCTTTGTTCACCAAGGAGCAGGGGACAGAGCTGAGAGCAGGTCTTGCAGCTCAGTCATGCTCTTCCCTGCTCACCGTCTATCAGGATGCAGTTTCTGGATCCCATCCCCAGATATATACACCTCTAAGGTTCCCTCGATATAAGTAGGTTACAGTACAGTCTCACTAGAGCACTTCTTCATTATAGACTCCTTCTCTGAACCCCTTTCTAGAACTGATACTTCCTAGTGAGGTGTCCTAAACCCCTAGCTTTTGAGGCTTTAAGGTATTGCAGAACTTCCTGTCCCAGAGCTGCAGTCTTGCACAAAGTTGAGCTTAGAATGGTATCTTTTTGTGAAAAAGAGACAGTTAAAACAAATAGAAAAAAAAATCTTCCAGAAAGTATTTTAACTCCAAYGCATGCAATGTAGCACACTTTAGAAGAAAAGATCTGATTACCATGCAGATACACAAACTCACCTTCCTTTGGAGATTCCTTACACAGTCCTTCTGAGTTTAGATATAACAGGGTCATCTATGATAGAAAGGCAGGGAGTGAATAAGCACCTTTTTGAAGCTCATATCATCTAAATTCTGACTTTCTTGGTCAGCCTCAACAGGTGATCATTGCATTGCCTGGATAGTGACTTGACAACATGTTTTTTTTTCCGTTATCCAGAAGTGTCTCCAAAGCAGCTGTCATTCGAGTAGAATATCATCAAGGTTTGATGACAGATACATCTATGATCTATTTTCATATCATTCATAAAATCAAAAAGAACTCATCAGTTGTACACAGACTGATTTTCCAGATTAGCAAGATTTTCAGAAAAGGCTAAAAAGTTCCAAGGTCTTTGATCCATGGTGCCTCAGCTGGGATTATCGAAAGGAGTCTGGCTGGTGTCCAGAAATTTTTGAGTACACAAGGTTTTGAGGCTTTATAAATCATTCTACAGCATAACAAAACACTTACTGGAAGATCCCACCAGGCTATAAGTAGGCTGCATGGCATTAGGAGAATCTAAGGGTGATATTAACCCCACTGCAAAAATATGAAGGTCTTCATCTAAACTTAGTATTCAGCAGAGTTATGAAGTTGTGATTCACTTTCATAGTTGATACAAATATTGGGTTTCAGTCATAAAAGTACTCAGCTGGATTAGAGTCCAGGGTGTTWTTAAAGGACTAGAATAAAAATATATAKGTATACATATAAATAAATATCTTCTGCATCACTTTGCATGGATGTTCTGGATCGGTTTTTAAATAAAGACCCAAAAGGAAATTCATAAAGAGGGCCAAGAACTTGATAAAAATAAAATACTAAAAACCACCAGATCATATACCTCCTAAGAGGTAACTGGGAGAGGATAGCCAGTGGGTGAATCATAGGATCAATTGATTTTGGGACTGCGTGAAAACTCCACTTAAAAGTTGTGTTGTAGAAGACATCTCAATTACTTGCACCCTGCACTTTGAGATAAAGGAATACTTCCAGATAAAAGAGTTCAGTTCCCAGTTGCACACAGAAATGATGCTTTCACTAATGCTGTTTTCACTAATATCTTCATTGCATTTCTGTGTGGCATGAGCTTGTCTATACCTGTTTATGTACCTGCTTGGTCCTGAAAAAAATAAATTCTGGGTTTTCTTTGTTTAATTTAAAGGCAAATTGAAGGGCTCTAAAAATAATGAAATCAACAAAAGAGAGATTAATGTGGAGACCAGTCTGAAATTACTATGCCAAAACAAACACAAAGATGTCCATATGTTTCAGTTAAGAATATTATTTTCTCTAGACAATGATATATTAAATAACATAGATTTTGTAAACCTGCATGTTGCTAAACTGCTTAATGCTGGAAAGTCAAACTGATAAAGCAATTTTATCATGCCTTAATTCCATTTTACAGATATAACCAGATGGATAAAAGTGAGGAAATAAAAACATGCTATGAGGATCTCATCACTCTGAATCATACATGGATCTCCCCAGAAATCAGGGGTTTGAAGGGGTCAGTTGCCTTTGAAGCACTGTATTGACACTTCCCCAGGAATAGCTCTGGTCAAAAAAAAATCACAACAGTGAGAAGTACCAAAGGTTGAACTGACATCGGGATGATAAATGGACTACTGCCTCTCCATAGATGGCCCTTGCTCATGGATCCCAGGGATCGCAGAGGCATTTGCAATCACATCCAGGTTGCCCTTTCTGTTCAAATGGAAATCTGTGGATAAAATACATGGCGTGTTGGTTTTGTTCTTTTGCTAGTGAAAGAAATAAGTTCAATCTACTCCTTTCCTCATTCTACTTTTGGAGGGGAAAGGAAATACCCAGCTTTTCTAGATCTTATGTCACTACCAACGGCATTCCAAGCTGGGAATGTTAAGCATGATAACATGAGGGGCAGTGATGCCTTAGTGGGCACTTTCTCATTTCAGTAGCTTTGAGAGAGCTTGATCAATGTTTATTTGCCTTGGTTTTCCCTAGCAGAGAGTGCAGGTTACATGGACAGGCCAATGGAACACTTTAATAAGGATTTAGAGATAGAAGTTCAAAGAATGGTGACTTTTTACTGGCCAACAACAAAAATAAACTGCAAATGTTTTGATATTTAGGATGGTTGTATTGATACTGAGGATATTTAAGGTGAACTTCAAAAGATGTCTTTGTCTGCTGGTGAAATAAAAGGATCTTTCTTGTCTTTGTGTTATATTTTATTACAATGTACGGTTACCACTCCGTAACAGATCTCTTAGAAGGGAGCAAGAGCTATTGTCATATTAAGTGGAGCCGTATGTCCGTAGCATAAATCCATATAATGAAGGGAGTCATGCACATGGGAGGGTGAATGGATGCCCTAAAGAAGAAAGAGAGCAAAAGAAGAACTGCTGAGCTGGAAATACAGGAATCTCTTCACCAGCTGAAGTACTGTGCTGGTTCAGAGTGGAGAATTTCACTTCACGTTTGGGCAGAAGCTTGCTCAGTTTCATGCTTCTGAACGTGGATCAGAGGAGAGTTATGCAACAGTCTATAGCAATAGGCTACACCATGGCAGTTTTAATCTGTAGGTTTCCATACGCTGTCAGGAAAGCTTGTGCACTGCACAGATTGCATGTCAGGTCTGCACATCTCAGAGGGCTCTGACGGGAAATTGAGCATGACCAACGCACTCTGTAGAACCACTGGACAAAAATGGGGCCTGGGACAGTACAGTGCCCTCTTTTTAAGGCACAGCAGTTTTTATAACTTAACTCCACAGACAGGTGCAACCGGAGAACCTTTCAGCCCCCAAAGCAAGCATTGTGTGCAGGCGTTGTTGCTTGTCAAGGATCTGGCCCTGTCTAAACCATGCTAATTATCAAGTCTTCCTCTTCCCATTAACTTGTGATGAAAATTACCCTTCTGAGTTTGAATGGCAGAACAGCATTAAGAGCATGCGCCTTTTTTTTTTAACCAACCAAACAGAAAATTCACAATGAGGATGATCTTGTAATTACATACATGTCAGAACAGAGAGCATGATAGTTTGCTCAGATTTCCTTGAACATTTCTTTAGAAGAATTTGGGAGGACAGAGGGAGGGAAGACTTTATTGTAAATCAACTTTGGCATGAAACTTTTGTAAAAAGGTGCCCAACATGCATTACATTCTTTGTTCTGTGTTTTTCCTACATATAAAGCCTTGACAACCTGCTATTCTGTGATTGATGCACTTATTTCTTCTAAAGTATCACTAACCAAGCATATCATTTTTATACAGTAAGTGTATATTCAATTTCCTACCGTTTGACTGCTAAACAGGCTCAGTAGTAAAACAAATATATACTGTTGCAGTATATTGTTAAGAGGGACAAACTGAAAACCTTGGAATACTTCTTATTCATGTTCCCTTTGTTTTTAGTGGCGATGAAATCACAGCAGGGGCACATGCTAAATATCCATATTTTTTAAAAGTTGTATTGTCATTGGATGCAGTCTGCAACTACTGCAGACTCTATACAGTGTTAATAGGAATATTATGATTCATATATTCTTGCACAATAAGACAGAATGACATATCAGGTTTGCAGGCTCTCCTGACAAGGTATGAGGTATTTATCTCGGTTTTTATACCACACTCTTAACAGCCTAGTATCTGAACGACTATTGACATCATTATCATTCATGTATTCATAAAATGTATAGGGGTCTTCCAGTTACAATCTACAGAGTATGAAGTTGCTCCTTCATAGTGTGAAAGAAAATATAAACTGAAGATAAAGAATTCAGACTCCTGTTGGCTTAGTATTGGATCCCTGGCACTATTGGCCCGGGAGTGAGGGTAATGGATCTGCTAAAATTCATGTATGTTTATGATGTACGAGGCATTTCAGCTGACATTGAATCAGGTCAGTGGGTCCATTGGACAGGATGCAATGTCAATGGAACTGTTATGTGTTATTGATGTCAGTCACAGAATAGATAAAAACATTAGCAAGATAGCTTCTGTTGCCATTTCAGTTTTTTTCTTTTCTTTTCGTAAATGACAAAAGGCACCAATCCATATTAAACACAAAATGCCTCCAAAGTTTCTGATTCTCAAACAGTTTTGACTTGGAGCAAGTGTAGGAAAAGACAAACTACCACCAGAAAAATATTTTAACAAAAACCAAAATAACTTAACTTCTTTCAACTACATTTTCAATTGTGCAATGAGTTTTACCTACCAAAGAGAAATATGCTCACTCAAAGCCCTCTCCTGCAAATTTTCGGACATATGAGTAGTTTTACTCACTAGAGCTACATTTTTGCTTACCTCCATGTTATTAATGCACCCTATACCACTGAATTTTAAAAGCCCAATTATTAGTTACACTTAACTTTACACTGTCCTGCCCATGACATTAAAGCCCATATCAGCACTTACTCACACTGCCAAAGGTATAAAAAGACCTTCATGTGTATGCTCATGGACTATGCATATGCTTAAAGTAAATGGAAATATAAAAACTGACTTAAAAGTTTTCAGTTTGGATTATATCTATACTACCTAACTTTAGGCATATAATACAGGTACACTGAGTTGCTCCCTAGTGATACATACCACTTGGGCTGTTACTACAACTGAATCATTCCTAAGTTAGAAGCCTTAATCCCCCTAAATAGGTGGTAAAAATTGAGTTGCCTGTGAAATGCCATGTAAAAATTACCTGCATGTATAAATAGTTATAGTATTTAGCACTTTCTGAGGAGTGAAATAACTGCTGTAGGACTGACTGCACAAGGACTATGAACAATTTCCAACTCACTTTCTCCAGATCACTTTAGCAACCTTTCAAAACTTTAAGCGTGCAAGTAACACCATTAATTTCAGTAGGGCTGTGTGTGCCTAAAGATAAGCATTTAAGTTCTTTACAGCGTCAAAGCACGAATCATGTACTTGCATTTACCAATTATCTCCATAAAGGGATAGGGAAACATGTATTTACCCAATTTGCATACTCAAAGCTATTTTGTGTGTGTACCTTTGGAGGGCTCATTTGAGACTTACATCTTTGCACCTGCACCTGTGGAAGATACAGTTTTGTTCAGAACAAAACTTAGGAGAATACGAAATACAGTTTCAGTAAAGCGTGTTTTCTCAAAGAAATATGATAAGGCTAAAGGCAATGCACTCAAAAATGACGTGGCTCTTTGCTTGGTCCTTTCTGATGTATGATTTGCCTGACCCTTGCTATTGCATAGATTTATCCTATTGCTTTACTGTGGCATTCAGAACACCCCATGGCAATCTGTCAATGGTGGGCACAACAAAAATAGGGCAACCGATATTAACTGTCTCAGTTCTTGCCAGTAAGACCACTGGAATCACCTCTGAAGCTTCAGGAATTTACAAAGTAAGGAGTCTTATTAATGATCTGATACATAATCTGGTTGATGCTTTGTTAACTTTCACGATAATCCCTTTTTACTTTTCTTGCTCCTATCCCCTGCAACTTATCCTCCCTTCCTAGTGCTTTGTTTTGAACTAGGAATGCTTACAGGGTCATTAAAACTTTAATTTGTATACTGAAAGTGTTGGCAAAGATAGGCTACCGCTATATATAAGTGTTATCTTGAGAAGTGAAGGCACAGTAATAATCTCTCCCTCCTTCCCCCCAAAAGAGATACCACTAATTAGTGATTCTTTGATCCTACCATCTCTGAACAGAGAATACCACAAGGAAGGTCATAAGCCCCCTAGCAGAAGTATTCAACCTCTTACATGTAAACCAAGGTTCACAAAGTGGACTAGGTTTTACAAAATATTGTGAACTGTAATTTCTTTGAATTATTCCTTTACCCATATTGACAAGACCAGTTCTTACTTCATTTGATATCAAATCTGCAATTTTTTACTAGTTCAGAAACAGGAACAAAAATCAGTTAATAAACCTGCCTTGGATTCAACAGACATGTGGCTGTGGGTGCAACGTGCTTGCTCAGTTCGTGGCAGTCAGCTCGGCACTCCAGGACGCACTCACGATTCGAAGGACGCAACAGTGCCAGTAAAGTGCAAGGTGTGATTTTTGGTTTTTTGTGTCATGCTGCTAACAACATAGTAGTTGAATGAAACAACAGTGGATAATTCACCCATATGTGTCCAAGACTGCATCCCAGGTGGACAAGACAGTGAAATTTGCCTTTGCCTCCCCTTCTGCAGGCATCCCAGCGGACCAGCGTCGAGCCTCAGCAGCCGTAGRAGGACTGGGCTCTTCCCTGCTGCCCGGTTATTAGAGATGTTCTACACTGTAAGCTGTCAATTCAGGGAATTTCACAGGTACTTTCTTCATGAATATATATCTCTTTATTAATGAAGACTGAAAACTGTTTGTTTCCTTTTCCAGGTCTATACTTCCCTGATAGCAAGTGGCTGTTACAGTTAATCTAAAGAAATTCCTCCTAGGTTCTCTGTTCAGTGTTTCCCCCTTTTCACAAACCAAACTATCTTGTGTTGTAAAACAGATAACTGAAATTTTTTATGACCAGGTTCTTAAAATATTTTTAAACTTCCCCTTCCCCCCTAAGCCTTTTGATGTAAGGAAAAAATCTCATGCAGTGCCTATCCTTATCTCCCCAAGAGAAAACAAAGAGAGGTGAAGGAAAACGTCTTCTGCAGAGACTGCCTTTTCTGTGCTGCTCTCCCTACTGTGTGCCAAATAATGGCATCTGTTCCTGCTGTTCTTTAGTTCCCCCAACCAGTGTGTTTTCAACTTCCTGTGAAAATTTGTGGTTCTTAAATCCAAAGGTCATGTTTAACACTTAAGTTCAGTTTGGAAGGATTTGGATTTGTTTCTGTCTCTTTTTTTTTTTTCCCCCAGCCCTCCTTTGAAGATTCACAAAAGGCTTTCACATTTGGTCTTCGCATTGTGTGCATTTTACACACTTCAACATACATCTCTGCAATTCTGGCTAATACTCTGGTAAATATCCATTCATGTATTGATAAGCATTAAAGCGTTTCTACTTCCTTGCCTTCTGCTGAGGTTCAACACACCATTAGCAGCACAAGCCCCTCTCACACTGCCCTCACTGTGTGATCAATGTGCAGCATATAGGAACTCCCTTCATCAGGTGTAAGGAAAATTCAAGCCACATGTACACTAAGCCAGGCTTCTTTGAAGCAGTGGCTATTATAGGAAATAGTCAAAATTCTACCAAATTATGTATGATGGTTTTGTGCAAGAGGAGCTGAACTCAGATCATCAAATTCATTTTTCTTATTGCTTCGAGTTGGTCTCAAACTGTGATCCCACCAGTGCTCTGTCCAGTAAACTAGTCAGCCCACCCGTTTGCTGACTTTGTGCATTTTACAGTGGGCAGCCTGAGACAGTTTGACCATTGATGTATGGTAGGCCTCCACTTACTCGGTATTTTCCCTAACATACAATTAAAAATGAATATTTGTCAGCTGAAAGGGTGCACTAAGAGGTGGTGAGGAATAATTTAAAAGAGAAAGAGAGACAGAGAATTAAAGGCAAATACATAACTTTTTGTAAGGGTAAAAAAAGAACACAAAAACCTTCATTGTTCCTTTTCTAACATCAAGAAAAATGGTCCATGCATATGGCTGAACATTTATTTTGGCACTAAGGAACTGCCCTACTGAAGAGGGCCCCGGGCAGGGGCTCAGAGAGCAGGACTCGGGCTGTGCCCCTGGAGCAGCCTGCGCCCATCACCCAGTGCCCTGAGGCTCCACTTCCCTATCTGAAAAAATCATCCTTCAGATACTGCCTTAGAGTTAACAGGACAAGAAGTCCTAAGAGAGTGGTGAGGTTTTAATGATGTAATTTTAAAAACTGGGCTGAAGAGGAATATGTTTCATTTATGTTGCTTTTAGAAGAGGAATGACTGACGCCGGCCCGATGCCCTGCTCTGGGTGCCAAGGTTTTCTCTGCCCTAGTTTTGCAGCACAGGCAGAAGGCTACAGGTCCCCCACCTCTAGTCTGCACAGCCTGTGGACCTGGGATGATCTCTCATGTTTGGTCTAAGAATCAGATGCTATTTCTGGTCTGAAGACATTCGTTCTCAGTTGCATGCATGCTTCAATAAGATTTTAAGGCACATTTGTTAGGGATTATAAAGCACCTAAAGATGTATCAAGTGGAAGGGTCAGTACAAGATCAGTGTGTATTGTGTTATAGTCTGTCACATTATGTGGATTAGCTATTGGAAACCAGATGTGTCACACAAATCCAGCCTACTTTATGAACAATTGTAGATATTTTTGAATTTTGTCATCAATGTTTAAAGATTTTCACAAAGATTTCAAGAAGTAGTTTTTTTAAGCCTTTCAATTGCTATCAAAAATTCAAATTGAATATTTGATAATTAAATGATAATATAATATAATTGAAATGCCCTAGCCCAATCCAAAATATAATAAGTGTAAAAAGAACACACACATCTTTTTGTAATACATACAGAGGATGGTATGAATTTGCTACCTGTAAGGTGTATTGAATTTTTAATCATCTATATATTTATGGTAAAGAGTAACACATTACTTATAGCACACAAAAGCTTATGGCATACGATTATCCTTAATTAATGGGTAAGTGCAAAGCTTTATTATTCAATGAAACTGATTTATTATCTTAATTCTCCAATGTTCTGCTTCATGTTTCCATTGAAACCATTGTTTGCTCCATGGTAACCAGCAACCACCATATGTATGTGATCTTTTTTATGACCTATACGTAATTAGATTTTATTGTTTTCTTAAAGCTAAAGTGTAGCTTGTGCAAAGAGGCCAGTTATAGTTTCCAATACCTATGAACGAGGGATAGGTCACTTGCTGCTTTGTTTCTGTAATAGTCAGGTTGTGTTTTTGTGTGTTATTATCACTCTGTGTCTATTTTTTGCTCCGTGCTCTTGCATGCCTCCCTCTCCTTCCTTCCCCAGCGTGACGGTACACTTGCCTACCTGTCCCCTGTCTCCTCTGCTTGGCACAGCTAGTTAACTGAAAGGAAGTGAAAAGAGCTGAAAGCTGGTGGATGTCGGAGCTGCCTAGTAGAGAGATCCCCAGCTAATTGCTAGTCCTAACAGGCACAATTAGCCGCTACAAGCCCTTTGAGATGGCCCTGGGCTTCTCTCAGGTAACAGCCATCACTAGATAAAGGCTGAAATACACTCCATTTAGAGAGACACTTGCAGACAGGGATGTCACAGGCTGCCAATTATGCTCTGCCTGTACACAGTCACTTCCAAGAGCCAGACAAGACACATACACCTGAAGTTAAAGGCACAAGATGTGTACTATTTTGAACTACACAAGCGCAGGGCATGTGATGATATAACCCTTTTCAAATTGGGCTGTATCATCTTTTCAATTATCAGTTCTTGATCAGTTTTTGCTTTTTTTGGGGGGGGAGGGGGTAAAGTTCACCTCATATAGTAAGTCCTGGAAAAGTCCATGGGAGAGTGCTATATATTTTAGTTGCTGTGCATGATGTTAGTTTAAGTAAAGTTCAGCCATCACCACATAGACAAACATGGCTTAATAGGCCTTTTCTAACAACCAGAGGTGCTCTACCCTGTTGAGTGCAATCCGTTAGCCATCAATTACTGGCAGAGGAGGAGGGACAGATTAAAATATCTCAGGTTTCCTTTTGAAATTAGTAAATGCCCCACACCTCCTTATCCATAAGTAAACAAATAACCTGCTTTGAACATCTCTGGCAGAACACCCTTTTTCACAGGCAAGGAGTTTCTGTATGAAATAAAGCGGCACAAGAAGACAGCCTTAAATATGGAAATATACTCCTACATCTTCTGCGTACTGCACTCACAGTAGCTACCAGCACTCTTGTAGAGTCCCATGCCATGGACTGTGCAAATTTAAGCTCTGCTTCATCAGGTGAAGCACTGATTAGAACGTTATCTCGCTCACCGCTCTGTCATTGCTGCCTCCACCATCGTGCTGTCTCCACCCACGCCACCTCTCTTCATGACACTGCATCTAGCCTTGACGTCACATCTATATCTACGTCTACAAAATATTAGAGTGGTTACAGGTCTCTTACTGATAGATGACAACAACCGTTACTGCYTCTGCACTTGTAGATCCAGATCCTTAACAGAGTTATGGGGTTGCTRGGGGAGTCAGGACCACTCAGTCCCTGTTCCTAGTTGCCACAAAGTTGGACCTTCTCCCTCCTCTTGGTCCACATGGGCAAAACTAAGCCACTGGTTATGGCAGCTCCTCATTCAAAGTGTACTGAATACACCTCTTTTGGCTCTCCCTTCCATATGACAAGGATAACAAACTTCAGCATCAGTGCTCAAACTAGTAGTGAATCTTAACCAAAGCAAACCAAATCTTTTGGTCTAGCGACTGGTAACAAATTTGCAGATATGACCTGCCAATGCGTCTCGTGGTAGCAAAGACCTCCTCCTCTAAAGTGTTAAAGTTCCCAAAAGCCCACATCAGGTTTTCACAATACTTAGAAGGAAATGGCTAGTTTCAGATGGCTACTGCAACATGTGCCACCAGTGATAGAATCCTACAGAAAATCATTATAGCTCAGTGCATAAACATTCACACATTTCAGAGATGCAGACAGTCAGAATAGCAAGATCCAGATCCAAGTTATGGTCATAGTGTGAATGTACTATTTCCAAGGTACTTAAGAAGCACAAATTCTGGCCCAAATTTCATATATTGGTAATCTAAATTAGTCACCCACTTCCATGCTTGTTTACCCATTTCAAAAGATATTCAGAAAGGATATTTAGAAAAAGTGAGTACTCACAATTTCCTCTGAAGCAAACTTCTTATTTGGTTGCTCTGAGAATTAAAATGATTTCATTGCTTACCTTCAGAAACTCAAAATTTGAAGCAACAAAATTAAAAGGCATCCTTCTCAGTTTTCCTTGTCTTCATGAAATTGCAATCCTTTTCTGAAGACCTCTTTGTTCTAATTTTCAGCCAGTTTACACTATCAGTCCTTTGCATCAAGGAGGATTTCTGCTTTTAGTGCTATGCTATGAAGGCAAGAAGAACATCTCTCAGTTTGAAAAGATCATGGTGCTTACTTTTTAATATACTTCACCTTCTTAAAAAAAAAAAAAAAAAAAAACAGAAAAGAAACATTTGGGAATTCCTATATATATATTTTTAGTAGCATCTTGAAGACCATCTTCCAAATCCTATATCTTCTAGTGAAGCAGGTTCAGAAGACAGCTTCCACAATTCTAACTGATATCACATGGGAGTTGCTCTTTCTGTTTAGAAGGCTAAATCAAAATTTAAGATACTAAATATAAATTTCTGTTTTTAAAGCCCAGTTAAAATTTTCCCAAGAGCTTTGAGATCCTAATATGGAAAGTATGTGAAGAATGTAATTGCTAATTATGGAATGGTTAAATTCCATTAAATGATAAAAATTACTTGACACAGTTGATTTCACCTTCCTACAATTAAAAATGGAGTCCCAAATCAAGAGTAGGTTTATCAATGCCTATCTATCTACTGACATGGAAGGAAGGGAAGACAACTGAATGGGTTAGCAATATATAAATAATATTATCTGCATTTATTCTTGTCTCATAATATTCTACTGATCTTTCTTCTGATAGATTTGTGAACCAGATTCCAGGTAAAAGGGTGCAGGAACCAGTACTTACATTATCATTTTCAGTGTTCTTTTAAGAGTCCAGATGCTTTTTATTGTTTTTTTGTTTGTTTGTTTGTTCCAAACACATATTTATCTTCCTTATTAAAGGATGGACATCTCTGAAATATATGCAAAAACAGCATGCTAATATTTGACTGCAAACCAAGTAACGATCAGAAAACTAAAAGGAAAGAATGAGTGCTCTATTATTAAACTAGCAAAATAAATAGATATACATTTTTTTCCTTTTTACAGATACATTTGCAACCAAATTAGTAACAAGATCTTCTCCAGTATAAATAAAAAAGGCTTGCACTTACCTATTAATTAAGAATAATGGAATGCCATAAGCTTTTGTGTGCTAGTGGTACTGTAATTTGTTACTCTTCACTACAATAAATATAGCTGATTAAAAATGCAGTGTAACTTACATATATTAAATTCATACAGCATTGTGTATTGATTCACTTTACTCACCCTGGTAAGTCCACTGAATTCAAGGGGAGTGAGATTTGGCCCTGCTTCATTTTGGAAGCATAAGGTTTAGATATATAATTCTTTAACAGACTAACATGGCAAGGAAACAACAGTGGAAGAAGATGCTTTTCTTCACTCAGGAGCAAGGCATCTCTGTCCTAATCTTAGCATCTCCTAATGGTTATAGTACGCTAAGCCTCACTGAACCTGCTGTTGCAGGCACCCAAAAGTCCACATCACGCAGGGAGCCCACATCCCAGTTGCACAGCTCTGGACAGACGCACAGAAGTTTGGCATTGCAAAGTTACATACTGCAGTCCCCGGCGCCATCTGTGGACTTCATTTCTGATTATTTTGAAGGCGAATATTTAAGGTCAGGCATGCCAGACATATCTACAATATACAGTTTCCAAGTTTAAAGGCCACAGATTTCCCAGGCTGACCCCCTGTACATCAGAAGCCATTTCACCCAGGTACTCATATATTACTCAATATGTACTCCAAGACTCAGACTGACTAAAGCATGTTAATTCTCAAGGGTGTAAATTCACAAGGGCTTTGTGCAGCATTGCAAGTTTTGGGATCTTCTACAAGCTGAAGAATTAGATATCATTCACTAAAAGGGTTATTGCATCAGAGTAAATAGCCCAATCGTCCTTTTCATAGTGACCACTCCCGAGCTCGGAAATAATCATTTACATGGGTAATTAAAATATATGCATTTTAAATACACCCTGATCTATATATAGCAGCAGTCTGAAGCATTATGCCATTGGACCTGTTTAGGCCCATTCAATATATTCACATGGTTCAAACTTTTCATAAACTGAATTTTTATTTTAAAAAGTCAAAGTTCTCACCTATGTGACAGAGAAGAGAAACCACTGTACATCACCTTGCTATAAATGGTTACTGCTGGGCTTTTGTGCATTCAAAAAAAATTTCTTACAACAGCAACTGTGAGAAACTGAATTTTTCACCCTTCCTGTAGCCTCTTTCATCTAATTAGGGTCAATTATCACTTTGTACATGTTAACGTTAGCTATTTAATTGCTAATAATCTTAGCAGATAAGAAGGAGAAATGAAGAGTTGCTTCTCCCAAGAGGAATCAGAATTTTCTTCCTGAGGGAAATGTAGAAGGAAAAAAGTAAAGAAAAAGGCACCAGAAACAGGGAAAAGATGGTGAAATAAGAAAGCAAAGAGCAAAAAATATGCAATATTATCCCACTGAGTGACAACAAATGTAACAATCCTACACTTCAAGAACAATGTTATTGACCAGAAGCTTATTTGCCACCTAAATCCATATGCTTCTAGCTTTGATCTTTTTGCAGGCTTCTCACTATCATCTGTGGGAGTACTGCAGTAGACTGAATGTAATGCATAGTCCTAAAATGGACTGTGGACAGTCACTGTTATCAGAATCTGGCTTTCTATACACAATAAATTTGACTCCTCTGATAAACACAGGCATGTTCACTACTGTGGACAACAGAGGACCATGACATCAAGCTAAGTAGTTTTCAGCATAACACTGTATTATAGGCAGTCCTTAACACAGAAAGTGAAGTCAAATACCACATGGAACTGAAATTAGTGTAGAAATGTTAGGTAGGTCAAAAAAAAAAAAAAAAGCAATTGAGAATTCGGGATAAAGCTAAGACAATAGATTCACTTTCTTTCTTTATAAAAACTCATCATGTATCTTTAAGAGTCAAAATGCCAGTTTTATATACTAACCATAAGCAAGTACCAATAACATACAGTGTCTGATAACAGCATGATGGAGCATTTGTCCATTACAAACTCTGAAAGAAGAGTGATACTTACCTATTCTCCAGCGATATTTCCTGCTCTTGCACTTGAAGGGTCTAAGCATTGGCCATTCTGGATACAGTTTAGTTTGTGACATCTGATAAGATCTTAAACCAAAATAGTAGGGCTGTAGGCCATAAAGTAAGATATCAGAAAATAGACAGCCAAGGAGATAAATTTTGTGAATCCACCTGACCAATCCAGCAGGGCAGAGTGCTGGTTTCCCGAACTACATGAAACAGGCATGTAAAATATCTGTTTCTTGATGGGCCTGGCAGATGTGATGCCAGAAATAATTCTACTCTGATTTATTTTCATAGCTTTATCTAGTTCCCTATATTAAACCTATAATCCTAAAATAATTTTAGGGCCATTTATTTTTATGTCTACAAACAGTAGAGCTATCCAAACGTTAAAAGCCTATGTTCACATGTCCATAAAAGCACTGTTGATTAGATTGTAGTATTTCAGTTTTTCGTTATCAACACTGACACATTTGGAAAAAATTGAACACGATATAGTTCTGTACACATCTCAGTGTTTTTAACCATTTAGTCAGTAACRCGTACATCGAGTAGACACCATAACAAAATAGGAATACATTAAACATACATCTGGAAGCACTTCGTAACTGACTTCTGTTTATGAAAATGTCTGCGCATAATTTCATCATTCACTTTAATTCAGTCACATGCTGCAGTCAATGGAGTCAGATAGTACAGTGCAATGCGATTCCAGCGCAGATCTCTCCTCGTCTGTTAAACGCCATACTTTATCTGTCACCCACACTCGTCGTCACTTTGAGTCCACAACGTGGCACAGGATCTGCCACGGGAGTGCTGGACACAGCCGAGCCCGCGCAGGATGTTGCAATATTCACCTTTCGCAATGGCATTGTTCTGTATGTCAGGTACCCCGTTTCATGGGTAGTCAGTAATAGCAGTGCTAGCAGCGCTAAGTTAGCCTTAAGGAGCTTGACTAGAAACTGTAAAGGGAAATCAGATCTCATTTTATTATCTGTAAACTGCAGGACATCTGTATGTGGCAGCTGTTCTGCATTGCTTGGCCTGAACCATTGCTCTGTATGTACTCTAGGATGAAAAGCTCACAGGCGTGCATTGTTACTTTCATACAGTATATTTCTCAGTTTGGGCTACAAATGGTACATTTGCAGCAATAATGTAGGCAATAGCAGTAGACATGGCAAAAAGAGAACTATCATGGTATGACTGATAACATACCCAGCACAAGCTTGATCTCAAAGGATGTGTATTTTAAAAATTAGTGTACTTTATCTTATCTACTCGTATCTCTTTACTAATGCTGACTAAATCCCATGAATAGGCCATAAAAAGATGGTGAGTAGGCACGCAGCCACACACAGCCAATCTTCTCTCTCCATTTTAAGAACCACGTTCATCCACTGTCAAACCATGGCTTAAATGATTAGCACAACAGGCATTTAATAGCTAACAAAACAATAGACAGAACATTTAATCTGCATCCATCTGCATTGTTAAAGTCAAAAGTAAAACCCCAGCAAAATATCACAAGTCACCATTACGGTGACACTTGTAAGGACACCATTGATTACCATATTCATGACTGATGGCTGTGTCTCAATAACACATTTCCACTCTTTTCTTTTACTTGTTCAATTATCAACCAACCTAATACAGGCAGATTCATAAACACAAACATAAGCCCCTTCCTTGTTTAAAATATGAAGAGAAATCCTTTGACGGTAACTAGAGATTCCGTTAAGATTCAGCATAATAGAAGAGGTTTCGAAATTGTCTTCTACCCAATGATCTGAAAATACTTTATAAATATTACATTATTTTAGCTTCACTGCAACAATTCAGGCAACTAAATAAAGGTATCCCTTTTACAAGTTGAGGAAACCAAAGCACAGAAAGAATAAATAACTATTACAAGAAATTACAAGGTTTCTATTCCAACACTAGAAACAAACATAGGTTTCTCAGATTCCAAGTCTGTGTTTTATATATGAGCTCTACAGACTTACTGCTTTACTCTGCTTTGTTGGAGAAAATAGAATATTTAGGGATGATTTCATCTAAAAAAGCCACAACATTAAATACAGTATGGTGAGTTTTTAAACAGAACAGTGTCCCTCACGCTTTGAGTAGCTGGCCTGTGCAGCTGGACGGGATGAAATCATGGTTTGACCATTTTGTTTAGGAGCTGTTTGCTGCTTTGGAACATCTGCCACCTGCTCTTGGTTTCTGTCACTCTGTGGCTGGGTAAGTGCTTGCCTGCTTCAGCCTACAGTTACCCTGAGAGAGTAAAAATATTCTGTTTTCATAAAATAAACTTCAAATCATTCTTTCTTAGTCTAGTTTGTCACTTTGCATTTTGGTGCTTTATAACTAAGACAGATGGACCCCAGCGAATGCGTGTGTAATAGGATGGGTCTCATATAAGGCTAAAAGAGGCAGAACCATTCATATCTACTTCACCTTCTTTAAGCCCAAAAATAATTTATTTTGTAAATGAAGATGCCACAAGATGCCATACACAGCAGACCCTCACTAATCTGCACCGATGACGGCGTGCAGATGGGTCAATAAGCTCAGCAAGTGATGGACTAAAACCCGTGATGCCAGCTAACGCCGAGGGTATCCTTCACTCTACCGTTACCCTTCAGCAGAGCCTTTCCGAACGGCTGCCGCAGCGCTAAGCAGATGAACCCCGTTGCCCACGGYGGTGGCAGGCGAGAAATGGGACAACCCCGCTTCTGCCTCCCCTAGGGCCCTGCGCCACGTGTCGCTGCAGGAAGATAACAGCATTACGACTCGATGCAAATCAGCCGAGGGAGCCGCGGCGCCTGCTCCCCTGCTCTAGCAGAGCTGCAGCAGCAGCAGCAAGACACTGGTTCTGCAAAACCACAGATTAAGAATGATTATCCTCTATGCGGGTTTGTAGCGATCAGCAGTGTTGTAGCCAAGAGGTGAAATACTTCCTCCATCCCACAGTTCCCAAGGTGGAACCAGTCACACGACTACTCTAGATGCCAATGCAGCAAACTCGCACAATCATTTTCAACATGGTTTTGAGGTTTACCAAGACAGGCTGGTCAAAGCCCTGTTATTGTTCACCAAAAGAAGAAAAAATCTCATTCCCCCTCTTTAAAAACAGCTGTATTTTACTGCAAAGGAGGGGGAACTGAAAATAATTTTCTGCATCAGTATTATCAATTATCCAAAGCCCATTTGCACCATTATGACTTTAATGTTCTCCCAATAGAAATATAATTCTCATTATTTTTATTGGTTTTTATTTTTATATTGCTATTAAATGCATWTCACCAGACTCTCTGTTTTCTTAAACTGCATGGGCCAAATAGCCAACCCAATATGAAATCCTGACTTTGAAACCATGCCCCTGGGCTTAGGCGTGTATGAAACACGCACAGTGGTGATGCTGAAATTGCTTAGGCATGGGATCATTTATATAAATAAAGCTATGTAAACAGCTATTCTGCTCTTGCAGAACTGTAGTCTTGAATTTTACCATACTCACCAGAACATCTCTGGTTGTAATCATTATTTCCAAGCAATCCTCTTTCTTTGCCAAAAAGGACTATTATTGGGGAGTAGGTAATGATGCCCTTCAGCATAGGTTCACTAAAACATACTAACTTCTTAACAGAAATTGTCTAAAAGAACAAGAACAGTTTGAAGATAAGATCTATTTAATTTTTTTTTTGATAGCTGGTTTAGAATCAAGACATAAGTTCAGCCCCACTTCTCTCCTCTCCAAAGATATAAAAGGAGTGTCTTTCAACAGGAGACCAAAATACTGTTGTGATTCTGCTGTAAGTAGTAGATGTACTATTCTATGATGCCTCTTTTAATGTGGAGTTTCCAGGTTTAGTAAGTGGGGACATCCTCTCTTTCACAATCTAGCTTTTGCCTGTAACGGTCAAAATTAAGACGGTGTTCTTTTTATATATTAAATCAAAACTGCAGACAATACAGAAAAAAAACACTTTTAAAGATATTCACCATCTGTATATGATAGATCCAAAGCAGGTACTGGATCAGCGTGAGGAGTTTTCCAGTGCGCTTGTCTTGTCCTTTAAGTACACTGGCTGAACAGATTCAGAAATGAAGTTTCTGAATGCAAAATTTCACCTGCTCTAACCTTCAGCATTAGTTGGCTTTTTTAGGGACTCATTCTTGCAATATTTCTGAAAGTATCATTTACCAGTTAAATTCTTCTCTCACACTCCTCATCTCCTTCCTCATCATTCCCTCCAGCAGGTCTCGTGCTCCTTCCTGCGGCCTGGGAGCCCAATCCATCAGCCGCAGCCAACGCCACGGCGTTCCCGTCTGCTGGCCCCTCACCAGCAGCGCACACGAACTTCCCGGCTGCCACATTATCCTGCGCCAGAGCGAGCTCTCCTGATTAGCTGCTTTGGTCAACATGAATAATGGATCGCCTGGGTTGCATCAGGCCTGAGCAGGCTGGATAAGCCCTCTCCCTGGACCTACATGATGGTCCTTAAACACCCTCCCAGTGTAATTTTAAACTTCACTTCATCATAATGATAGGCTACAAACGACCCTCCTATGAACATAAYAAGCACAGTGAAAAAGATAAACTACTTTAAGAAGTGCCATGGCAAATATCAACTGGAAACGGGACATATACCAGTAAGGCCACATTTTCAGCAGCCTTTCGAAACTGTCCTCCTATGCGCGCATGTGGCTGGCAAACAAAATTCTTACACATGCAAACAGGCATGAACGGCACCTTTGCGTGTTACCTCAGTCCTCATTTTCAATTTTACTTATGATCAGGTGCTCTTTCAATATACAGATTTACAGAGCTTCATTGTTTCATGCAATAGCAGTTGTTGTATTGAACCTATCTTTTGCCTTATAATTCCTGCTCAGAGACTTCTGTTTGCCTTAATGAATTTTGTTTGCATAGTTGACTGGCATCAGGTTAAGCAGGTATTGAAATGTGATATAATAACCTAATCAACCGTTAACAGGTATAGGAGAAGCCCTGACAAGGAACAGTCTAAAACTTATTCCTGATGAGATTCTTTCTGATAAAGGAAAAAAAGAGAAGTGTAGGACCAACTTATGCATAAATTGGTCACATTTTCACACCTAGCCCCAATTATCTAAAAAGGGTTTAAGATTATATTTATATTGATAAGCTTAACAATGTTGAACCACGACTCTGGGATGATCTGTTACAATTCACATCCAAAGAGACCAGAAGGAATAATTGGAAACCCTCCAGCATTTCAAGAAATAGAAGCAGCCTTGAAAAAGATGAAAACTGCCGTACAAGGTCTGGCTTTTGCTGAAATTACAACATAAATTCCGAATGAAGAATGGCCAAGAATAATTCAACAATTACAAATTCCCCTCTAAAGACAGAAGGAATGCTACAAGATTAGAGAAATTGAGTCATCCCAAACGTCTCCAGGGGGGGGGGGGGGAAAGACTGTAATGACTACAGGCTGACTGAGACATTTGATAGACTGTATCAGTGATTGATTGCAGGATTTTTTTAGCTGAATAATCTGGTTTTATGCTATGAATATCAGTAGTAGGATACATAAATAGAGAAGATATCTGCCAAACAATTATGGAAATCCTCATACTCATCAACACTGTGTAAGTTAACCGCAAGGTATGTTAGATTTTAAGGGAATACAATCATTTTGATATCTTCTCCGAGGCAAGGGCATCCATAAACACAACTGATTTCCTGGATAAGTCAGGCCAGCAAAGCCAGTCAGTCACATACAAGTATCTCAAACAATCAGAAACTAAGTGTCTAAGCTTAAACCTTTAGCTAACGAGATTCGGATTCCTTTTATGAACCAGGTCTATTTTCCAAGATCAACTCTTACAACAGGGAGGAGGATGCTACCCCCAGACTGCTGCCTACGAGCAGCACAGAGACCAAGGTGAAGTCATATATGGGCTTTTGAAAATGTATTATACGGAAAGATAAATAATAACACCACCTATAAATCAAGGCTGTATCTTGGGAGAGATGTGTAGATCATCTCTTTTCCCTCCCTGCGAAACCTCAGCCCAGAAGCACGGGCGTCGCAGGATCCTGGCTCTGCTCACTGCATCCAGCCAGGCCACGCTCCAGGTTTGGCAGCAGCGGCACCTGCAAGGAAAAAATGAAAATGTAAAGACAGTTTGCCAAAGCAGATTTGACACACACACATTTCTTGTTTGGATATCAAAGTCAGGGCCAGCAGTGGCTACTGAGATAGGCAAAAGAGGCGGGCAACTCTGGGTCTGTCCCCGACCGACAGGCTGGCCTGGGTGATGCCAGCACTGCCACGGTCCGTGCCCTCAGCCACGCGTGGGATTGCGCAAGCCCTCACCAGCCACCCCAGCTCCGGCCAGTGCAAAGCAGCATGTGCCACCAGCCTGTCCCCTGGGGCATCTCCCCCACCTTTGGTGGCCCCCTCCCTTCACTTCGCTAGGGCGGTGTGACCCAGGCTTAGCCCTGCTCCAGCAACTTTGCCCAGCAAAAGTTAGTTTTGCATACACGGCCGAGAAGCCTTGAGCTGTCGCTGGCCAAGCCTATGCAGAACCATGCTTGTAAATGGGGTTTTCCTGGTCAGTGACAGAATTGGAACAAAAAACTGAATTGCGTTTGAGAAAGGATGATCTTTTTCCCAAAAATTGTTGGTAAACTGGAAGATTAAAAAAGAAATCCTTTGAGGATGAAGATGGTTTATTTGCTTCAAACCATATTTTCATTTAGATTAAAAGTAAATGAAAAAATAAACACTAAAAAATAAAATTGAAGGAAAATTCAAAACAAAGTCAAGTGAAATAAAACAATGTTTTCTGTTTTGAAAACATTGGGATGAAATGCTATGAATAAAAACAGTGAAATGTCATACTTAGAAAACACTAGGGTGAAACACTCAGGAATTTTCTGGATGTTTTTGTTATCTTTTCTTCCTCTATGTGAACAATTTAGTTCAGCCAAAAAGAATTTAAAAATATTTTAGCATACTGATTCTGTTTTTCACACACACAAAGATAAAAAGGGACTCGAATGAAAATTTTTCCTCTGCTCTTCTTGCAAAGCACCRCATAAGCACTTACACAGCTGATCTGGAGAGGTGCTGAGCACTGGCATCAACTGTTGAGGAGAAACATGAAATCAGAACTCATCCTCGGAGACATGTTCATGATGATGCCAAGTCCCATGCTGACACGAGCTGCAGAGGTGTTCTCCATGCTATCGCCCCCCAAAAAGCAGAAGACAATAAGTCCTAATCAAAGCTATGTAGTTTCTTAGATGTTCGCAGCTACACTATCACAGCCCTTCCCAGCAGCGTACTGAGCAATGTGACTAACATCTGTCGTGTGCAGTTTGCTCCCTCCCAGCTCCCCGGGGATGAAGTGCGAGGAGCACCGTGCTACCAGCGGCTCTTGCCTCGGCTTGGAAGCCCCCCAGATCCCTAATGGGCTAATGGGGCTTTGCACAGCATCCAAGAATTAGATATATTACAATTCGTAGCCAATACTACAGCCTCAATTCAGCTGTTTTTTTGGGCAGGCCCCCATTTCTGCCCATCTGTAAAAGTTGGGTTTATAATTGCCAAAATCTGCCTGCTGAGTGGATGACTAGCCAACTTTTCCATGAAAACCAGGTCACCCCATAAACATATTGGTAACTGGGTGCTTAAGTATGTGGAATTGCWTAAACAATGCCAGGATACTGTAAAACTACAGTGCCAGCACCTTATTTCTAAGAGATCTTATGGATGTGTATGTGTGTTAGAGAGAGGGCCAGGAAGAAAGTAAATAATTCATAATACCCTACCCGTCCCTTAGAGGATCTCTAAAGTACTTCACTGACATTTATTAACAGATCCTTAGAAGGCTCTCCTTGGCAGATACAAAGACAGTATTATTGTCCCATTTTACAGATGGAAAAAACTGAGGTAGGAATTTAAAGATATGCATTATCTCTCTGAGAGGTTTAACCAAAAAAGCTGAGGCAGATTCCAAGCGTTTTTCAGTCCCAGTTGTACCGGAGTGCATTTCTGTGAGAGCTTTGAAAACAGCAGGACTGACGGACAAAGGCATAGCTCTGGTGATCTGCAGTGGGGGAAGTCACAGACCTGAGTGTGACCAATACTATCACTGCAAAAATGCCATTATCACAAAACAGAGTTCTAGGGCCTACCTGAAATTAATCAGAAATTTCCATTTTGTACACTTGGCACAGGATGGCTAACATTGTCTTTCAACAAAAAAATAAATAACAACAGACTACTATAAATGTGACCCCTGAGTATCCTATTATTATAGAAAAAAATCTGAAAGGATGACTGAACTTCATGCCACAACTTTTCTGGGCTGCAGCTCTTTGCTTTGGAGATGTTGCTGCTTTTATGCATTCTTTGGAGAATATGGTAAATTCCAGAAGCAGTGTGTCACCTCCTAGAAATACCATTACAATTTATTTATACTTTTCTTTCAAATTAAACAGTCTTTTTCCTGCATTGACCTACACAGCAAATTATGTCACTTGGGTCAGAGCTGCATCTATGTTAAAATATTTACAATCATTGCAATCAGGGAACAGAAAGGAAGAAAAGAAGGAAAGTAGAAAGAGATCTATGAAACGCAATGAGAAGGATGGTAAGTAGTGCACATACACCACGCTCCTCTCACAGGAGCTTTAGCACATGCACTTCAGCATCTAAAATCTTCCACACATCTTAGTCCCTGACATCCTATAACACCTACCAGTGCCCACCACAGCTCCCCTCGGTTTTCCTTCCATCTAGGCGAGGGAAGACTAAGCCTGACAAGGGAAGGATACGCAGATAGGCCCTGACAGTACTCTCAGGTGCAAACACAATGCAGTTGTTTCCTCACATCTTGGGAGAGAGAAATTAAAAACCTAATATTTAAACGCTCCTGCTAGCCTTTGAAAAACAAAAATACAGCACTGCACTGTCTGGATGCAAGACAGGAATCAATCCAATGTGGAGAAGTGGTACTGAAAATCAAAGTCTGCAGAAACAGGCAAGATTCAAGTCACCTTTTTCCCTTTCATCTTAATTATTAATAAGTAAAGCAAGCAACTGTTACAGGCGAGGACAGTCTTTGTCCCAGTAGTTGCTGTACAGTGATGCTGTACAGCAATGAATTTCTTACACTTGCAAGACACTTGTTGGATCTTTGAATAATCCAAAAATATGAAGTAGGGCAAGACATTCCAGCAGTTCATCTTCACAAAACATGATGTCACTTATGTGCAGACTCTTAATACTATTCCTCCTCCTATTTTCCTTTCAAATATGTGTTTTGTATGGAGTTATCCATCAGACAGCACATTGTCAATGAGATGTGTCATTGCTGTGTGTGTATTCTGATAAAATGAACCTAATGCATATGCAAATCTGCCTTCTCAGGARAAGAGTGCGGAAACACATTTGACTTGAAATCTCTCACTGCAAAAAGATTTAAGAAGGGTAGAGATGAAAATTTCCCAATTTCAAGACTGACGCTACAGTCCTTGAGATCTGAAGAAATACAGTCTACAGGGAGAAACTAGGACTGTGAAAACCACCGTGGCCAGATCTCACCAGCCCAGGCACTGCCAGGCGCTTGCTCCCTCAGCCTCGCTCCGTCCATGGGAGTCACAGAGTCCACAGGCAACCAAACCCACGGCAGGACACTCACCTCATCCTGCTCGCACAACCCAAGGACAACCAAACCAACAGCAGGACGCTCTCCTTGTCCCACTTGCACAGCCCAGGGACAACCAAACCGCGACAGGATGCTCGCCTCATCCCACTCTCACAGCCCAAGGACAACCAACGCTCCCCTGGTCCCACGCCTTCGAGCCCCAGTGCCGGCGGCGCGGGTAAGGAACGGCTCAAGGTGGCCACTGCGGCAGAAGACCAGAGAAGGACCGTGACCAACGGCCACGGACATTCATCGGTGTTCACGCCGCTCTCTTTTAGCCCTTAAGACTACAGCAGTTTGCAGAAGGCTCCATCTCTTTGCCAAGGCCGGCTTACCCGTTTGCAGCAAGAGAGGAGCTTTTGCTTGAGCGCAGACAAAGGAAGGAGCGAAGACGCAGCCATAAGCATGAGGGCGACTGAGAAAAAAGCCTCTGGGCAACAGCTGTATAACCTTGTAAGAGTGCTGGTCAGCCACGCTAATAAAATAACACAGACGACCATCACATGCTGCTTTCAAAATATTGTGCTGCTAGGGATTGTCGGAAAACTGATCATGGAGACCTTTGTGAAAAAACAAATAAATCCTGATCATGGTAACACGGATTTAGCTCTCTAATTGATTTTTTTTTTTTTTTAAAGGCAAAACCATCAGCTCTTTTGAATGGACTCTTAAATATAACCATTTACAATAATTTGTATGGAAAACAATTTGAGGAAAGGATTTAAAGATATCATCTGGCAAATTGCTTTGCTGACAACAGATAGATATTAAGTGCAGTTTACCCAGGCCGTAATTAGGCACCACTTTCCTAGCTTTGTGATCATAACAAGGTTTTTTATTATTATTTTAAATAGTTTACAAAAACACTATAACATTAACAGACACCTTCTGAAAAGATTAAAATTAGGCATATAAGGGCATTAATGAAAAGTTCATTTCAAATTAAAAAATCCATTCCTCCCACAAGTAACTAAGTCTTACTCAAAACAAAATATAACACATTTTAAAAAAAGCCAGAAAGTTATTACTGTTGCACAAATGCACTTGTGAATGCAAGCAACCATCTGCATGAACAGAATTTGCAGGTAGAAGTATAAAGATCTATAATATGGAAGGAAATTTCCTTTTAATACCATTATGTATCTGCTGTTCTAGAAAAGTACTATTTCTTGGTTCTTAATCCGGCATCAAAGTTTATATTGCTTATCTTAAATGTTATAAACTTCATATACAAAGAAGGGTTTTCTTTTTTTCTACCACCATTTTTAAAATCAGTGTATGGGCTTGTGTAAATCTGCTGGCTTTGAAAGCCTGGAAGGTATCCTTTACAGAAGAAAAGTGAAAACCAAAGCTGTCTGTTTATAAAGTATTTTTATGAGAGCACAAATGTCTCTCTGGTTGGGAAGTGGAAAATATAAATACAAGACCTTTGTGAAAATATGGTGGTTTTTAGCTGCACCTTTTAGAAGAATATCACAAAAAAAGAAAACCTTCTGCTCTAGCTTCTTGTTTAAAGTAACAAGGTGCATCTTACTTTACTGCAAGTAATATACTAAAGCACTTGTACTGCGTATCTCTCAGAGTATGGCGTGTCTGAGTTCAGTGTTTTGGTTTCTAAATGCTTTCTTGTTTATTTGAAATGGCAGTATTTACATCTCATAGCTTATTAACTCTAATCACCCAGTTCAGTAATTAAAAAAAAGAGAGTTGTCTATTGACTTTGATCACAATACAGAAAGCCGTGGCAAAAAGACCTAATGAAATATTTTGTAATTTGTAAAAATGGACAATTATGGGAACAGAAAAAAACCCTACTGTATAGCTGCTTTTAATGAAATCAATATGGCACTGTCGAATTGAGGTAGCAAAGCAAAGCTGGGCAATCTCATAGTTTGGTGGGAGACTGACAGGTGCCATCCTGATTCTGCTTCATAGGAAGGTACTTAAGATAAACTCAGATGTTTCTAAGACCCACCATTTTACATAGAGATTTAGAGAAGCAAAGGCAAAGCGATCCACTAGCTGAAACCTGAGCGAGCAATGCTGTCAAACTCATCTACAGGAAAAGGTGGCTTTTCTTCATTCAGAGGAACCTCTTTTCCTTTTAGTGATAACCATCTGTTGATCGTTTTGTCTTATGAGATTATTTTTGAAATAGAAACACTACATATTCTGACTTTTCCTCCACATATAGTATTGTTCAAATTTCAAAAGACACTATATTTGATAACTAATACTTATTACTTACTGCCCTTTACAAAATATTCTTGGCAGAAGGTTAGAAACTGACATTTCCAGTTGAAAATAATGCATTGTCAAATAAGAAAACTGCAGGCTATAATTTTTAACACATGTATCTATTATTTTAAACATGAAACATTGCATCAGTTTGACATTAATTTATATAATAGGGACAGAAAAGGATAATGCAATTTTCAGGGGCTATCTACATTTAATTAACTAGCAGCAGTCGCCTGTAACAAAAGAAAACTCTGCTACAAAAAATAAAGCCTGTTTGTACACCTTCTATCATGCATTATTGAAACACACAATGTCATTATATGAAATAATAAGTGCTTAAATAGAGGCAGCAACTAATAAATGCAGACACAAAACTTTCATAAAAGTTTGTAAATACAGTATYGTATGGAAATTCTGATACATATTAGCTCTCATATGCACTGTAAAATGTTTTATTATGAAAAAAGTGGGTAAGATACTTATCTTTTAAATTGGAGTTTAATATTTTATTAGTGCCAGGCACATAATTCTCATCAAATGGCAGGAAACTCTTTTTTGTATGGATATAAATGTCTAGAGTTTAATATTTCAAAGATAAGTACCTACTACTGCATCTATCACACTGCAGCTTAATGGAATTTACTTTTTCTTAAATATTTATACTGTATGTGTGTTTGGTTGTCAAATGATTGTATAACTACTGAGATAGAACTGATAAGCTAGTACAACAACCTTGTGAATTATTATTATTTTTTAAATTCAAATATTTAAAATCTTAAATCCAATAAGGAAATACAGGCTTTGAGAATTTTCAGACACGCAGTTTTCTTGGAAAAGTAGTAGGGTATAATTGACAAACAAACAAAAAGTTCTTCTAAGTGAACCCTAGATTGCAGAAATTGTCTGATTTTCCCCAAACAAATTACATTTAAAGAAAAACAGAATGACATTAGCAAGAAATATTTCCTGAGAATCCAAAATACACAGTAGTGAGCAAATTAAACTGAGACCAGTCTCTGATATTTCCAGCGTAATGTACAGACAGCATCATTCAGGTTCTGCAATACTGCAAACTATTTCATCAGTTCTGAGAAATGCTTTCTGATCCATGCTGATACAATTACCTAGCCTTTATTGGCAATTTAGACCTGCTTTTAGGGACATTTTAGAGCAAATGATGTTTTCTTGATATTTTAAAAAAGCAGCACTATTTGCTATACCTTTGGGATAAGGTAGAAATGGAGTTAGAGGCTCATTAAATATCTGATTGGTACAATGTGGTTTTTGTTACTGTGGACTAAACTACCAAAAATGAAGATATGTTCCTGGAGGTTCTGCTCCCCCTTGCAATCAAACAGTATTTCTTATTTTGAATATTTCTGTAAAATATTACTTGGCATTTACTACAACTGTACTACTTACAAGAGTCTTAAAACCTGCCTATTAATTGAAGGATGTTGAAACTTACCTAATAAATTTTTAATGTGAGCATATGTGAAGGGCACACCACATCTTTCTCTGTTCCTATAAAAATGTGATGTCCAGACTATGACCAACGGAGCCTGAATCCCTTTTGATGTTTGTACAAGTATAAAAAAATGAAGCAGTTACAGAGATGAAAAAGTAAAATGGGATACTCTGAAATGTTTTGAGGACGGAAATGACGTCTGAAAGTAGACAACAATCTACTGAATGACACAAAGCCCCAGGGCCTCCACCAGTCTGTCCTGGAACAGGAATAGCTTTGACTTAAAGATTTAAAGATAGCTGTAGCAGAATTAAATCTGAGAATTTCATTCAAAACTTGCTTTTCTAAGCACGGGTAAAGCAGTGAAATTATGTCCTCTTGTCTGTATTACTTACCATACACACCGAAAGTAGATTCAAAATGCACGTTGATTAATATTTTGTTGATGATTTCAACGTTCCCCTGCTTCTGGACAGTTCACATGAGTGTTTCTGAGTTCCTTATACTACATTTTTATGCCATATTGGTCTGAGTAAATAACATACAAGAAAGTGTGATCAATCAGGAGCATTCCATTGTGATAAATAAAAGCTGATAATTTAAAACTCTTTTAGACAGAAGTGAGATACCTCATGGGAATACTATAGTGGTAAATAAAATCTGCTAATTTAAATCTTTTACAATAATGCTTCCTGCTGTTAGCATCTAACACGCGATGTAGCAAGATAATTATTAAGCAGCCCTATAAATGATAGGATAGCATCACTGCCACTGTTCTGGGGAGGAAACTTCTTTGCTACAAGTTTCTCAGAGAAAATGGATCAAACTCAGCAAGTGCTTACGTAGCTGAGACGTATAAACAATTTGCTAGAAACAAATATATAAACAATTTGATTGAACTGGAAATCATACATATTTGTAGGCCCACAAATATTACAACTACACTCGGCATCACTGAGATCAGTGCTGAGAAAGGAAAGTTGTGTTTTAGTTTAGTTTTACAGCACGGAGGATTTAGCTTTTCCAATGGGAGAGCTGACAGGCAGGGAATTGATCCTGAAGTCACCTGTCCCGAGAGCAGACGCCACCAAGCACATTAAGAAAGTTTTCAAAGCCCCAGCTTTCAAAATACGAGTTAGGTGTATCATTTCCATAACGTGTTTTTAGCTCTTTCACTGCCCACTGAAAATTTCCTAGCTGTACAACACCAAGCAGCTGCAAAGGCTGGTGCAGTCTGCATCACTGTGCTGGAGACCAGCACAAACTGCTGCCAGAAACGCCGCCGTGGGGAGCCGCGGAGCGACGGCCGGGCTCGGCTGCCGGACAGACACACGCGCCGCGTAAGGGATCTCGCGAGAAACGCCACCAGCCCGCTGCCGTGCCCTGTGCAGTGAGACCCAAATCAGAAGCCCTCCCCAGCACCCGCCTCCCCAACCACCCCAAAACGCAGAGCGAGATCAGAGTCACGCGTCTCTGTTGGTGCAAAGTGCATGGATATCCATAATTAAGCAAGGGCACAGGGTTTAGGATCATTTGTTAGCCAAAATGGTTCATTTTGGAGAACAAAGACCTTGAAAAGTGAAATAAATACACGGGCTGCCCAGCACAGAAAACGTAGCCCGTCCAGCGCGAGCTCCACACCGCCGACCTTGGCGGGTTTTCCAGCAGTGAGGGAATCCGCGAGGTCCGGCGCTTTGCATCCAGTCTAAACAAAGCTGGGCTAGGCCTGTCATCAGATCCTGCCCGTCAACTCTGAATCCTTGCGATTAGCAAATTTTTGTTGTCCTTTAGAAGACAAATAGCAGCAACAAACTCCTCAGCCGCACGCGTATTCAGTGTTCGATGGACGCCACTCATGCTACCGAGAGTACACCGATAGGTGCAATGCTGAAAACTGCTAGCAGGTATCAGGGAGAAACAGCTGAACGCAGCAGACATCTTGCAGAATTTTTCAGCATTTTTCAGTAAAGGATCTGCAGGACAGCGTGCTCTGGGGGCAAACGCTGATCCTAACAGTGTGCACGAGCACAGCCCCCAAATGTCCGCTGCTTTGGGAGGCGGGAGGCAGAGACCAGCGGCAGCGCCCCACGCCAGCAGGTCCAGCCCTGATGGGAGGGAGACCATGGGGGCTGCCCCCACGGTACAGAACGAGGATCTGCAGCGGTTTCCAAGTCACACCTGTGCCGGAGGGAGAAAGCTTTCCAGAGGACGCACTGAGAGGAAGAACCACGCTGCAAAGCCCAACATGAGACGCAGGGTGCTCCATAGAAAGGCCTATGGCCAGGCACACAAAAGGCTTATTTTTCCCCTGTGAGTTTAAGCAAAGGACTTTCAGAGGAGCAATTCCACAGTGACCAGGATCACAGGGATTCACGGTGCCCGTCCTGAAGGGAAGAGAAATTATCTCCTGCACTGGGCTGCAGGAAAGGACCAGCAGACTCGGCAGCCCAACCTGCGAGCACCGGAGCGCTCCTTCCTTCAAAGGGGCACAAATATCACCACCGTGTCCGAGGACCCGCCGCTCCCATCAGCACCTCCACGGATCGGGACCATCACTGCTGTAATCTAGCCAGCAGCCTGCCTCTCTGAGCAGGTATTAGGCCACTGCCATAGCAAAGTTTGACCCAGCTTGGAGACAAAAAACAATAGAATAATTGTTGCGATGCCATACGGCATCTGTATTAACATGAGCAAATTGTTTTGGTAGAGATTCAATTTCATAAATGTGGCTTCAAAAGCTGTTTTGTGAGCACTATAATGCTTTTTTTCTTCTCACCAAAATGAATAAAACTTTACGATATGTTCAGCACAGTACTTAAGTATTTGTTTTGTTAATTTCTTAAAACAAATTGGATTCCCACTAAATACAAAACTTGGACAGCTGCATTAAGCAAGCAGTAGGGAAGCAATCTCATAACGATTATCACGCAAAAGCACACTACAGAAGAATTCCCAGAATTTCATCCAAACTGTTATTTGCTCTATTATAAACCTTCTATAAAACCCAATATAAAAATTCCTGAAGGAAGAGAGAACATTTCTAAATATTTGCAAATACCCTCCAATGATTAAAGAAATGTGTGAAGGATGAGATGTTACTGAATGACAAGGAATTAGGAAATATGGTCTTTCTCCTTATTTTGTCACACTGAGAAGGAATCAGAGCAGTTGTAGCCATTTTCCTTCCAGCTGAAAGTTTGGGAGGCCAGACCACATAGCTGATACTTCGGCACTTTTGATGACGAATGCTGCACGACAAATTGTCTCAGGGTTTCCCACATGAACTGGCTCCTTGCTGAGGAGATCTGGGCGGCACGACGCTGCGGTGTGCGTCGTTCCCACCACCAGACTCTGGACTTCGGTCATCAACAGCCGCGAGGTGATAATACTAAAAGCCGTAGTCTTGTGGTTTCAGGCAGGAGCATGTGGGACTAATGAATCTTAATCCTAGCTCTTAGTGTCTCTGGGATTTTAAGCAGGAATTTTTGTGGACTTTATATAAATTTCTTCATCTATGGCAATAGGGCGTAAGGAGTCAGGGCTGGGTAGGGCATGCCTGATGGTCTGGCCAAGCACAAGGACACCGACGTACAGCCCCTGTGCGGCCACAACAGGGCCTCATCTGTGCGATGAACTCATCACCTGTTGTCTCTTACCTTTTGTCCTGGTTTTGTCTTTCGGAAACAAAATAGCTTTGCGCAGCAATTTTCATAACATTTCAAGGGGACTCGCAAGCTTTCTGCAGTGATATATGAACTCACTCCCCTTGGTGCTGCCATAAGGGAGGTCAGCAAGGAAATATCCCATACAGCCGATTGGGTGAGAGAACATCCACAAGTCTAATTATCATTTATTTAACCTTGGGAAAAAAAAATCATAAAGCAGAATGAAAAAAAACTTAAAAATAAAATCTGTCATCCCATGGAGCAGCTCTTAATGTATTTAACAGCTAAGGCAGACTCCCAGGAAGCAGGGGTTTGGGATCTTTCCAAACAAAAAGAATCGGCCAAAAAAATTGAAATCTCTCTTCTGTGAGTAACTAATTAGACTTTGACGTCTTACAGCCATTAAGATCCCTCCCAGGCCTCCTCAGGGCATGTCTGCACATACAACAACCTTGCGGAGGGTCCTACACCTCCTCCAAGGTGCCAGTGTCCGTACAGCACCGCACTGCCCTGCCTCGCACAGCGACGCTAGCTTGGGCAGCGCTACGCTGGTGCTAACGAACTTGCCTCTCAGCAGAGCTAATTGGCTTGGGTGCAACCCTGTGCTGACACACCTCTGTGGCCAAAGATTTTGTTTGGGATAGCTCAAAGACTTTTGCACCTTGCCCCTTTAGCTTTCTGCTCTCACTGCTTTGCCCAAAACAGTCCTAATTGACTGTGATCCTGGGGCAGATCTAGAGGTAATCAGTACGTCCATCCCCATTCCTTCTGCTCTCCACGGTGGTCACTGCCAAACGGACTCTTGTAAGCTGCCGGGAGATGAGCTGTGTTCAGCTCTTAYGAACCCTTACCCACGCACAGGCCTCCACAATCCACCATCCAACGTCATATACCTAAAAAAACCCCTCTCAGCTGTGTAGCACGCGAGCAACATAGGAAGGTGCAGCTCTCATCCCACTCACCATTTGACAGCGGATGATCCTCGGAGGGGCTGGTTGTGGAGCCCATAAACCGCACCATCGGCATGATGTTGCCTCCTGGTCAGCAGCAAGCGTGAATGCCAGTACGTGCGCCAGGCTCTCCCGAAGGGCGCAGAGCCATCCTACAGGTCCCACGCTACACCCAGGCACAGCCCATATAAAACACTCGTTCCTAATCCTAAATGTGTGCGTGCTTATATGCAGAACAGAAAAATGTCCTTATTTCCACTGGGATAGTAAAATATGTCCTTTACCTAGAGAAGTCCAACAGAAACAGCTGAGGAGCTTCCACATTTCTCTGCCCAGGAGAGCAAAGTGGAGGCTGGGGTTTCTGCTGGGACAGGTCAGGCCACCAAAGAGGACACTTGGCTCTCTACCTCCACCCTGTCGGGACGGAGATGAGGAAGAGCAAATGCTGCTCGATGACCACGGAGCAAATTCAGAGTAATACCATGAAGTTAATAACTAGCAAACATTATGCAAGCAGTATACTAATTTACCCACAGGTTAGAAGTGTCTACTGCTGTTTCATTAAATAGTAATTCTTGTAAATCTGAGAGCAAGCCTAAGGGCACAGTGTTTCTGTTGTCACTGTCACTAAACCCCCACACTTATTCCTGCATCATACAAGGCATATTAAATTTTCTTACTCACACACAACCTGCCTTCTTACAAATTTATGACAAAAGTTCTAGAGTCTACCTTCTCTCCCAAATGTCATTTTGCATCTGCAAACATGCAGAAGTGAGAAAGGCAAGAGTCACTGGAATTGTGATTTTGCACACAGAGGCACGTGCTGGCCCCTGCTCGCCATGATAACCTCAAGAGACCTTACTTGAGGATGGGAAAACTCACACTTTTTGCAAACGTTAAAACCCCTCAAGTGAGTTACCAATAATAGAGACACCTAAAAAACACCTGGCAGTTTTGAGAGTTTCAGCCATAGCTTTTTTAATGGTGGGCCTGATTCATGGCTGTGTTTTATACCTCTCTCAAGCTGATGCAACTTTCTTCATTTCAGCAAAGTTACACTGCAGTAATAGGAAAATACTAGAAAGATTAATCCAATCCATAACTTGTTACTTTCTTAAAAAGCAGTAGAATTTATCCAGGCAGTGCCTTTTTTGCTACAAGCATCTCCAAAAAAAAAAAAAAAAAAAAGAGACAGCTTATAATTTTCACCTCTAGATCCCTAAGTACCACCTGTCTTCTATATATCTATTTTTAAGACAGTAAATGCTGCAGACTGAAACTGTCCATATTGTTCTATATAAGCCATAGTACTGAGTCAATTGTCAAGACTAATCAAATAAATGAATAAATAATAATAACAATAACCTTCGTGGTACCAGCTCAGACTTACAATGACCTGTTATTTCAAATGATGTTTGATGTTTGCTATTATACAGCTATGGATTTATACACATTATAAAAAGCAATAAAAAATAATGTCAAAGAATAAAAGGAAATACAGTAGAGATGATACATTTTTTTTCACCCAAGTAAAATGTCCCCAAACTTACTAGTGGAAAAGTGAAAATGGTGTAAAGTAATGAGAAATGGAAATGAAATGGGGAAATCTCTTTCATTGGTGCCTTCCCTCTATCTCTGAAGTTTCCTTACTGTTTGGGGAAATAGCCATCAGGGAAAACCAATCTGTTACATGAAATAAAAATGAAGGGAAACTTACCATTAACATAAAATGACAATGTTTTTACTCCTTAAAATGTACAGAAAATACAAACAAATACTGTGTATGATTTATTTAAAATATGTGTCTGGCAGAAGAAAGGATAAAAATAGATGAATGCTCCATGAGACAGTGATTTTCTGAGGAAGTATAGTGCAAGATTGCTGTGCATGCTTTCTTCATTTAGAATGCTTGCTTTCCTTGGAGTCATAGCCACCTAGTATTTTAAATTCCTCGCACTGCATCAGGGTTATGGTACTATGTTACAAAGTTATTCAGAAACCTGATTGGCCATGTTCCTGCAATACATTTTCCTAACCCCAAGATAAAGATCCATGCATCTCTTTACCCTTTAAACAAAAAAGCTATTGTAATAGCATGTAGTGTGATGCATGGCATGAATACCAAAACATGTACATGCACTGCTAAACTGTTTAAGTATGGAAGAAGTMGTGTCTAATAGCATCAGGAAATTGAAATTTAAAAATTTTTCTCACTCACTTATTTGATGAGAACTGGGCTGCTGACAGGTGAAGCAGAAAGTCATTTTTCAAGTTAAATGCCAAGTGGTTATATAGCATAATATTCAGTCAAAATTAACCACCTCACTGCTGCATTGACATACAGCATATTTAATGGCAACTGTTTCCGCAAAGAAAACTATAGACCTTGGGGAGTTCTAAGAAAATGGAAAGAAAATCTTACAATACTTTGGTTACTTGCTTAAAACAAAGAACGATGGTATGCCCTACCTCATGGCAGATAGAACAAACCATAACTATTTGTCAAATTATAAAAATATATTTTYAGAATATTTCACATTCAGTTTGTATGTTTTAAGTCTTCAGATGTGCCTACCTAATATATAAACCAGTCTGGATCTGCAGCACAATTTAGGCACAGAAAAAAACCTTTTTGGTGCATTTGAAAAAAGTTCTTAACAATGTGTCAGGTGCAACCTCAAGACCATGGTCCTGCAAAATGGCATGTCTGAGCTTTTTGGAGCCTGTTATCTCCCCTGAGGACTTTGCACAACTCAGCTTCAAGACTACAGATTGAAAGTGCAAATCTAACTCCAGTGGGAGTTTTGCCACTACCTTCAGTGAAAACTGGATTTAGTCTTTCAAGCACAAAATAGTAAAATATATTTTGCTTTCTAAATACCTTTTGAAATTATGGTAAGTTCATTGCATAACACAGCTGTCCTTTAACTCTGGAACAGACACTCCTTATAGTAACTGCTCCTCGAATGCAAAAATGACTTACCAGGATAAGCTATCAGGAACAGCTTTTTTTCCTTGTTTTGCAAAAAAACCCCTCCAAAACCTGGAAAAAAAAAAACCAACCCTTTACTGCCCAAATAATCAGAGTACTAAAAAGTAAATTCAGAGGTAAAGGACGTACACTCTTTCAAACAGAAATCTGTAGGTAGAATTGTAAAATGAGAATAAACTCAGGTGTAAGATGAAAACAGAGGGAACAGCAGGCAATGGCAGACTAAAAAAACGCATTTACCTCTCTTGCTGGTCTTTCTTCAGAAAAAATTATAGTATTAGAGGTAAAATTAGAAAGGAGGAGAGCTGCAAAAAAGCAGGTGCACAGAATCAGGTGGGATTGCCTGCTTTCCAAGACCACCTAACCTAGACATGGAAGAGCTTTCCTTGCTGGCTCCGGTGAGGACCTGCCATGGTCCCTCCAAGCCGCGGGGCGAGCCCGGGACACCCACCACCCTGCCCTCCCCAGCACTGCGCTTGCAGGGAATGGGGAAGAGCAAGCGGCAGGCGCTTCAAGGGCTCAGCAGCCTCCGAAAGGAGACCAAGATTGTCCTTTTCCTAAAYGTTTTGCCAATGAAATGCCCCCTTCCCTCTTCCCAACGTGGTCTGGAGTAGTGGACTTGCATGTGATTTTCAGGTGTTGCTCCTCACACATCCCTCTGGCCGCAGGACCCTGCCATCTCACTGCAGCTGGGCAGCTGCGAGGCCAAGGAAACGAGGGGAATATCTTGAGGATAAGCAGAGCAGGAAAAATCATAGCTCTAACCCAAAGAAAGTCCTCTACAACAAATGCAGAGAAACTCTTAAGTCTAAAGATCTGCCTGTCCCTTCTCATCACTAAAGTCAGGCTTCATAAATGAGTATATTGTGAAGGGAGATTATTAAAGAGAAAAGCACAGATGACTTTTTGTATATATCAAAATTCTTTCTTTTGCCTTGACAGGATCAAGCAAATAATTCCTCAGAAAGTCACAGAGCTATTCAACAGGTGAACAGCTGCCAAGACAATCTGAAAACTCTACATTATGGTCCATCGTGTAACTCATGTTTGCTTAGTAAATATTATTCTCTTGGGACATCTCATGCAGAGAAACAGATGCCAGTTGATGACCCAACCTTTTCCTGATCTTTCACTATTGTTTATGTAAAAGAAATACAGGTAGATACTTATAAATAGAAATTACTCAAATCTCACCAAAGTGATGTCTCCTTATGTTCTGCTCCTCTTCTGTGCAATATATCTGAGGTTTTGATGGTTGAACTCAAGGGAGGGGGGTTGGGGGGGAAGAAAGATTGTAGTTAACGTGTATGAAACTATCTCAAGGATTTATTGTGTATGAGAAGAGTAAAAATCATAGATTTGTGTAATTTTTACTAGAAAAGATGTATTGAGCTGGTAGCAGCAGTAAGATGAAGGGAAATCATGAAATTCTTCATAGTATTATATGAAAATTGTCAAAGTGTTGGGATGCCCTAATAATCCACAAGCCAGCTGAAAATAAAGTGTATTTATACTAGAAATTTTTCAGCATCTTTGGACAGTAGCTTAGCTTTGTTATAAGTTGTAATGTTTCACAAAATACTGTTTATTTTATCTTGTCACAGCATACAGTAATAAAAGAATTGTAAATGTATCTTATTTATCAGTGTGTCTGCATATTGGTTATCACAGGAGACATGGGTTGTTTTTCCTTGAAGGAACTGAACTGTCTGGTGGTTACTTTAGATGAAAACAGGAGGAACAAAAAGCGCTACAGAGATATTCCTCCTGGTCGTTGAATGTGATACTTCTTACCAATTATATCTTATACACAGTTATTAGAATATGGTTTAAGGGGCTTTGTGACAAAAAGAGAATACATCTGAAATGCGCACCATTATTAGCAATACCCAGTAATGTTCTATTGCATGTTGGAATTTATGTAATAAAAATGTTAAACAGGCAGTGATTGGATTTGTTTACAGGATCTAAAGAAGGGAATTGGGATGAACCTATGAATAACTTGCCTTGAAGGAGTCTGTTCTAACTGGATACGGATGGATTGGAACTGGAAAAAGAGACTGATTCAAAGTGACGGTGAAACATTATTCACTTATATTATTACTTGGAGTATACTGACTATCACAAGTAGGTTTCTTCATGGTCAATCAATATTGCCCTGCTATTAAAATATTTTTAATGTGAATCATGGAACCTGCTCTTGCAGAAAAAGAGGAGGAAAAGGAGAGAAATCACAGGGAAAAAATTCCCATGCTACCCTCTCTCCAGTGAGCAGGAGGGGAGCCAAGGTGGCACGAAGCAGCAGGCTGCGGCGCCGCACGCTTGGGTCCACCCTGCCCCGGAGCGGGCTGCTGGAGGCACGGGCACGCTGAGGGCATCTCGACTGGGAGGCAGACCGCGGACGCCCACATCCCGCCCTCGACCCTCCCTCTGACCACCCTCTTCTCCTTCCCATGTATTTTACCAACCAGATACTCACCGCTGTGGTCCAGAAACTCCACCTACATACTAGTGACGCCCTCCTGACTCATATGTGCTATTCCCACTGCTGTATTTCTAAGCAAAAACCCTCAGGATTTTCATATTGTTGCTGATTTAGTTAAGCAGCTCAAAGTTATTTCACTGGATTTTATCTTAAATTCTCCCAGTATGAATGCCTATCTGTATGGATGTATGGAGGTGTATGAGAAGTTCTGCAGAACAACTAGCACATACTAAAATTATCTCTTATAATTGAATAACTCCAGAGATTAAATAAATGGAGAAAAAAAAATTTAAATGAAAAAAATAAAAACTAGAGAGAGAGTATGTATTACATAACGGCAATACCTTGCTTTAGAGACTATATAATCATATTTTTTCTCCTAGAAAGCCAGGATCAAACTTTGGGATGCATAACAGCATTTTAGTAGTAAGTTCTGAAAAACACATTCATTCAGCAATACTTAATGCCTTAATTTACTTTCAATGTACTTTGAAACAGTGAGATCTGTATTCTAAGATTTGATAAAAAACTAAAATGGACAGAATTTTTTAGAGATATAACTGTAAAAATTGGCAAGATGCATTAGCATGATTGTTAAGTGAGCGGCATACCTCAAAAAAAGTTTGCAATGATAATTTTATTAGTTTAGCATATATCGATGGTTTGTGCTACCTGACTACAGATACAGAGGCTGATATTAATGTCTGACCATTATTTATATTCTTTGAAATGTTATTCTCTGGTAAGACATAGTTATTTCCTAGTGCTAATTTAATTATATCTCATATATATATATATATATAATTCAAATCAATGCAAGAATAATACTATAAAGAAAGTTGTACTATGGGCCCTCAATAACACATTTTTTTGCCATTGAAGTTTAAGGATATGGAAGTAGTAACTTACTGTCAAAAATTCATAAATGTAAATGCTGCAAATTTAACAACCTTAAGAGTGTCCCTCATGCTGTCATACATACATCACTAATGTACAGGTCTACAAATGTATGYGACTACTACTGCTATTTGAGTGGGTTGCTTTAAAAAAGAACGGAGGACCTTTATATCAACCGTGTCTTCAAAAACAAGACTTTCTGATCTGTAGGTCTTGCGCTGATCTTTCAAAAGAGTGAATATTGCCCGTAAGAAGCTTGGTCAAGCAAACTACATACTAACGCTTTTTCTTCATTTTCTTTTTTAAAATATGACTTAAATAAGGAAATCACCAGTGAAAATCTACTGATTAGTTCCTCTCCTCCCACCTCCTCCATGAAAATATACTGATTAGCTCCACCATACATACTACTCCAAATAATGCTGCTGTCAGTGTTGATATAAGACTTGCAGCTAATTAACATGCAAGCCATGCTCTTGGACTTTTTTAAATTTTCATACCTGGATGGCTTCAYAGAAATATGAAGCATTTAAAAAAACAACACCCCTCACACCTCCAAAGAAACAACAAAGCAAGCCCTACTGCAAAAATAGGCAATATCAAGGGGGTTTCATCTCCCTGGAAAGTACTTCCATGTTGTTCCTGGCTTATGCTTAAATGAAAAGAACGGGTCAGGGATAACACAAAGTAATTTAAAGGACTTACACTGCAATACATAGGATTGCCCACAGCTACACCTTGCAATCACCCAGTTCATATTTTAGGTCCTGACATAAGAGTTCATAGTATTTTACAATTCTATGTTCCATGTCAGTGGCTGACTGTGGAGTTGAATATCAGTCCTATTTAAATCTGCAAGAAAATAGCTGCAGGTGACATAACCTTTCATGTAGTACCACTGTGTACATATACAAATAATTGAGGCTCTTGACCCTGTCTACGCACATACAACTGTAAGTACAAACTTGACATTTTGATACTGCTTGTAGCCTTTCCYGTTGTTATTTTCTGTTTCAATAATCCATTGCAGGTAGAAAAATGAAAGAAGGAAGCATGAATGATTAATGCTGTCAAGCTAAAATAATGTATTTAGAAAAATCTATAAATCTGTTATTTGTGGCATTTTAAAACTAAACACGACACTCTTTGGTGCCACTCAGCCTATTTTACAGCAGATAAATGTAAACGTTTTGCAGCAACAATGGCAACATAACCCTTTGAACACTGGTTTTGGCACCAAAAGTTAAAGGGATTGGCTGGAAACTTCCATGTATAAATGAATATTAAAAAGAGATGAATATTCATATGGTGCTATTAATATTTAATATATATGTATGATGCAAAGAGACTGTGAACAAACCTCTCTTCTTATACAACCTTCCTTCCTTTTTCTTCCTGACAGTAGCCACACAGGTGGATATGGCCTTACCTGCGTGATTTTTTTCGGTTGGCCTCTGTGCACTGAAAGATGTCAGGATCAGACGATTTTCTCTCAAAATGTTTGCAGCAGCCACCTTCTTGTCAGCGAGGATACTCAACCAATTCAGACTGTTTGCGTTCATTAATAAGTGTTTTGTTGTTTATTTAGCAGTTGCCATTAAAATTTCAACCAGCCACGGTACCTGAGGAGCTGACGACCGATCCCGGACAGCCAGGATGCTTACCAGTGCTTTCCTTAGACCKCCTTCATTTTCCAGCTGCGAGGGGGCGACACGTGCGACGTTTCCCCCTCCTTTCCGGGACTCCGCGCGCCGCCCGACGTACCCGGCGGGTGTTCGTTCCCTCGGCCATCCCGGTCCGGCCGGGGCACGAGCTCTTCCCCAGCCCACTTTGGCAAGGGGCCGTGGGAACGCCCCGGCCGGAGGCTGCGTGCCGTCCCCTAGGAAAATACATAGGGCATAAACTATCAATGCCACATATATCTGAATAAGATCTTYGCGGAACACTATACATGTTAAAATTATATTGCTGCCCTAATCAGCACTTCTGTTGTTTTCTTTCACCTCCAAAATAACAGCGAGGTAATCGAGGCAAACACTGCTATATAAACAAGATACTCCCCTTTTAAAGCAGTAAGGGGCCTTTCACACTAACGAGATGTTTTCTCGCTATGAAGACAAGAGTGTACAACAAAGCCACAGCTATCTGCTAAAATGTCTTGTAGATGTTACATTTGTTAGGTGCTCTAGCAAGTCATTTAAAATTAAACTTAATTAAATTAAGGTGATATTAGCCCAATTGTTTCACTTGATAAATCTGTAAAACCCAAACTGCGCAGCTCAAGTTTCAGGAGATAAGTGAATTAGCAATGCATGCAAATGATCATGGTTCTTCGCAGATTCAAAAAAATAATTAAAGCAGATCTATAGCTTGCAGCAAATTTCACCTGACRTCACAGCAACGGAAGTGCTCTAGATGCTGCCTATTGCTAGATATCCAGACTACCTTTGAAGTGTAACTTCACAGTTTTTAGAGGAAAGTAACTATAATTTCCATTACATTCTGCACCATTTTTTCTTATAATGTTTTCAGTCTCCACTGTGTTTGCTTTCCAGTTGAAAAGTCTTCTCAACTTTGTTTCCTTAAGATTTTTCTCACCTGTGCAAAGACCTTCCTAACTGTCATCAAAGATACTGCAGCTCTGTAGGATAAGTAGCTTTGCAACTGTTTCTCTAGTTAAATACCTAAAGAAATGACCATCACTATCTCACTGAATTCATGAAAAAATTAGAATTTTACCTAAGTCATGACAGGTAACAACTACTGACAGGAAGCAAATGTCTTTGAAGTTCAAAATAAAATAATGCTACTGTGGAAAATATTAATTAAGATAAAACTGTAGAAAATGCAAAGTAAATAGATACAGTTGACAGAAGAAATCAGTTTCCTATATCAGCAAGTTTATAACAAGTTTACAAGCTTATATATTATATTCTTTTTGTTTYAATTTTTCCTTCCAAAAAAAAGACTTGCGGTTATTTCTGTGAGTTTCACTGTCTTCATTTTGAAAAGCCGCATTGCCTGGGACAGGCAAGGGACAGGCTGTCCTTTATATTGGTGCTAGCATCTTATCTGTTATTTAGCTTTTCAGGACAGCAGGTGAAACCCAGAATAATAATTGCCATATATAAGGATAAAAGCAACAAGGCAAAACAATTTGAATCAGGCCTACAGTTGTGGCCTACTGGAATGCACTGAACTACAGAAACTTGCTTAAAGATGCTCACTTCATGTAGCCAATAGGGTTTAATAATTTAAAATTAACTAAACTCTTTTAGTATAAAATGTAATGGCTCTGTCAGAACCGAAGTGCAGAATGCTAATTTAGGATTTTAAATAATAATTCTGAATAAATGGAAATGTCATTAAAAGGAAGGGTTTTTTTTATTTTAAGTGCATAAAGGGACACCTTGAATTAATATAAGCCATTAAAGATACTCCTGGAGCGAGCAAAGACTTACAAATGTCAAAACCCTGAGTGAGCTAGAAAGAATTTAGCTCACAATTGAAATATTCTGGGTCATAAACATGAGCATGTTCTTATTGAAAATACTGTAAAAATCATATGTATATTTTGCAAATCATATAGTTCACAGGAAAGTATCCATATTTCTGTGGGCAATATTTTTTGAAAACTAAGCCCCCTTCTGGACTTTATCTATATGCACACAGGTCACGCTGTCCCCAGCCAGTCCTTTATCCTCCATTTTCGATGCTCAAAAACTTTTGGATCTTTTTAGAAACCTCATAAGAAGCTGGCTCCCTTCCTTAGCAGCATAGATGAATACTGGTAGGGGAAGGAAAGCTTGCCTAGTGTTTTAGTTGCTTAACATTTGCCCTGTGGCCTTTATCTGAGGAGCTCCACCACTTCCTCTGCTGTTTGCAGCAGGCCTGGAGCAGAAAAGAGATTTTTCTTGGCCCCAAGAAATTTGCTCAGATATCTTTCATATCTAAATAACTGAAAAACAAACAAAAAAATCTTTAAAAGGTTTACAATTTCCAATGGTAGTGGTTCACTCATAGCACTAATATGGGGGCAGAGCTACTCATTGATTTCGAACGGAGATTTCTGCTCTGAAGCGGAGTGCCGATGAATTGCGCTCTGAAAGGATTACTATCAGTTTGACAGCAGGGCTCAGGATAGCCTTTCCTGCGTTTTAGCAAATCTAGGTTAGATTTGCAGTCAATGTCACAACTTAAAAATGGAGAAAAATAGATATTAACATCTCATGAAAACAGAAGCCCAACAGAAATGGACAGTAGAAGTGAGCCAAAAATGCCCTCAAAATACCATTTCCACATTACATTGTCTTCTGTCAGAAACATAAAGATTTGCTCACCCAAACACCCACTGTTGTTTTGCAATAATCTTTTGTTTCCTCACTGTTAGTTTTCTGGATTAACTGAATAAATATCACTCTTTACAAAGTGACTAATTTCTGTGCTCCACAGTAGCATAGGAAAACTTTGAAGATGAACAAAAAGGCCTATAAATACATGGTCTCAGTGCCCCATTTGTTTATTTACTTCTGAAAATACCTTTCTTCCATCCTCATCCTCCTGAGCAGGATGCAGGCCAAGCACACACCACCCAACCAAATGGACGCCAGCGTCAGCGCAGTGCTACAGGCTTCTCCCAGGTGGACCAGCAGATCTTGAAAAGCGGCAGCACCTTTTAAAACAAAGGGGGGGTGGGGTTTTTTTGCAGAAAGAAGAGAAAAATGCTGTTCCACACAGAAACACATATACTTTATGTGCAAAATAAGTCCCTCTCTGAACAGTGAAACTTATGAAGCTAATTTCTTGTGACTTTGTATGTCACGGTGAGACTTGCCTGTGTCTAATGAGATGCAAACTCCTGCTCAGGATTTTCAGAGATCTCCTCCCGCACAGACTTTCCAAAGCCGTTCTCTCAGAAGGGGCATTTGTTTGGGTTTCTCTCTTCTACCACCCTCCTATATTCATAYGACCTTCAGGAAACTGCTACTTATGAGACTTCTGCTCCTCTGTCAAAAATGAACCTACAATCATGAGTATTTGCATCATTTAGACAAAGATTTACATTCAACTAATTAGAGAACAGGAAGACACCATATGCCTACATGTGCCTTTGCATACAGTATTTCTGAAAATCGTATTACTACATTTATTTTATTCCAAATCTAACATTTTCCACAGATTCTCTCTCAAGTCTTCATACTCATTGTGCTAACAGCTCCTGGATCTGGGAATACTGACCCTACAGTACTATACACAAGTATTTTTTAACAACCTTAGTATATGTCAATGCAAATGCGGTTGTAGACTACAGATTGCTTTCTCAACAGTGTATGTCTGTGATGCACCTTTATTTCTGACTTCAGCTAATGAGCTTCTAACCATTATGTGGTGACAGGAATTGCAAAGGCATTTGAAGCAAAAACCTGGAAGACATGAAGAGGGTCTCCTTCCGCAATACTGAAGGTTTCCTGACTATTATACACTGAAAGGGATGGCTTCTTTACTGATTGAGAGGTATAAACTTGTACCACATCCAAAGAACTCAGATTTGAATCTCATTCATTCCAAAGAGGCTAGCAAATTCAGCATTTCTATACAGTAGTGCATTTTAAGTGAAAGTTCAAGCCCACAGTACTGCACAGCATGCGTGGATTCTGCTGGACTGAAAGACAGCAGGAAACAAATGCACCCATCTGGCCACATAAATCAATCACTGAAATCTGAAGATACACCCACATAAGGGAAAAAATGATTAATAGATCTGTGATGTGTAAATTTTTATTTAACTCTAAAATCTCACTCGAAGTTGCTTTTCTGAAGAACATGGTRTCAAGGACATGTGGACTTTGTAAAAATAAGAGTCTTCTAAATCTGTCAGAGGAGGCAGGTTAGATGTAGCTGAAAAAGCTGTTAAGTACTATTCTGAGGACTCTATCCTGCCTTTTAATTAAAGATGAACATCAAAAATAAATATGCAGTTGAACCAAACACCCTGAGCTCTGAGGAAGTTTGGACCGCGGCCTGAACCCACAGAGCTTTGACCTATCTTCAGCAGAAATCGGTAAGGCTGAGCAGTATAGTACTAGATGTAAGCGGAAACTCACGCATTCAAAGGTACACAGACGCTTTAACGATGCCTTCTCAGATCCCACATCACGACATTATCGTTGAACTGAACTGGCAAGCCATAAAGGCAATAGAAGGAACAAGAACAGAATTCTTCTTTTTATGGTCTTTTGAGTAAGAATTTTCAGTTGTTTGAATGCATCTAAAGCAAGTGTTATAGAGATTTAATTAGGAGGCTATAACGAATCTGAAAGCCCAGTTAGAAGGAAGGTGGTTACCACATTCGTGTCATTCCCAGCTGTACATTTCATGCATGTGTCACAGCTGTGGATCCCGAGCCATGCAGGATAACTGCCCCCACCTGCAAGCCACTCTTGTATTGTTGCTTCCTTTTGTTGTAAGTGATTCCTGGCGATTACATGTGATAAGACTTCATTTTGGTCTATATCTACTTCTCCCAACATGTTCAGCTCTTCGCCTCGAGCTGCATCATTTCTCTGTTACTGAAGCTGAAGGATCCTACAGATGGTGCAACATGTTAGGCAGGAAGGCATCAGACTCAGCCTTGCTCACAAGATTTTTGGTTTTCAAATGTGTTTGCAGCTCAAGGATAAGTATACAATTTTCACTTAACACAACACAAAAGCCCCCAAATATTTGGGAAGACAGGCAAAAAACACTGCACCGAGCTCAAGGGATATCAGAGGTCATCCTTCTTCTCTATCTGATCTCAGCCAGTTTTTGCACAGTTTTGTATCTCCAATACTTTCTTCCGAAATGTCCCCCTAGTTGAGGGGACAGAGCAGGATGCTGGGTCGAATCCCAATCTCCCTGCCCTCTTTTGGCTTTTGTGACATTTCTGCACCTTAGTTCTTCTCCCTCACCTTCAAAAAAGTGTTATACTCGATCTATTTCCAGACACATTTCGTTGTTAAAAATGCAGTGTTCTGGCCGACTATGGATCATGGTCCAAGTATTATGTCCTGAGAAGCCAGCTACCTCAGAAACAAACTGGGCTGCTGTTACCTCTTTGGTAAATTAAGCCCTGACATGCCACCTGCAGCATCGTGAAATAGAGTCTCACAACTCTTGTTATTTTATTTCTAAAACTTCGGACAACATCTTTGTCTCTCACAGTGACCTTCACCTGCCAGTAACATGCTGATGCCTTTTGAAGCCTCCTCGTCGGCCACCTGGGGAGGATCACAGCCCCACACCAGGACAGCCCCACAGCCAAGTCCTTTGATATCATTAGCAAGTTTTGTCATCCCACAGGAGTGCTAATCGTCTCCACAATGTTTCAGGACCTGACACAGCCATCTCAGTCTAAGGCAGCCTACCTTACTGATGCGAAGGCCTAAAAAACATGTCCTTCTTTAAATTGGCTGACATAAAACTCACCCCTATCTCTATCAGAATTGCAATGAATAAATAATTACAGACAAACTTCTCCCACTATTGTTATTAGCCTGCAAGCAAAAGTTGATTCAGAAGAATACTGAGGAATGGAATAACTTCTAATGCTCATCTTTATTTCAAGGCAGACTAATTCCATTCGAGCATGTATTATATACTCACAGRCATAACGTCCCCAACCTCGAGCTCCTGTCACTGCGGGCATCCTATTTACCACCACCACAACATTTTTTGTTTGTTTTTTGTCTTCCTTTATTCACTGACTTCTGCAAACCTTTGGGAGGAGAAATGAAGACTACTATAGCAGCTTTTAAATTGACTCTTATATTAAGAATGTTATGTTTTTTATATCCGCTCTGAAAGGGTAATATGAAACTTATGAAATATTTACTAACTGTGATGCATAAACAACAAATCACCTCTTTTCCATTAAATATTTTTGTGAAAGATATTTTTAATAAAATACTGCAGCTTGCAATTTAATTACAATGAGTAATTAAAACTTAGAGGATAATCATTTTTGGCAAAAAGTCAGTTTTTGTTAAAATTTTAAGATAGAAAAAAGATGCATATTACGACCATAATACTGTTAGTAATTAAGATAAATGCATCAATTATTAAAGATGCAAACATGTCAAGCAAGCATAACTAATTATTTGAGCATGTTAACAGTTGTTTAATGTTAACAAGCAGTGAATTATTAAAGACCCCATGTGTCACATTTTGGACTGCATAAAATATAATGTTCTGGAAGGGTTTATGATTTTCAGGTTTTGCTTAGATCTTTTCCGTCAGATAAGCAATAAATTTAAAATAACTTGCATTTAAGCTGTATTTCTAAAATAATTAGCTGTGATTGTGTAATGAAATGTTATATTTCTCACTTTATGAAAGCTTCTGGATTCAGTTAAAATGACCAAAATATATCAATAGGTGTTCCACACAGTAATTATATGATTTTTGTGTGCGAGCATGTGTGTAATTTCTTCATTAAAAAGAGATACAGTATGAGGGAGGTTTAAACTGTAAGAGTAACAACTAAACCAAGATGAAAGAGTTTATTTTAGGTGAGCTAATGTTCATGTTAGTAGCTGGCTTTGTATTTCAATGTCTTTATTCTGTAGGAATAAGCCTACGGGAATACAGTATATATAGTCTATAGGAACACGGCCCTCCTGAAGGAAGGCAGGCGCCCACACACCTGAATCAACGGGTCCCTCGAGCGAGGTTTGCACCCACCTCGCGCACCTGTGCCAAGGCCGAAACCGCCCCGGGAGGGACTCTGGCCGCAGCGGCTCCCAGGGTGCAGCCTGCAGCCCACGGCATTTTACAATATTTACCTAATTCTCCCCACTTTCCTCCACGCCATTAAGGTCTCCTGCAGCTCAGTCTCCATGGCTGCTGCTTAACAGTTTGCTCTCCTCTCCCTTAATTCCTGTTAGTGATCCTGCAACAACAGATACAAGAATATAAAACATCCAAACAGTTTCGAGTTGTACCAACTTTCACTACAAAACCTGAAACTCAGACAACCTGCCTGGCTGCGGGTTTTTTAGACAAAAATAAAATTAAGATTATTTCATGTGAAAAGGCTTCCTTGAGCTATACGTTCTTTCAGTAGCCTGAAAAGTAAGATCTTTCTGTCTAAGCATTAACTATTAAAATCCACATGTTGGTGAGTCTCTAAAGGACTTGTTGCAAATCTGCGAGGAGATGATTTCTGGATATTTACAGAAATATCTCTGCAGCTGTACCAAGCTGTGTTTACAGACAGAGAGAGGCCGGAAACCGCGGCTCCGAGCCCGACGTCCCATCAGAGCCACGGCTCAGCCGGGCTGCAACGCGGCGGCCCCGGCGCCCACCACCTCCCTGGCCCCCAGGGCCACCCCAGTCTTGCTGGAGTCAGTGCAGCTCCTCCTACCTTCGCGCTCTCAGAGCCGTCCGGATTAATTCATAYACCGCTAGCAATAGCCATTGCTAATTGAGACTGTTCGGACAGACCCGAGGAGCAGCAACACGTGCATTCGCGCCGGTGTTTGGAGGGGAGCATACCTCTGCGCCTTGCGCAGTCGAAGCCGCGAGAGTTGGAAAGAGCACACCTTCACAACCGTTATCCCAAGGCGGTCACCCCGTGACAAAAACAGGTGCMTGTCTGCACCTCGGAGATCACTCGTTTCAGTTAGTGTCAGGGGAGGAAAGGCCTGGAAGCACCAAGGAAACATTTGTTTGTTTGTTTGTGGCAACATATTAATATGAATTAATGTTTGCAAAGCTCTGTGACATCTTCAGATGAAAGATACTGTGCGCAAATATTAGACTGTTAATTGGGTGGCTGGAGGGTGTGCAAACAGTACAGATCTAATATACTTAGTTCTCCACTCCAATATTTTAAAATCTATTCTCTCCTGTAATTAGGCAGAGGTTTGAGCCGTGCAGTGGGAAGACAGGCCTGAACTCTGAGTGTCCTAAAACTTTGAGATTCTCTTGCATCGAAACAGAGAGAAAGAGCTCACAGCAATGCTACCTGCCGGCTCCGGTACCAGGTCTCCTTGCATTGCCGTGCGGGAGGAATCAGCGTGTTTTGAGGGTCCAGCGCAGAGTCTCAGGGGCAGAGAGGACTGAAGTTTCTTTGTCATGGTCGGCTTTCTAATGAAAACAATCTGATGCATACCCCTCTCCCAAGAGCATCTGAAAGGCTACTGCCCAAAAACGTAATTGGGGTTTATAAATCCAAGCCACCAAGAAAGCATAGAGGTGAAACATAGACACGCCAGTGGAAAGGAGCCAATAACAAAATTAGGGGAAGGCAGAAGAGCAGCACCTCAGGCCCAAGACATCATTGGGGTTTCAGGGGCTGGAGGACAAGCATGTCTTTTGCAGATAATATACTGCTCTCAGACACACACAGAGGAAGTTTGGGTACCCTACTGGTCGTCTTTGTAGTTTATCTTATTTAATATTTTTCCCCCAATTTTTCTTCCAGTTTCTAGGTGACCTCCCTCCTGTGACAAGGTCTCCCCATTACGACAGTGAGCTCTGATGATAATGTAGGTAACATTCAGCCTGAGACCAAGTGCAGCAGAAAGCTATATTTCACTCCTGACCTTCAGCTCCCCCTCTAGTGCAATGCACACATTATATTTCCTTTCACTCATAGCAAGACCACTGAAACAATGCCGGGTGAAATAAGTGACATTTCCTTAGCTAGATTTCAGAGATGAATAAAAAAGTTTTGCCATTTCCACCGAATGCRCGATGCTCGCCACACAACTTTCTTTGCTCACGTCAGATATTAAGCTCACTGCTTAAGAGCGGTGAGAAAAGAAGGACGAGGCAACCACCACCTCAGCGCCCAGAATCGCGGGGCCTCTCCTCTCGCGTGCCAACTGCCGAATTGCACAGTAGCGCTGGCACCGCTCCAGACCTATTCCTGTACGTGTCAGGCCTGAATCTCTTCATATGTTAGGGAAGAGCGGCATGTACAGTACTTTCTTTACTTCCAAGACGCTTTTGCCATCTGTTTCTATTATGGGAGTTTATGGCACCGAATACCTCAGACAGTACAGTATCCGTTCCCGTGCCGCAGTTACGGTTGCTGTACTGCTTTATGAACTGAGTGATAAAACTTAGAGCTTTCTTAATTCTCTCCTTTCCACCCCCATTTTTTTTCATAGCACGCAGCAGAAATGGAAAGGTTTTTTACAGTTCATATTATTATGATGAGAAGTGATTTGAGAGAAAGTACAGAATTTATCAGGAAATGGAAATGTGACTACAAGGCAGCTTTTAAAAATCCTTTAATCATATCATGATTAAGAAGGTTTTTATATTGTTACTTCTACATTCTGAAGTATGTAGAATTTTACTGTAATCTGAAATTTGCCTTTTTTTTTCCCTTAAGAAAGGAGCATACTCTGTGTAGAGAGTCTCCCATTCACATTCATTAAAATCCTGCACTAAAACAGGGGTGCCATGAGTACGGCACAGTGGATTTTCATGAGTAATATTTCACCGTTCTTCACGCCCACAAATCAAAGCATTTACTTAAAGCGGAGTAGTATCAATACACTCACATCCCCCATCTTACAGACCCTGAGAACCCTTCATTCCTTGAGGAGAGGAATTATTTTCCTGCTGTAAGTGACGTGGAGAGCTACTATTTGTATGCAACAGCCCCGCGTTTTAACAGCAGTTACATGGTGAATGTTTGCAATCATCCTCATTGTCTGTATTCAAAGAAGAGGAGGAGCAGTTACACACTTCTTTAAAGAATGAATGAATGCAGGCTTATGGGCAGAAGATTAGATAGGTATGGATTTGGCAAAGAAATCAAATATAGACACAAAGAAATATCCTATTTGCCCATGGCTGGTTTGATCACATGGTGACCATCTGGAATTTAGATCAAGCCTTCAATAAAATACAAGGGACCACACTTCTGCAGCACTCTCAATGATAAATTAATATCTGAGCTGGAAGTACTACAAGAAAACAGTGATAAAGAAGACAAAAGCCACATCTCACATACTCCAATTGCACTCCATTTCCTGGTGTTTCTTCACTTCCCCCCCTCCCCCCGCCCATTAATATAAACATTATATGAGAAGTATAGTGAGAGCAATAAAAAATAGATGGCAATTAGAGCCAAGATCCAGAGCTAAGACAGGAGGAAAAAAGGAACAGAAACATTGGTCCTGATGGCCTTTTCCTGTTCCAATTTTTTTTAATGTTCTTCTGACCTTGATTAGATCTGCAACTTCTCATGTGAGGCTTTGAGATGAGTCTTATATTTAGATTTWAAAAAGTATCACAAGAGAACTGCCGAGCATACAGGGACCCATATGTATTTTGCCACATTTTCTGAACCACACTCTTACTGCATATTTGCCCTGGTGCTGTTAATCAATTTACCGCACTAATTCTGGGGCAAAACCTGGAAAACAAGAAGCCAAGAGGGCTCCAAGCTGTTCAGCCGGTCTCCACAGCGCGGGGCTGCCTGACACAGTGTCCCTGCAAGCATTCCCTTGTTGTAGGGCAGATCTTCGCAAATAGTTTCTTATCTGCTTTGGAGCCAGTGCATAAGCCTATCCCCAAACACAGCCCTCCAGGGCTGCCCGCGCGGCTGTCCCGCAGGAGGGGATGGTGGCTCAGCCCTTTTCCCATGCTCAGCCACCCCTGCCTGCAGGGCCTGAGCACCGGTCAGCGTCCGTCCTCTCCTCTGCCCGGCGCTGCTTGGGCAAACGCATGTCAGCTCAGAGCAGCTCACTGATTCAGCTGAAAACCAGCTTGAGAAGGAACAAACAAATATTAATTTTCAGGCTCACCTTGCAGCCACACTAACACAGCCCAGTGGATGCCACGGGAATAAGCAATCCAGACTTTTATTGGTCTTCTGCCAATTAAAGCGAGCAGAGCCACAGTTCCTGGACTTTCCTCCTCTTTTTGAGGTGGGAGCTTCTTAGCGCAACCCACAAGCCACTCTCCCTCAAGGCCAGTCCTCAGTCCATTAGTTCATGTCTCGTTGCGATTTCCCACTACCTTCAAGCCAAAGATACTTATATGAGYCTTACAAGCTTGGGAACCGCTTCTTTTTCTCCAGGGGTTGGGAAACTGCTGCGTCCAGCACCTGCAGGATGAAGCCCGCTATAAAGGATGTGGAAATGCACAACGTCCTCCTGCCACAGCGCCCAAGGGCTGGGAGGACTTTGCCTGTTCCTGCCTTCCTGTGCAAGGACGCCCAGCCACCTGCCTCTGCGGGGTACGGAAAAGGCTCGGCAAGATTGGCTCGGCAGCAGGGCCTGCCACCAGAAACCCCGGCACAGGAGCATTTCAGCATCACGTTCCCACGGYGCATTTCTAACACTTCTGATAATATTTGGGCCATCTTTCAATAGACATTCAGAGGGAAAGGCAGAAATCAAACACAATCCTAGTTAACTTTTCCAGCAATATGGATGAAAGCTTATTTCCAGAGCCTAAAAGTGCTTATATATATGGGGTTTGCCTTGCCACAACCATATCTAATAAGATGTCTGCTCAGAAATACAAATGCTTCATTTTAAAAGTCTGTTCCACTGAAAAATGAAAGGTGTTCACCTTCCTGGACAGGCCAGCGAACTGGATGCCATCAATCTGGCCCACTACGGAAAACACAGGTCCCTTCTTTTGGTGAATARGAAAAAGAAATTATAAGTCTATCAGGACAGAGTAAAAAACACCTTCCAGAAAAAGAGGGGGGATACTTTGTGTCACACTTCAGCAAATAAAGTACTTGGACTGTATTTTAATTCACTGTTGAGAAAGATAATATTCACATCCCCCATGAGTCCCCTTCCTTCCCTGTTAAAGGACAGTTAAAAATTCCTCTGTGCTAGTCAATGCCTTCACACTGCAAAAGGCTGTCAGAGAACAGATTTTAAAAACTAAACAAAATCTTAAAGGTTAAAAAAAAAAAAATCCAACAACCTCTCGGTTTCATTTGTATTTTAGGTTTAAAGGAGTGGTTTTTGCTTGTTGTTCAGATCAATACATTATTTCAGTAATAGAAATACTAATGTCCTTAAATCTATATATTTTTTCTGAAAATCACCAAAAAGTCTCTCCTGGATTAGGCCTCCCAACCAACTGATTTAGTTATGTGTCACCAAAGCCTCAGTCTCTCGTTTTTCTCCTTTCCGAGGCTGAAGGAAATGCTTATTGATACTGTACTTTAAATCTTAGCCAATGGAAAGCAATGTTTCACCATTTATCTGCTCCTGACACATTTTTATGTAAACTGTTGCAAAGGGAAGGGATTCACATATGTTTTATGAACTCCATCGAAGTATGAATAAAAGGCATCCAAGGTTCAAAGAGTTAAATTAACCAACCGTTTCCCTCTCGGCACGAACCCCCCACCCCGAGCCCCTCTTCTCTCTCAGGGCTAGGCTTGATTTATGGTGTGATCCATCCCTGTTGGGAGTTGACAGTCACTTTCATTTTCTAGTATTTTTTTTCCTTTCACTGCCAAGGTCACCAGAGAGAGGGCCCTCCAAGTTTTCTGCATTCGTCCTCCTTCACCCTTCCACCGCGTTGGCCTCATGAATCATCCCGTCTCCACATTGAACTCCTGATGCTTCTCTTCCACCAAACTGCCCGACTTCCGCAATTTTTCTTCATTCTCACTAACAATTTGGTAATGAAATATTGATTTTTAGTTAGATTCAAATAGATGTTATTAAGTTTGCATTGATAAATCGTTCCCTTTCTCAGGCTGGAAGTACCTCAGTCAAATTCTAACTGCGCTTTCATACCTGGTGATGTATTAATTTGACATATTTGTCGCCCAAGCTGCCTGGTGCAGAGTTAGAGGAGGGCGTCTATCCTAATTGCTGCTATTTCACAGAGAAGGTGTAATTCTAGCTGATTTCTTCCAAGGATTTTAGCCCTAAAATAAAATCTTTGTAAATATTTTCCATGGGATTTTTATTAGACAAAAACAAACAAATAATTTTCCAGAAGGAAGCGGGAGACATTCAAAAAAAAGCACTGGCCAATTAATGTAAAATATTTTCAGTTTACTTTGCTAATTGAAATGTATTAAATTGAAATGTATTAAATACCAACAAAATTGCCATGGATTCAAAGACAAGCAAGTACTTTTTCTAATCCTGCTCGATGAGAGCCACTGGATGTTTAAGACTTCAAAAAACTGGCTAAACAAAATGACTGCCACCTTAACTGGTTAAATGAAGCAGCCATTTCCTGCACGTGCCTAATAAAATGACCCCTCAGTCAGAGTTGAAGGTGTGACACAGGCACCAGGAGGAAGCAGAAACCGTGTCAGCATTGCATCATCTCTCACCTACGTGGGGGATAAAGTTCCCAGTCCTGAGACTTCGCTGAGGGCAGAAATGGTGATCGCACATAGAAATACAAATAAATTACATTGAAAAGAGACATGTACTTGCCCCTCTGAAATATCCAAGCCTTGTTCTCTACCACTGCACAGCACRACTGCTGCACTGCCTCAAAAATAGCTGCTTTTCAGTCCTTTCCCAGTATCTGGAGCTGGCAGTGGCCAGCAGCACCCAATGGCAAAGCACCTTCTGCTGCTCAGACCAAAGTTCAAAGAAATTCAGCTCAAATCTAGCTGCCTGAAACCGAGAGAATGACATAGGCATTTTTATTCCAACTCTGTGTATGTCTCAAGTAACAATTAGTTTTAAATTACGCACAACTCAGTTAAAAGTTTAAACTGAGGCTTGCAGCTGCATCCATTTGAAGACTTGAATTTCAGCCGGCCTGCAACCTGATCTGCCCGCTTACAGATGTGGCTCCACACCTGTAAAATTTCCACCTTCCACGTATCCCTGGAGCAGACACCCAGACATGTCCATGGTACTGTATCTACAAAAATTAATCCCATATCTATTGTGAGTAGACAAAGCACAAGCATAATTTCTTATCTGCTAAAATAAAAGCTACCTGCTGAAAATTCAGCCTCCAAAGAGTAAAATAAATAAATAAACAATAATAATAATTGAAAAAAGCCAGCAGCATGCTACCATTTCTCTTTTCTGTTGCGCTGACTGATTTCAAGAGACAGGCATTGATGGATAAAGCCCAATTGCTTCCTCTACTGCTGTGTCACACTCTTATATTTACAGAATAATTTACTATAAAAGAAGAGGTTATTCTTGGAAATTAGCTTTTAAAAGGCCAAACTCATTTAGTGTTTCCACAAAAGGAAATGTTTTTCAAAACAACAAAACTCCAGTTTTGAGCAGCTGAAATATTTACTGCACAAGATATTTAACATTAGGATCACGTTTGTCGTGTTCCCCATCCTACATACAGTAAATGTAAAATTTTARTGGCACTGGTGACTGTTAACTCCACCCATAGCTACCATTGCATTTCTTAAAATAAAACTAACCGGAAAAAAAGATATAGCAATATAAAACAACCTTCATTATCTTCTCTCAGCATAGATACTGTAATAAGACTGTTTAAATGAATCAGACAGCAGAAGGGATGCACAGATTTCTCTGCTTATGCAAGTTCATTCGTTCTTACATTCCTCCTCTAACATACTTCGAGGATTATTTAGTGCAATAAGTAATTATCAATCCACTTTGGAAAGCCATTATACATATACATACTCTTGAAACTGCTGCTACTTTTATTGTTACTAATGCCAAAATGGGAATGTGAGACAAGAGCCTCTCTAAGAACAGGTTATAGTGAGTTCAGCATTCAGAATACAGCTTGTAGCATGCATATGGGAATGAGTCATTTCTGAGAAACATAAAACTAAGTTATCAAACTGTTTGCTAGTCAATTATTTTTCTTTAGTATGCTTGCTAGTAATGACAACCGTTATGAGGAACATGCACTGAAGGATTATTTCTACTAAATATTATTAATCTGGAGAAAAGCAAAACATAATTGGTCCAAATATTCCAATGCAGAAGCACAAAAGCATGATAATTTAGGAGATAAAGCCAAAATTCAGGTATTTTGTGCTGTCCTTCACTCCTCCTGTTACAGGCCAAGGTGTTACAGAACATCAAGTAAGTGAAATCACCCACCAGAAAGAATCCAGTGAATTAAGTAGATTCAATGGAAGCGTGACAGTTACACTGTTGGAGAATGTTATTAGATCAATCAGATAAATATGCACTTAGGGAATTAAAAAACTTTTATATATATATACAAGCAATATTGACTGTAATGGCCTCCTGGGACCATCAAGTTCTAATCATGTATGTTAAATATGGAAAATTGATATGTGAGAGTATCAAAGTATTTAGGAACGACTCATGCCACGTGAGGGCCTCCCGCAGCGTCCCTCCGCTGCAGGCACGCTGCAGAAAAGGAGTTTTGCACGAACGGCTTGTCTTCCTGCAAGCAGTTGGTTCAGTTTAGTACAGGGGAGCACGCTAACCTCTACTGCAGGAGGACATAGAGGCAAGCAATGCTTGCACCTAGCTGAGACCTCCCATGGTCCACCACACCAAAGTCCCAATTTCCAGTCAAATCTAGAGCTGGGCCAGGAGCAAAGCCTGAGTACCTGGCCTCACTGTCAATTTGCAGAAAACAGAGCAGGCTTGGCATTGTTGCATGCATCTTCCAAAGTCACAACATGTAGGTGACAAACCTAGATATTTATAGGTACCTTGAAAGCATGCCCATACATTTGACAGGGAATACATGATAAAACACAAGCCGCACTTTGAAACCTCTTCTTAGCTATGTATTTGCAACATGGTACATAAACAGGTACTATTGTAATTCACCCTGACAGAACACATTTTACATGTCTAATGCTAAAGCACTATTCCAGACATCTTAGATAATACAATGGGAATTGAAATACTTACAGCGGAAAGATTTCCTCGTTGCGTGTGTTCCCGGTACTGTCCTTCGATGGCCTATTACCAACATGAAGAGAAGAAGCTGCTGTGAGCAAGACTCTGCCTTCTCCTGTTGAACACAGGCATTTTACATTTTTCCTGTTAGGTGATCCTTGGGAATTCTTCTAGGAGAAATTCCAACTTTGAGATTTTTGCTCAGGAAAAAAAGAAAAACCCACCTGGCCATGTCTAGAGTTCATCTACTAGATCTTATTAGTCATCAAGGGTACAGGTCCCACTCAGAAGCTGCACTTACACATCATATGTGTGACTGAGCAAACCTGATAAGAGCAGGCCAACATCCTGCCTTCCTCATGGGGAAGAGACACAAGCATGGTCAGCAGGTGCTGCAGGCAGAGCTGCCGGATGGTGGTAGGAGAGATCTGCAGCATTTCCCTTCCGGTTCCCCCAAATAACAAAATGTGGAGGGCACTAGCTTGGGGAGCAGGAAACGTAAGCTAGAAGTTCCCTGATCAAAGGTGAGAATTGAATCAAAGTCCCCACATCCTCCTAGCGGAATATCCCAGCTAGCACACTTGGTAAAAGCATCAACATTTTTGATGTAGATCCCTTTCTAACTTTGCCCAGCATGTCAAGAAATTTCAAGATAACCAAGGCGCATCTTTTGAGGAACTGTCCTATTTAACTAGCACCTAAATTCACACCACTCTTTGTCCCCTCTCCAAAATGTCTCAGAGAATACTACATTCTGTTTCCCTTAGGGCATGTGACTATCAAACCATCGTTAGCAGCAGTCTCTCAGTACAAGATCAGGTTTTGGTACATTCAGTGACAGAGAATAAAGTGCAAACAATAGTGACTCAGATATGTTATACTATCATGATCTTTCAGAAGATCTGAACTGAGGATTTAGTGGCAACAGAATTAGACACCAATTAATACCTAATGTGTATAAACAACATATAGAGACAAACACATTAAATTACCTACAAAAGCAATAAGTTCAATGTTATTGCAATCGTGATGGGAAACAGGGTAATTTATTGGTCTCTATTTTAAACATTTAAAATCAATGAGTTTGCTTTGTGAATATACCAACAGCTATTCTGAATACAAAAAATAAATCTATCAAAAAGGTTTCATTACACTAACTTTTCCTTTCCTTCCCTTTCAGCAACTTCACTACCATTTCTATTTCCTTAAGATCTTTCTTCTGGTGCATTTTCTTTATGTTATTAGTGGTGTCTATAAAATATGAATCCCAATTCCATGATCGTCATAAAAATCATAAAATTCTATGCCTGCCATGAAAATATTACATGATTTATTTTTGTGTGAAGTACGTATTAAATCTAAGTATTGGAATGGTATTTTGCCTCCTTGACATCAAGAACTTTAAAAGACACACAATTTCTACTCAATTGCTATTATGTTAGGTTGCTTTCCTTATCTTAAAACAGTTATTTCAGAAGCTATTTATAGATTGAGGTTAATATACATATTGCCATATGCTGTACAGTATTTGCTCATACACCTTCTTCATTTTTATTTTATATGACATATGGTGGCTGCATTATACACAGCATTCCTTTAATGTATTGCACATGCATATAGCATTTCATACAAGTCGTGTGTATATACGTCATACGTTTCACTCTAACAGATTTTTAACTGATAGACAAGGTAGATCCTCAACTGTGCTCATTTCTGGGCATATTTAAGGAGAAAAGGTTTGGTCATACATGTACTAGCTAAAGCTCTCTGCTTTTAAGACTGGTATAGACCCATACCCAAAACACCACAGGGACAAAAGAAAAAAAAAGAAACACACCACACACCACAGGATAAATGGAGAGGGAGAGCTAACTTTTCAGCTGGGGATTTCTCCCCACTCACAGATGAGAACAGCAGCTGTAAGCAACTAGGTCAGAGAGATCTCGGTTGTGTTTGCACCTCTGTATGGGTGCCTCTCACTTCACATCAGCCTAAGAATCCCACTGCTATGACCTAAGGAAAACATTGACCGAGGGTAGGATTTTTTCCCCTCTTGTGGGCACCAGAAGTTTAAAATTGCTTTTATTGCCTTCAGCTGATAGGTTCTTAATCTCACATCCCTGATGATTCCCATATGCGAGATACTGTCACTAGATCTAAGCAAAATTATTCATCCAAAAGCCTTTTCTTCAGTTAAAAAATACAAATATGAAAACAGGGAAACAGCTAGCAAATTCATTTCTACTTTGCTACATCACTTGCATTGAAGAAAAAGCACAGTAATAGTAAAAAAATTTTTTTTGAGAATATTGAAACATTTTAAACAAAAGTTTTCAAACATGGAAGTTATTTTGACATTTTCTTCCATTCTATTTTTAAAGTTAAGAAAAAAAATAAATGAATAGTCAAGAAACTGGAACAAAAAAATTCATTTGAACTATTTATCTACATCTAGCATTGCCAAGGAACAGCAATATCAGCTATTCACATCGCTCTAGTCATCATAGCACTGTATAAAGATCAGTGGTCACAGAGCACTCAAGAACTAATAATTAGTTTTTCTCCTTTTTAAGTGGAAAAAAAGTCCTTATGCTAATAATCAACAAGTACATAAGTTTTTCCATTACTTTCCAAGGTATGAATGTCTATGGTATTCTAATAGTGAGACATAGTCTATCGAATATTTTTTGTAGCTTTTTCCTACAGCAGGATAATTGCCATTGCTATGCATCCCAGGCTTGCTTCTTGACACATTGCTCGTTTGTCAGGCAAAGTCAGGGCTTGTTGTTTCTACATAATACTAGGACCTGCATTTCTGAGAGGTTGCGCTAGCAAACATCAAAGCCACAGATACATTCAACAAAGACACTTTGCTAATAAGAACATGGCCTTAGCAGAACCAGAGCCACCCATTCCGCCAAGGCCACCACGACCGAGCCAACCTGCTCCACCAAGAGGTGCGTTGGGGTGCATGCGTGGGTTCCCACTGATGTTACTAGGTTCAAGGAGCTGAATTCGGCCTCTGTAASCCAATTCAGTAGTCTTGTATATGTCAAATTCCCAATTAAATAAATGGGAGCTTCTCTAAAAAAAATGGAGTAAGAAACATCTCATCCTAGAATAATTCAGAGTTCTAGACAAAGGGTAAATTCAAAGGAAATGATTTGAAAAAGTCAGGAAATTCATGACTTTAGTGGACTACAGATTCCAGTCCTACAATCTGGATTCAGAAGGGCAGGTAAGGAAAAAAAATGCCTTCATTCCACAGAGATCATCCTTATAAAAATATATACTCATAAAGGGTTTTGCAAATGAGGATTGCGAAACCTCAAATACAAAAAAAAACGTACAATTAAGCCATCTGATCTTTGGATGCTTGCTTTTTCTGCCAGAAACAATGAAGAAATAAACGGATTTMTTCTAGAGTCATAGGCTTTAACTATTTTATCATATACAGAGAACAGAAGCAAAAGCCTGGACAAGAGGCAGAAGCCATGAAGAAAAATTATTAAAGATTTAGGAAAAAGAAAAATCAATCCAGGAGGATGCACAAACCTGATTAGGAAAAAAAAAAGTTTGTAGGCTTTATATATATATTTATATTTATCTTTTTTTATATATGTGTGTGCATATATATATAGGCATGTTAACGGGTGGCTGGTTCTTCTAAGATTAAAGAAAATAACCTAAGGTTAAATCTCCCTTTGAGTTCCTCTGCTACAATCTACAAAACTGGAAACCTGTTTGCCATGGCTCCAAGCAAAGAGCTGATAAAAGAATATTTTTGCAGTTAAATTCTCTCTTTTTCCACCAGCTCCTGAAGTCATGAGACAAATTCACTTGCCAGAAACTGATTGAGTACAGGGGATTTTTCCAAGTCTCTTTTCTGACCCAGATTTGTGCCTTTGTGCTTTTTGAACAGATGGATAAGATGATCATTCTTTAAAGAWCCCAACTTAAATGAAAATGTGTTTAGTGGTTCCAGTGCAGGGAAATACAGTAAGCCATTAAACCATGACAAATTTGACACGCGGAACAACTTCAGGGAAAAGAGGCCAAAGATGGAATCTCTCCCTTACCAGCACAGAAACTGAATATGAGCGATTAAAAAAGCAGTATAGGAGAAATAAGAAAATACCCCTACTTCCCCTCCTTGCTTAGACCACATCCTACTGCAGCAGCAGCACAAAATGCTCCCACCAGCCACCCCCACTCAAACACAGCCTACCTGTATTACCAAAATAAGGATCAAAAAAAATGCAAAGATCCCTATTAAAAAAATAGCTAAGCTCTATGGAAAAGGTAATGAGACACATTTCCACTAACTGCTTACCTAGAATTCACAAATGAATATGGCCAGACTCCACTAAAGTTAAAAAAAAAGAAAAAAAAAAGAAGACAACAAAACCCAACTGAATTGTGATTTATAGTAAATCTCTGACATTTTTATGGTTCTCAAACCAATAATGCAAGAAGAAACAGCAGACAGTGAGCTCTTGGCACTGGTATTGACTTCAAGGTCAGTGGAGCACAGCAACCTATTGGTTCCTGATAAAACGGCCTCTCCTCCACCCAGCTGCTGCTGGTTTTCAGCAGAGAACTTCTTGGAAACATGCAGGTGTTTGATATTGCATGGTACTTAGCTCCCCTACTGCAGCTGATAGAATAATTACTTTGTTTAAACTTTTCAATCAACAGAATTTCTTCTTCCCTTGAGTCTGGAATTGCCTTATTTAGTATGAAGACTAAAGAAAGCAGGTTAGCAGCCTTTAGTTATTCAAAGCTGCAYAGAAGTCTTTTATTCTTGAATCAAAAAATGGTGGTTCTATTATTGTTATTATTCTTTTAACTCATAGGTAAGGATAACACGATTGTGTCTGTAAGTAAGTGCTATACTGAATTTAATCATGCTATTTATTTGCTTTGAATTATCCTGTATTCATTTTTTCTGTACTCTTAGGCATCGATAAAGTGGTTCTTACTATTACAGTAAATTAAATGCACTTTAAAAGATTATCTTTTACATTTGTCATAACAAGAATTTACATCGATGTTTTTCTCTCTCTTTAAGTGGGTATAAAGAACTCATGTACATTTTCTAATTTATTGTGTAGTATTTATTACATGAAGAGGGATTTCTTAACTAATCACAACTCATTAAAATCACAAATTATTCACAATAACCCACAGTAAAAGACCTCTTGTACCAGGAACAGGAAAACACTCCCAAGATTTTTAGCGAAGAAGCGTAACTCAGTTTCCGCCGCTTCTTCTGTAGGAAATAAGGTATTTTTCAAAACGCAAAAACTACACGGGAAAGAAGAAACCTTCAGAGGGGGCAAGAAAGAAAGCCCAGAGGGGCGAGGTGCCTGGCGCGGGATGGAGCCGGCGGTTGGTCCCCAGCCGGGGAAGGGGAGCGGAGCTGGGGCGCCGTGCCCAAGGCAGGCGCCTCCCCGCAGCCCCGCGCTCCTCTCCCGCTGGATTATTCCTGGCTGAGCCCGGCTGACGGCTGCGAGCGAAAGGTGCGCGCGGGCTTTCGCGGCTGCCCTTTCACGGCGCCTGACGCCTGTCACGGCGCCTGACGCCTGTCACGGCGCCTGACGCCTGTCACGTCATTATTGCGCTTCCTGAAGTAGGCAGCCTCCTAACATAACGCATAAGCTGTACGAGAGCCTTCTTCATACACATCTACATAAAGAGCCATTTAAATCTTAGTTGTTAAATACTGCATTCAGCCTGCCAGTTAGTTGCCTTTTTTTTGCTTCAGATATGTGGCGTTTTCCACATGTTTAGCACTGAAGCAGACATTTGTTTGGACTATATGCCTCTGTGTACTTTTTTAATGCAATAAAATTGACAGATGACTTCTTTTTGCAACAGGTTTGGTGGAAGAAAATGTTTTTTTTCTTGATGGCTGTTTAGACAGCAGTCTTAAAAAATGACTAGTCACTAAAATTCCTCATGCTCATTTCATATTGTGTTGATTCATATTAAATTCATGACAACAAAAAAGCAACTTGAGGCACTTTTGGAAATGACCACTCTTTAGTGCTTCTCTCCTCCAGGCTCGATAGGCCCAGAGTCCATAAAGCTGCCTGCTGTCTTGTGTCATGAAAAGAAACAGCTTTGCCTGGGAATGCCATTACTGTGTAATGAGGCATGCAGCAAAATATACCTTCAGCAGCCACTTGATGAAGGCTTGCTGACACACCAGACCAGACAGAAATGTTTTTTTGTGTGTTCTTCCTTATTTTGTCCATCAATCACATCATTAGTCAAAGCAGACAGCCTTGTCAGCTGGGCACAGATGCAGACTGGCAGGCGATCAGTGGACAGGTGTTAGAGCTCTCCCAAAACAAGATCTTGAAATGAGAAAAGGAGTGAAGACCTTGTTCCAAGGGCTGGAATGTCAATATATTAAAAAACAAAAAAAACAAAAAAAACCCACACTCATGAGGGGAAAAGTTCAGAGGGGGTGCTCAGAGCAACTGCACAGATACTTCGAAAAAAGTTAAAAGAAGCTGCCGCTTTGCATTACATTTTCATTTCTGCCCATATTAGCTGGTGTCTGTGGATAGCAGCAATGTCCAGCATTCGCTGTTTTGAATAGAGTCGAAAGGACATTATGTAAACAGTATTGTGTTTCAGTTTCATTAGGAAAATCCTCCATGGCACATGGATTTATTTGTCCAAGGCTTCTGTCATTAAGCAGAGACACTAATACCCACAACGAGCATATACACTTTCAGCTTGATGTGCAAAATGGCAGAGGGCTACACCAGGGATCTMATTTTCATTACAGGAACCAAAAACATAAACACAGCACGATACAGCCGAAGCGCCCCGGGTTGCAAGGAGTGCTAATCAGCCGGAGGCGAATCCCCGGCTCTTGTTGCGGACGGGGCGTTGCAGTGCGCGCTCTTGCCCCAGCACGCAGGGGCACCGTCGGGTCCAAGCCTGGGCGTCTGGCTTTTCTGCCTCTGCCCTGAGGAAGCCCCGAAGCTCTCCCGGCTTGCCCCACCATGGAGTGGGAGCACAGGGCCTTCGCTGTCCTCCCCGCACACCGCGACAGGCTTCACCACATCGGCCACGTGAGCAGCATCCTCTTCGTTAGCTCTCTTAGCCATCCTATTTATTCCTGTAAATCGGAGCGAGTGGTCTCTTGCAACATATTTGTGCAAGTACTTAAAAGCAAAGGGTGTTTCATTTCCTTCCCATCCTCTCAAGTTAGGATTTTGTCTGCAGTCACACTTTGAATTTTAGAAAGTTTTTAATAATGAGTCTGGCTAATACTGTTTCTGAACAGCTTTTGCGTGCATCATGACTGCTTTTCAAGTAGTATTTTAAATAATTCTCTTGCTGCTTGTCACCCAGCACATGATAAATCTCAAGCAGGATCTCATTGTTCTGAGTTGTGTCATTCTCCAAAACCTGGACAAAATGGTGCTCTTGCGAGGTCCAAAACCAAATTCTGCAAATATAATTTTATATGTAAAATGTTTCTCTCAATCTTGCTATGGCCGATTTGGCCAAACTGAATATAAAGAACTTTTATTAATCCCAGCTGAACCAAGCTTCATAGGAGCAAGCAGCAAATCCCCCGCTAAAATGAGGGGGAGAGAATGACACTTTGGAAATGCAACTATCAAGCAATGAGAGTGCCATAAGGACCATAGAAAAAGGGCAAACATATTCAGGAAAAAGTGCAGGAATTGAACGGCCCAGGCAGGGCTACCACTTCCAACTGTAGTTGGGTTTAGTCTTATTTTGGAAGGAAAAACAAGTCCCTGGAATGCAATGATTTGAACAAAAAATCAATTAGTGCCAAATTCCCAAGGAAGTGGGACCAACCAAAGAATGAACCAGCTTCTCAGTGACAGAAAATGAGTTTGCCAAAAACATGTCACTTTTCAATTAAAAATAATACAACCGGTAAACTAGAAAACTTCCCTGTTAGAAACAGAGGTAGAGTGGTCTAGGGAAAGGGATAGCAAGACAATTGAAAAGGAGACATGTGCAATCCACCAGCTGGAGAGCTACAGTGATAATTAAGGTGTCTGGGTAGGGTCACAGGATTTGCTCCTCCTTTTGCCTCCTGCCCACTCCAGCTTTCTTTAAATCCTACAATTAATTGAGCCTTTCCTATTTGATCCTTGCTGTCCCCTTTCTCTCTTGGCCCCTTTGCTCATGTTTACACTCCATGTCCTCTTACTTATTTCAACTCCCACTAATCCATTATCCTCACTTACCTCCTCCTCCGGGCTTTATTCCTTCTTCTTCATATCTTTAGCCATCCCCGTTCTGCTTCTACTCAAGTTTCTTGCCATTAGTACATACAAAATCTGTTTCAATTAAAGTGCAAAACCAAAAACACGTATCTCGCATTTAAATGAGCTGATCTAATAAAAACGATGGATGGAGCATGCCTCCTCTACCTCTTCCCAATGTTCGCGGGTTCCCACGTGCTGCCTGCACAATGGCTTGTTTGAAGTCCTCCCGCTCCCTGGGCATTTGGGAGTCCTTGAGGCACCGCTGCTCATTCATAACTTGGTCTTGACAGCTGAGGCCAGGAGGAGATCAAATGCACAGTTTCACACCCACTCTCCCTGTGCCCATCCATATTRCCTCTTCCCTTTCTCATATCTCCTGGAACTGGACTGGTCTCATGTTTCTATACAGCTTCCTGCTTACAAAATAAATCTGGCAGACATTTCAGATGCCCTCGGCATTCAGAGCGGGATCCTCAGAGAAGACCTGGCTCATCGGCACTTTGGAGGAGGTCGGAAAAGCAATTGCAGCCATCCTCTCCCAGCTCGGAGGAAGGCACAGGTCCTCACCTCCAGCCCTGGCCTCAGTTTCACTCAGCTCGCTGATGGGGGCACTGCTCATCTCCTGCTGAGAGTCGGGAAGCCAGAACCAGATCCTCATCCTCTGCTGAGCAAACAAAAACCCAGCTTCACTACCTTCACAGCAGCTCCTGGCAACAGGATGACTTCAAAGTCTCTGGCTACAGTATGCTCCTCAGTCAGTCTGTGTTCTGGCTGCCATCAAGGAGATTTGCTTCACAAATTGCACTAGAATCTCAGTTCTTAACGAAAAGCTGAGATTCGGGGTCTGCTGTTGGACCTCCTTGGAACGCCATGCTGAGGTAGGCACCAGCTGCTGTCATTGTGTGTTGGTACTAGGCTCTTGGGAGTGAATAGGAGCTCAGCAAATTGAATTAGTTGACTTCTGGTATAAGTCAAAGCATGACAACGTGTGCAGCTCCAAATTTTACACAATGGAATTACTCTGAAAGGAGATGATTCCTTGTGAAATATCAAGGTAACCTGGATTTTAACTTGCGTCATCACTGTCTTTGGTCACTTAATTTGGAAACTATTTTGAAAAAAAGAAAGAAGGAAAGAAAGAAAAGAAAAAAAAGGGTCCATTCCACTTCAATAAATAATAGGCTGGGGGAAGGGTGGAAAGAAAGAAAGGAAGAGAAATTAGGATCACTGAAAGGTCAGGTGCCTTTATACAGCACAAGGGAAAAGGAACAGACTCTCAGATCTTTCCAAGAGCTGACCTTTCTAAAGATGTGCTCAGCATGAAGGGGGCAATACCTGATACAGAGCCACACTTCTACCTTTAAATAAGAATTAAAGCCAGATAGGTCTCCAGAGATACCATTAATCTAACCAGCCTTTAGAGGTCACTGTTGTGCCAAACAGTGGTATGCGGGATACATTTATCTGGTGAAAGAAAGTAGTGTCGCTTAAAGGAAGGAGCAGTAGTCTCCACCAGACTTATAAGCTTTACGAGTAAACTCTGCTAAATAACTCCCCCTTTCATGAATAATGCGGAGTTACAGCCATTAATAAATTAGCTTTATTACTAAGCACATWGGCTTCAAACCACACGGACAGCCCATAAAAATGAAGACAGTGAAAAAAGTGAATGTGGCCCATATCTATTCCTGTGGAAATGGTTAAACTCATGGGAAAGAACCTCAGTTCTCCCAAGAATCGAAGGAAAAAAATAAGTTATGATCTTGACTCAGATGCTGAGAAGTTGGGTTTTATTACCAGTTTCTTTTGTGATCCTGAGCGAATCGCATAATGTTCACTGCACCTTCCTCCCCCAACTGTGAAACAGGAAAAATTTGGGGCTGGTGTGTGGCTGAATGGATATTAATGGATATTAATCCCATAGGATGCTCCTATGGGATGGTCATGGGAATCATACAAGGACTTGGGGATAATCCCTTACACAGCTGGTGAATTTGCGTAGATGACAAGGTGTGCTTCACGTTTCCAGGTTCCTGCAACACTGAAGTTTCAAGCAAGTCCTCTCCAAGTTGTAACCCTGGCTGACCTGAACTTGTCACTTCTCCAAAACTTCAGGACCAGTTCAGTTTCACTGTGAGAAGGCTTCTGGTGAAATTATTCTGCAAAGAGGAACATGAGAAGAAAAACAGGGTCCACTCACATGGTGTGTCACTCATGCTATATTTGTGCTCCAGTGGCAGCATGCRAAAATCATATGACATATCCCCTCGCTTCTGCAGTCTGGATCCTGTCTCTGCAGCATTGTCATCGATCTTTTGTTCTACATTAGGCTCTTAGGCAGCCCATTGGGGCCAATTTGTCAATAATTTCAAAGGTTATTCAAACGTTCAAGCTTTATTGTGATTCTTAATGGATCATCTCCATAGAGCAATTTAGAAATGTGGAAGAAGGAAGGTTACGCAGCAGCACCAGGTTGGTGACAGTGCTGCTGTCACATCGAATGCTACCACCATCAGGCCTTAAATACCAGTGCTATCATGCTAGATCCATGCACATGTTAGATATATCAATACTTTCAAGGAAGTCACCAATAGATATTATGATTCAGGAAGAAGGAGAACATGAAATTAATAAGAAACAATAATGCAAGCAAAAAGGCGCTGCTGCCAATGCCATATTGGAATTCGACGCCACAGAGTTGCAAGTAGTCTTACTAACTGGAAGATAGATCTTGTTGCTCTCAGACCTGCCTGTTATATGAAAATCATGAGATTCAGGAAAAAAACTTGCAGTCAGAACCGTCATTTAGCATGGATTTGCCAATGCCTTTCTTGAAATGTGGACCAAATATTCATAACAAACAGCGAACTCAGGTGAGAGTCTCTCTCCTAGAATCTTACTTTTTTAAAAGCAGAGAGAAAAAACTATCTCCCACCTAAATTAAAAATGCTACAGATTTTTGACCTAATTATTATGTCAACTCAGCTGTCTGAAGCCAGAAGTAACTGCACTGAAGTTAATGCAATTAAGTCAACATAAATGAAAAGTGGTTTGGGGCCACTGGGACCAAAACTATCAAATCAAAAGCATTTGGTGTAAAGACAAAATGCACCCATTTGGGAGGGGAAGGAGGAAAGTGCAGGGTACAGCCTGTCGTGTCCAGGAAGCGGGAGCAAGGCAAAGTGTCGGTTCCTTACCTACGAAAGTCAAAGTCCTCTCAAAATGGGAGATTTGCCATAGCTCCTGGCCACACTAAAGGCAACTCTCATTGAATTCATCAAGCCCATTGTTTCAACTAAAGTGTCAGCATCTTTTTTAAGCGCTCTTAAGCTAGACTATTTAATCAGTTGAGAGCTGCCAGACATAACAGTCATGTTGGAAGCAACTGCAGATTTTATCTAAACCATACAATTACCTTTTGAAAAATATTTTTTAAAGTCTAGTCTATATCTGTAGAGCACAGCTAACACATGCCTGTCAGCCAGACAGGCTGCCTGTCAAAGTCATCACAAAATATCTAGTAGATGTCAATCAAATAAGTCTTTAAAAAATAAGAATATCTATAATAGAACCACTAAAAATACTTTTATAATTAGAACATAGAAATGTATCTATTTTATTACATCTATTACATTTTATTAAATCACATGTTCAAAATAATGGTTTCACGAGTCTAAATATCAGCTGTACACTAGAACCTGGCTAATGTTCCCTTCCTAAATAGACAAATTCAATAATTTTCATCTTCAGGATGGCAGCTTCCTGCTGCCAGAAAAGTTGTAGTAGGAGAGAGCGGCAAGACACTGTATACTATAGGCACTATCCTGAAAAGGGTTCAACTTTGCACATGTTATTGCATGTATCCCTTAAGCATGAATGATTTTTAATTTTCTATGGCCTTGGGTAATGACTACTTACATGAGTAAAGATGTGAGGAAATGGGGAACTGTTATAGATTAAAGTTATAGATTAAACATACGATAGTACAAAACTACTGTTAGGTATTTTACTGTGCAGTACTCTTTTTTTTTTTAATACCTTTGCCTTAGTAATGCTGGAGAAGGAAAATTCCCCTTATCTGTGAAAATCTGAGATAAAGGAAATGTCTTGTCCGAAGCCATGATAGAAATCTGAACTGTCAAACATATTCATGAAACAAATTTTTTTTAAAAAAAGCATGCTCAAATCAAATAAATAAACTATACATTTAGAAGCACTTTGTTTCAACCAATTATGCTATAATTATCTTAATTTTATGAAGGAAAGCCTTTTAATCTAAGCTACAGACTTTGTCATTCAACCAAATTTCAGAAGTTTTCCCCAATATTTCTGAGACAAATAAATTGAAATTAACTCTTATCTATAAACAAGCTGGCTTTGATGAATCAGCATTTTCTGATGAAAAACACATTTCATCGGCAAACACCAAACCAGCTCTACAACTTAATTGCTACGTCACAACATGAGGAAATTTGTGATAGATCTTTCTTTTGTCATCAGAGCAAATCAGTGAGATTCAACTTGATTTGAAATGCATGCTGTAAGAGTACAAATAACAACAACATTTATAGAAACTGACTTTTACATCTCAAAGGTTTTCTTAATATTACTTTTCTCCTTCCAAGCAGAAACAGAAAGATGAAAACAATCCTAAAAATGCAATAAAACCAAAGTATTCTTTAATTACTTTCCTTATCAGGAGCCACAAACCAGGGACAGCTGCCTGAATTTTCATGCCATTCCCCCTGGAAGATTTAACTTCCAAAAGTGATTTCTGGACTGAATAGTCAGTAATGGATTATTCTTGGAAGAAAACTCCTGGAAGAAAAATTTGTGATGACACCAACTACTGCTATGTCCTTTCCACAGACTCCAAAGCAAGTTCTCCATCCCTTTGAGGGGATTTTGTGAACCCTCTGGTACAGAATTCCTGAATGTTTATCAAAATAACCTAGCACCATCCACTTACTTACTGACATCAGTACTCCTTTTTACCTCACTTAGCTTCTGCAGCTTACAGAAACAATTTAGTCAGGGTAGTTGTATTTGGACTTTTAAAGGTTTTAAAAGTACTGGGACAGCAAAGCGAGATCTACTACAGTTGTGGGGAAATAGTTTGAGTTACAGCAGAATTACCGCCATTTCTAGAAGCACTGTCACGTAGTTACAGTGTACCTTACATTACGTCGAAGGGCTTGAACATCTAAATAGAAAAATGGGCTGCCTGTAAATCTCCGCACATCATCTATTATTAGGAAAACTTCTTAAAATTCATACTTGATAAAGTAATAAACTTCCTTGATGTATAAGACCCCACATACCAACTGCTGAAATACAATGAGAGTTGTTAAAAGAATAAACCTGTTGAATAAATCTGCTACGTAAAAATTTATCTCAATGTTATACATAATGAAACCCTTCTTAAACAAAAACCTGATAAAACAATAAACCTGTTCAAAGATTAAATTTGCTGCACTCCAGAGCTATACTTCTCCACTGTATTTGGAGCTGCCAGACAACTTCCAACCTGTTTAATCTCAGCAGTCTTGTTTTTACACCATTTCTTGCTATTCTGTTTCAATCACTCCTGCACCTGTAAAATCTAGGGGATGTCCTATAGCCAGAGTGCAATTCATTATAATGTGAGCACCAATGAAAGTTTAGCAGATAAACTTTTTTTCTTTTCATGTTTCCACTTTTTTGATGAGTAAGAGTCACTCATTAGCTCATTATAAAGGCAAAGAAGAGAGTAGAGATGGAAAGAGATCTGTGATCCTGAAACCCTGGAGAGTGACTAGAGCAAATGTGCATCCCACCCTGGACTGCTGAGARAGTATCTGTACAATCTGTCCCCGCTAGTAATGATGTCCCAGAGGAGTACACCAATGTGAGGAGGGTTTTCGTATTTTGAAGAGGCAACCACCACTCTGTAGCATTTACTGTTAAGATTAGTTCTTACTCATGAGATTCATGGTCTATTTGCTTGAACAAAAGCTCTCAAGCTTTGGCCCCAACTCTGCAGAATAACACCATAGGCAGACTAGAAGCTTTGCTAAAAAAAATTTCAGGAGAACACCCATGACTATATCAAGCATCTGGAGTGTTCTTTAATGGTGAGTAATGATATTTCTTTTGTCAGGCAGCTGGCACCTTCTGCCTCCCAACACCCTCTCCCATCACTCTTGCTCTGAAGGCCTTTGTTCGCTCCCAGCTCCCCTCCCGCTGCTCTCCAAGGCTCTCTCTACCGCAGCACTCACCGTCTGAGACATGCAAGTGAGCCGCTGTCATCCAGGGCTCTCATCACCTGGAAGAGAGTCCCAGCAATAGCTTCAGTTTGCAAGAGCTCATTTTGTATTAAACGAACCCCCTTCCATTAGGCATCTCTCACAGAGAGAGAATTAGAACAGTATTTAAATACTCCCTGGTTATTTGACTTGATTGCATAGCTAAAACACAGATGCTGAATGCTGTCAGGTATGTCTTTTAGGTGGGGCAGTCTTCCAAGGCTGGGCATCATAGAATCTTCCTTTGGCTACATTTCTGTTGCACATCTTCCCAATCCTGTCCAGCCCCATCACCCCCGGACCTGTCCAGCCAGGCCAGCTCAAGCATCTGAAACGCAGAGACCTGCTGCCCTGAGAAGGGGCAGCACCTCATCAGCCYGGTGCCTGGCTGAGCCCTGCCTCTTCCCTCTCCCCCCAAATGCCTGTAGCATCATACGGCCTCGTGCACCAGGATAGCAAAACCTGCGTCATCTAGGTGCCTGTCCACCCTCTGCTGGGTGACTGTGGGGAAAGTTATCCCACTGCAAGGACAAACCATCCTGCTGGACCTTGTGACCTCTCAATCTTGATTTGCATGAGCTTTTTAGTTGTATTCCAGTTATAGGTGCTGTGAGGGTAGAAGAAAAAAGCTCAAGTAAAATTTCACCTTTATTGCACATTTTCTACAAGCATTTTCTAATATTTTCAAGAAATAATTAATTAAATCTCTCTGCAGCCATGTCTAGCATGAGAGTTATTTTTATGCCCATGTAAATACACGGAGCCTGCTTTCCAAACTTGGTGAGCTCGCTTAGTGGCACCTAAAGACAAGCCAGCCTCCGCCACCACATCTGAGCCGACATGCCAGGCCCCCCTCTCCCACGCTCGCCCTGGGGCCACACTGCAGCTCTGCAACCTGCAGCCACCGGCAGCCTCGCTGCAAGGCCCATCCTCAGCCCTGGGCTGAAATGCCAGACATGTACCTATCCTGATAATGCCATACATTTCCCACCTGCCGGATGCGTGCGACTCCCCTGCGGGAGCTGTGGGACTGCAGGACATTTGCTTCTGCCTTTGCTGTACTGACGGTCAGCTAAGGATGAAAACCCCAACATCTGGGCATTAAACTCACTGAACGTGCAGAACAGAGGTGCAGGTAGAGAAGAACTGCTCAAAAACTGGCACGAAATGTTGCCAGTAATATTCAGGATTCATCATTTTATTTTGGCAAGGATTTGTTTCACCGTAGGAAAGTGCTTCCAGWGTCATCTTCCACTGAAAAATATGAGATACTTCCAGAAACTGCAGTGAGCAGACCAATTAATCCTCGCTCAACTCCTTACAAGGGACTGCAACGAGAGGCCTAATTTCTAGAGACAAGGTCACTCCCCGGGAGCAGTTGGGCTGGCAGAAAACCCTGCGGTATAGAGGAGAGGCGTTCACTGCTGTCTTTGCGCAAACTCCGAGCCAGCAAGTCTCCTCACAAGAGCTGCTCGAGGACTGCGCRTGGGAGGAGCTGCGGGGCTGCTCTGACCGGCGGCAAGCACCAGGCTCCTGAACCCCAGCAGAGCCAAGTGTCCGAGACCTCCCTCTCCACCCTTCACTGTGAAGTTCAGATTCAGGATCCAGCGGGTTCCTGAGTCCTGCTAGATAAGGAGCCTTTTTACTACCTCTTTTGCTCTTATTAATGCACTGAGCAACCCAGCTCTTCCTTTAAAATAACACAGAAATCACCCCAGGAAAGGGTGTATCACAATCATCAGTCATGGGCTCACCACGGTGAGGACCAGGTTTGACAATTTGACATTGCAGGGTTAGCACCATGAGGATGAATGCCGTATGTCCCTATAAGGAACAGGCAAGGTAAAGCTGGAAAATACCAAAAATTACAACTTAAAAAGACACAGAAATTAAACAGTGCTCATTGACACTTGACTAAATATACAACTCGAATGACATGAAAAGGAAAAAAAAAGGCTGCAGTGCGATGCTACCACTGATGTGATGTATATTACACATTTTGGTCTCTAACAATCCTCTTAGCGTTAATGAGAAATAAATGTTACAATGTAACATTAAAATTATCAGGAACAATTAACAATAATAGTATCTGTGAGTCTCCATAGCAATTAGACAATGAATCAGATGGCAGCACCGTTGTGCAGGACTCCTTTCCCCTCGCCCTCGCGTTCCTCCCCTCCGCTCCCCGCACCCRCACCCGCGTGCCGTGCCGCGCYGTGCCGCGTAGGGCCGCGCGCYGCTCCGGGCAGGCCTGCCTCTGCACCGCTCCCCTGGCGCGTGTTTGTTCTTTTCTCCCCCTTTCCAAACAGCAACTGGACTCGGATCAGGCACAGTGATCTGTAATCTAGCAGCCATTTTTCTGAACATAAGCAGCTTGCATTTAAAACTCTCTTGCTCATCTGTCTTCATTTGAAGACTGGGTTAAAAAATAAAATTAATGATTGCTATCAGAGGGAAGATGAGCAGCATCACCAGTGAAAAGTAGCACTGCCACATTTTACCAAGGCTAACATTTTTCACTGGCTGGAAATGGCTGGATATACTTGTAAACATTATTAAAAATAATAACTTAATGTTTCCTTCCTGTGACTAGCTAGCATTAGCAAGGTATTTTCAATTAGCATTTCCTCCAAGCAATGTAGGTCTTTTACTTCATTTTATTTAAAAAGGGATTTGTTTTCTAATTTTTTTACTTCTGCTGTTGTCAATAATAGAATTCAGTGGAATGGCTGCAGCTTTTTCCTCCCATCACTTACAGTTTGTAAGCCACTGAAAGGGAATGTATGCGTTTGATTTTATTTGCTTTAGCATAGCTGTCCAATGAAAGGAAAAGACATAAGTATGCATTTCAATCTACTGTATAATATTATGCGAGGCTTTAAAATACAAGTAAATAGCATCACATGCTTAAATCAAGTCATTTTGTTTTTAGGGAAAATAAACAAATAATAAAATGATAAAATAATATAGATGTCTTTGCACTTCTTTTTAAAAAATATGCATTATGAATAAAAACACTCTAACTTTCAGCCAACATTTAACATTCCTATATAGATGAGATTGTTGCCTCTCCAGTTCTAACAAGTCTCTCCTTGATGGACTAATTTTACTTCATTAAAGAAAACTATACATATATGCTTTTGAATGCTAAATAGGAAAATATTATTGCAAATGCAAAGTTGTATCATGGGTTTGGCAGCCTCAAGGTAATAATTTCCTTCAAGTTCAACACAAAGTTGTTGAATATTTCAATTGATTACATTGGGCAATTCTCTATTCATTTAATCAGATTAACATATAACTTGCATATTCAACATCATTTTATGTGCTTTAATCGTATACTGTATAAGAGCTTGCAGTGCAATACAACAAGCTGCAAAAAAATCCTGAATTCATTGACAGGCTTTTAAGTAACACATATATATGTTACACACATACAGATTCAACTAGCATAACCAATTATCTGCTTGTATTGATAGAAAACAATTTTTAAATAGAAAAATGCATCAATTCTTTATTTGAAAGTAAAGATGCATGCTATACATATAACATACTCATCAATTCCAGAAAAAATTTGATTGTTTCTTTTATTCATACATCTGCTAATTAAAAATTTACTTTTTAAGTACTGCATGAAACCTTCAATGTCCTTAAATATTTCATGTACTTTGACTAGTAAAACTCAGTGACTCATACAGTAGGTTACAGCTGCTTTTAAGATAGGTCCTGATTCAGAAAGCCTGTAAGTGCTGACATTTCATTGACTAGTCACAATTTCTAATGTGCTGGTTACAAAAACAGTCCTGGCATGAAGTCAGCTTATCTGTCCATCATTCAAAATTGCTTTCATCAAAGCATTATTAATTCCTCAGTCATATACATGCAAAAGTAACACCAAACAGTCTTTTATATACTTAAAACAAGTATGAGAAATCAAAGCGTGTTTAACCGTGATTAAACATATTTCATACAATAGCAATTGCTTCCCAGGAAACAAAAGCTTGGTATGTCACCATAATTAGACAAATGTTGTTAGTCACAAAATGAATGTCTAAACACAAGCTAAAATTAACTCAGCGCAACATCCTAAATCCATAGTTATTCCATGGAAATGGAATTATTGGCATATTAAACTTTCACATTTACTACACACAACAAATATCATCCTTCCTCCTGCAATCCCAGGAGGGAAATCTTGTACCAACACTGAGGTCAGTTTAAAGTGCATATGTACATAAAGGATTGGGCCCTAAGTCTGTATGTACATTTACTTGTATATGCAGATTGCATGTTATATGGAGCCAATACAATGATGTCCTAATCTGAGACGGGCATAATAAAAAAGCACGATAAAGAGAGAAGTGTATTGGCACACGTGAGGCTCAGTTTGCAAATGTACCATTTAGTTGTCACATCAGAATTTAATACAATTTGGGGGTGGAATTAAGGTTGTTTAGCAGCTGATCGGCAAGACTGTTCCCGAGTTTTGCAACGGCTGTATTACACTGTATGCCATGAGCTGCAATCACTCGGGAGCTGGTGAGACAGTGAAATCTTCTGAGCACTGAGATCCTACCCCTCTGGAGCTAGTCCTGCTTGGAGATATATTTCTGTAGTTGTAACAGCAAACAAACAATTTTTTGTTTTGAAATCTGTATAAAATATATGTGTGTGTATATACTATGCATGCATGCATTTGTTTCCACACTTGCCACAGAGAGGAAACCATTTTATGGCAAGTATCCAACCCTTCACATTATTTCTCTGGCAAATGCTAAAATGTCTGTCAACATCATGTAAACAGGCTGGCAGGAAATTTTGAAGAAAGAAAATGAAAGCTGCCATTTATTCTGTGCATGACACCATTTAAACATTTTTCAAAACATTAAATGTTGAATTGCCATTTAAAATTTTGAATCATTCATCAACATGACATAAGGTGGCATGCATGTCCTTATAAATTCAAACAGATCAATCCCAGAATGACCTACTAAAAAGCAATCAAGAACCTCAAAGCATGTAAAGGTGCTATAAACCATGGCAGATAGCGCAGCGATAAGATGGTGCTAAGCARCACATCTGGTTTTGATCCTCCAAACAGGGACAGCCAAACGTGGTTTAATTTTGCGGAAGTTGAGCGGATACAGTTAAAAGAGGGTGGTGTTTTCTCAGGCTGGTTAATCAAGCAGCCTTTTAGCTCCTGGACCTGTCTGGGGACTCGTGTCGCATTGGAGGTTAGCAGCGCTGGCACGGCCACCTCCGAGAGGGGACGTCAGAAACGCTGCGGACGCCTGGCTGGTAGCTACCCAAAGGCCCTCAGTTCCTGGTCTGTTTTCACCCCAACACTCGCAACTCTTGAAGTTTTAGTAAAAACTTTGGCCAGAAATCATATCAGTTAAAAATTCCTTCAAATACATCCTGCTGATCCTAGTGATTTGCTGGGCACCTCACTGTTTGTTGTGTGACAAGTTGGACTTTGGACAAGGTCAGCTCTTGAATCTTGATTATGTTTTTTTCCCCTTGAGCCAGAAGACATTGATTTGTACATCTAGTTTACCTTGTTTTCTTAGCCATTTGTGACACAGTACAACAGTTCCCATCGAAAAAAGTGTCATGTAAATAAATTACAACTTAGGACGTATACATTAAATAATTTTATAAATGAACTTTAAAAATGAAGGAATAAAAAATGCCAGTCCCAGCTTCTATGGCTGCAGTGATTATTCCGATCATGTTGTCATGTGTAATGAAGCACAGTCCCGTCATTAATCAAAAGAACCAATCAGATAACTAATTTAGGCAATATTCTTTACCACAGGACATGTCGGTCAGTAAAAATGCATTAAAATAGCAAAAGATCAATACCAGACCCTAGGGACTGTGTTTACAAACCAGTCCTAAACTTTAGGGTATTATATTCTCAGTCATACTGGGCACTAGTTTTTCTTAAAGATAGAAAAAATAACATGTAATATAAATGCTGAGATTTTATTTTCAGTTAATAATGTGCATTCGAAGCTGTCTGTTACAAATGTATGAATTGCTGTGTTATTTAATGATTTCCACAAAAGTATGTTTAGCCACCTTCTAAATACACTCTAACTAGACTAGAGTGACACTGCACAGGAAACAGCTGGCAAGATCAAGATTTACTGATGTGTGCCTTCAATACCTTAAGTGGAAGCCCACATCGAACACTATACCTGGCAAGCACTATTTATGTTCTGCCTTGGGCAGCCTTGTGTTTTACATAGTCAATACCTTTATTTAAATGCAGATTGAAGGAACTTTGTTGCTAGCAGTGGCATACTTTTTCTAACTCGGATCCTTTTTTTCCTTTTTAAGAAGGAGAATTTTGCAAACCATTCTGATAATAAGAAAATGAATCTCAAATGTGAAATCTCTCCATCAGATTTAATCCTTCCAAGATGTAAAAGTAAAAAAGAGAAGTGTGCCTTAGAGTTGTTGTAGCCTAGATAAAACATGCTGCTTGGCTGCTCGTGTAGCACTGTTCCTGCAGGACTCTGTCAAGACACTGACTTCTCTCGGGTTTGAGAGAAGCCACTCCAAGCTGCCAGTCTAGAGAGCCGCTTATACGTTAATAAAAAGTGTAAGTATAAAACTGCAGTGGAGTTATAAGCTCAATAAGTAGTGTCAGCACTTAACCAAAACCATAATGAGCCACATTTTTCAAGTTCTGCATGGAAGGTGCATGAAACGAGGGAGTGCTCAGATGCCTACACTGACATCTTCAAGGACAGGCGCAGTATAGCAGGAAGATGCAACATATTTTTGTAATCTCTGTTTGGGAACACATACTTTATTTTCAGGAAAACTCAGGAGTTTCCCATCCTTCTGTAAGCAAAGTGGACCTAGCAACATCACTACAAAGTGAAAAGACATTTGTCACCTTCAGCTAAAGTGGCGTAGTTTGGCCACCACTGTAACAACTCACCTGAACTGCTGAAGGTTGTTCCTAGCAGCCCGGTTTTGCAGCAGAGAGTCTCAGACATCGTTCTGTTGCCACACGGGAAGGAAGGAAAGCACCAGATGACTGAGTCAGTCTTTGCCATTTCTATGAAAAAGATCATATAATTTGGATAATACACATCTTGAAAGAAAAAAAAAMCCCTATGATGCTATTTTGATCAAAATGGCAAGGAATTTGCAATGAAAGGGAGCTGCACACAGCTGCGGAACGTGATACATGTAAAGAATACATGGGAAGTAGCGGGGACCCTGAACCTGTGCGGCTGGATTTACATATAACTTACCCTGCTCCTCAGGCTGGTCTGCGGGGATCCCCGGCTACCTAGCCCTGGTCCTAGGAGCGGGTTCGGGTACCCGTGTGCGGCACGCTCTGCTGAGCCGCTCAGACACACTTCATCGGTGCAGAGATTTCCACAGCAACTCACATTTGCCTATTGGAGCTAAATCAGACACCTCACCAAACRTAACAAAAACACCCATCTTCTCTCCTCTGGGAGGGAAGTGCCTTCCAGCCTGAAATGCTGCTTTTCGAGCAGCTGTACAGAGGGAGACGAAAAGGCCGTGTAGCCCCATCCTCTGCCAGCAGTCAGCAGCCGGTCTGCAAGGAGCGGAAGAAACCAGCCAAAGAGTGTCTAGAAAAAGGGCAGGTCTGCAACAGTGCCGCCGCTTCTCACCCCGCCGTACCTTTTCAGCTTGCCACGATCTGTGGCTTTATGGCCTCTTGAGCTGATGGTTKTATCTGTGCTTTTCTATCTTGTTGCACTCCTCGGACTATTCTTACCCAAAATGATTGAATTCCCGTTTGAACTACTTCTACTTCCAGCCTCCTCAATGTTCTAAGCACTGCATTTATTTTTGTGAAGTGTAGGAAAAATACTTCCTTGTTGAAGTTTAAACCTGCTGCCTGATAATTTCATGCAATGCCTCCTAGCTCTTGAATAACCATTCCCACCTCTATTCTCCATTTCACACATCTCCTCTGCCATACCCTCTCATAGTCATCTCTTTCACAAGCCAAAGAATTCTGGCCTGTTTAATTTCTCATCACCCAGGAAGCTGTTCTGGATCTCTCCACAGCTAGGAATGAGCCTCTATTTCTGCAAAACGCTGAAAGATTAAGTAGTGTCCCTGAAATCAGTTGCGATGCTCATGCGCTTAACAGTAAGTATATGCTTAAGTACTTTGAGGCCTGACAGATTTCACAAATAAGCAAATAGAAGACTACTATGGTAGTCTAAAATACACCTAGTAGCACTTATTTTCGGAGGAGCAGGAAAGCATCTAGGAGATATTTGAGCTGCTAAGGATCCTTGTATTTTTCTGTTGTTTTGAGAGGTTTTACGAGATAGTGTTTGTCTATGTTTTTCTCAAAAACACAGGCCCTTATTTTATTGTACATATTTCAATTATTTCATTCCATCCAATAAAATAAGCTCATTCAAATAAAATCAGAATTACTTTCCCATTTTGGCTTGGGTACAGCATCTTTTGTACCCAGCTAAGCAATCTTCACAGTGCTTGGCAATAATCCTGCTTAGAAGGGCAGGATTTAGAACAGATGCAGACTTCTCCATGTCGGGGTGCTACCAAGTTCTCTGCTGATTAGTAGGGTGCATAATTGAGTATGACAGAATATAGATTTCTGGCAGAAAATCATTTCTAATGGGAGAAGCCACTTGCTGAGGACACCCACTTCAATTAAAGGTAGACCATGGCTCTAAGTTAGGATGTTAACCCTGTGACTTCTCCCATAGATGCTATTTCTGCTTTTAGGATGTGGGATTCAAATGTCTGGACACAGCATTAAAAGAGAAACTACCATGGAGATAATGCATAAACTTAGAAGCAAAAACAAGACTTCACCAGAAAATAGTCTACTGAAGCTATCTTGCATGCAGCAACAGCCTTTGATTGCAGAATACAGTATAATAAATACTATATAAACACTATATACTCTGATATTCGTTAACCTCCAGCTAAGTGCGAGATCTCAAATATGTTTAATTTATTAAATAGTCATTGCTGTGGATGAAGGTATGCTCCCTGTAGGTGTAATGGTTGGCTGTTTGTGAGCCATTTAAGCGTAAGTCCATGCATACACCTCCCACTTTGAAACAGAAGGGGTGAAAAGCTAAATCCTTCTAATTTGCCACAGACCAAGTTCTGAGAAAGTCCAAGTCTATTTTAACACCAAAATAAGAAGCCTAATGCAAAGGCCACTGAAGTCACAAGGAGCCTTTCTACTGGCTTAAATTCTCTCAGCGCCTTCTTTTTAATTAGTCTCAAAGCAACAAGTTTTGCTTGTTTTTTTAATATCTTCATTTGCTTGTTTTTTGATTAGACAGCATGTTTATAATGATCTTGCTTTTCTAAAGCAAAGGAAAGGTTGGAGCATAGCGTCTGTTACAGACACACATAGGAATAAGGTTGCCTTGAACCAGATATGAGTCCCAATTTTAGCATGTGGTTATCTTCTTGAAATCAGCAATAATCCTTGTGTGCTTAATGTAAGGCATGTGCTCAAGTGCTTCATTTGATTAAAGCCCGACTGATTGGGCTAAGGCTTTTGATCTTGGCCTCTTCTTTCAAAATAAAAAGAAAGGGAAAACCAAGATCAGTCGTAGACCATTACTTTTATAGCGCTGTATCTGCCACTGTGGCTGTTGCATGGTAGAGGGGAGTTTATAGGTAAGGAGAGGGTCTCTCGGTGGCATACGGACCCCAAGGGAGCCCAGCAGGGTCCCAYGCTCCCCTAAGAGCTGTCACTGAGGTAGCCCAGCCCCTTGCTGTCCCTCCACCGTGCAGCCAGCGACACTGACACGTGTCCAGCAAGGCTTTACGACCCCACCAGGACAGCACGGAGAAGTACATAGGAAAAAAGGTACAAGCGTTACTTAATGCACACCCCCACAAAGTTTTGGAGGCTGCAGAGAGCCAGGGTTATGACATTTACTGCCGTCACTTCTGCAACGGCTTTCTATTGCACAACAGGTTTCCCTCTGAGCGTTTTCAAAAGTGCCTGGACTGTGATCACATACAAGACTCGCATCTAAAATGCAGCAATCAGAGAGTAAAAAATGTCAGCTGGTTAACACTACACAGCTACAGTACAAACCAAGATGTGAAACATATCGAGCTGAAACTACAGGGGAATTTTAGGCATAAAATATAATTGCTCAGACTGGAGTTCAGCCAGCACACCAGGATTCACACCCCTGTCTTGCAAAAATAATGCAATGAGGTGTGTGAACCGCAAATGATCATGACCTCAAATTTATGTCTTACAGGCATCTTAGCATGGCGTTTCCAGCAGTACCGTCTTCTCCCAGCACCACACTGGGACATTTGTTCTGGGCTGCCTCAAAGAGAAGAATATCGCCTACTGGTTTACCAGCCCCACCACGTGAAGTACAATGGGTCTCTTTAGAGGTCCCTTACTCAAGTAATGATGCCTCACAGCTTGCAAGATCTGCAGCATCACAGCATTAATTGGCATAACTGCAACTACAGCACGAGGACTCTGTGTCTTCTAAAACATTTTTTAAGGGACTGTGCTTATTTTAACTGAAGCTTTTAATGAACAAGGCCRTATATTTTTATTGTACTTTTGAAAATGACAATAATAAACACAAATAATAAGTTGTAGAGAGAATATGAAGAGTGATGTAGGGTATTATTTAATTCTTTATTACATTTACAGTTAAACTTATGCCTTAAAAAAATCTGAATTTACTGCTGTAATCCCCTTTCGTATTAAAAGGATTTCACGATAGCATGGGTCAAACATTTGCCATCAAAATGCTTTGAGAAATATACACATCTGTTTTTGTTAAAAATGTTTCAAGGAAATATTTGCTTTCCTCAGGAAAAAAAAATCAAAATATAAATAAAAAAAAAAGAATCAAAATATATCATGAGAGAAGAACACACTTTTTTTACACGTTATTGGGAAAAACATAACATATTATATGTGTTGGTCCTTTCAAAAGAGATGATACAAGCTGCTGTCCTTCCTCCCCTCAAGAGTTTCTGCAATAATTTCTCCCATTAGAGAGTCAGCAAAGGAGAGTTACCACTGGTGGTAAGAACCGTTGGGTGCTGGCACAAACCCTGGGGCTGATTTGGATCTAGAGCTGGCTGGTTATTCCAGCACAAAGAGCTCCAGCAGCAGTACGGACTGGCATTATGCTCTTATTTTGACATACTTTTAGGGGCTATATATAAGGGTTATAACCAAAACGAAGCAGCTACCACTAAAGAAGCCTTTCATCTGTGTTCCTCAGGCAAGTTTTGGTATGTAGCCAATAGTTTGAAAATATATATTTTTAAAAACACTGCACAAATGCTGCTGCTCAGTGACCTATAAAACAACAGGGAATATGAACAGTGGGGTCAAACCGCTTTCAGTCCCTGCAGCTGTCCCTCTTACTCCACCCTGGAAGAAAATGCAAGGGGTTACGTTTACCCTGAGCTCTGTCCTCATTTATAAGACGATTCTGCAGCACATACCGAATCCAGCAAACTGGATAGTTATTTTTGAACTGTGCTGCATCCAAAACACAACAGTTTTTAAAGTTTAAGGAATCTGATTAACTCAGTGTTCCAATTGACAGAAAAGTGACAAGGTCCAGCAGAAACAGATGTTCCCTGCAAGTTGCTTCTTCCATCCCACGCGTCTTTTAAGCAACATTCAAATTCCATTTGGCACTTCTCCCAATATTTTTTTTCCTCATCTTTAATGCTATTGTAGGAAAATTTGACGCTTATCTCACTGCTATAAATTTAATAGTAATATTAAAGAATGTCACTCACATTAAATCTAAGAAAGTGAGACCATGATAATGGTACACAGTTTTATGCTAATCCCCTCCTAATACTCTTACCTTGTCTGCTCTTTTTTGCTAACATTAATACTCTGCTCAAGGTAGATTAGTATGTGAAACCTAACATGCCTGCTGCACTCTGCTAAAGATTTTATATCTGTCGGCATGCGGACCAGTAACGTCCTTCGGCAACATGGTGCTGTAGTGAACAAGTTGGATTCTCCGAGATGGGAGGCAGCCACGTCTCAGTGGGGCAGGGGGAAATTGTGGTATGGCCCACTGGACCTAACCCTTTGTACCAACCAAAAACACACGTCACGGTAAACCAAAATGCAAGTCTATTATGAGAGTATTAGCGCAGAGGAGTATCAATGAATTGCAGAGGCATCCTAAATATGTGTCTCTTAGTGATTCAGTATATATTAAAAAAAAAAGAATTTAGAGACACCCAACCATATCATATCTGCTGAATAAGAAAAAGCTTTAAAAACAAAAGAAGGGAATGTATGTGTATGTATATATTATACAGTTTAATAACTCTACTCTAACTACAAATTAATTCAAATCTTGTACTTGCATTAAAAATGAACTCTATCTATTTTATGTTGATCATTAACTAAGAATATTTCACACTAGAGATTTGTCATATTAAGGAGAATTGAAACCACTTATATCAATTAATTGTATTATACATAATCTTTACATAGATTACCAAAAATAATTTAGATTCTATATTAAGGAAATATTAAATGCGAATTCTGCAAGGAGTCATGACCCAAACTCCTGTCTAAATAATATTTTGGGATAGAGAAAGGAATTACAGAAAAGAAATGTTAATCAAGAACTGATTGTGAATTTTTCAGTGAATTGTTTCCATTGAAAAATGCAATATAATATAACTTCAATGTATTGTGCAAACATGCCCTGTCCTTAGGGATGGCATCTCAGAGATGGGATGGGGAAGCAGGGCTATAGCCCAGTGGTTCCAACAAGCAGAGCAAGAACATGGAATTAGTTCTCCTACATCCCAGAAAGGCACAGACTGCTTGTTTTGGGATCTTTATTCCTCTTACCACTCATACTTTTTTAATTAAAAACATTTTTTTATTTTTTAATTAAAAAATAACCTTTTTTGAGTATTAAAAAAAGTGCAAGATCTTGAAGCCATACTATTTCCCAGTCATCTTTAGTTTTCACTGATAAGTAGCCCCACTAACCTATGGCAACTGTCAAAGCAGCCACACAGCAAGAGAAGAAAGCTTGTTTTTGCTAGAGGGCATTAGGTCAAGCAGTGCTAAGACTGCCCCTAAGGGGCATAAAGCCTACAGAATTAAGAAATTTTTGAGTAGCTTCAGGAAAACATCAGCCGCTGTGAACAGAAAATGAAGACAAGCAACACTAAAGGTTTGTGAGCACAGCCTAAACGTTCATCTCCATACAGCGCATGGCAACCACTTCCAAGCAGCAGGAAGAGAGGAGAGGAGAGGAGAGGAGAGGAGAGGAGAGGAGAGGAGAGGACCACAGGAGCTGGAATACCCCTGTGCAGGGAGGAGGGGGCTAGAAACCATGAGTAATCATGAAAAAGCACTAGTAATGCAGAAGGTGCTGTACCAGTCCCTGTGACTCTACAGTAGGACGAGGTTCTTGGCGTGGGAAGTGGAAATAAATGCTTCCTAAATAATTGCTTACTTCTTCCGTAAAGCCGGCTTTTAGCACACACAACAGAAAAAGAGGCTAAATCAACCGGATGTACTATTAATTGGGAATTATTTTAGTGGTTGTAGCAATGCAGAGGAACTAAAGCAGTCACAAAAGACAACATAAGCAATATCATTTAGATGACACGACCTTTTCTCACCTCAGAGAAGGCAACCACTTACTCCAGATGAGACGCACTGCAGGAGGCAGAACCTATGTGTGCACAGTATAACAGTTAGCATGTCTCTCCTGATAGACCATTAAAATTTTGTATATGAACTGTCATGATATTTCCACAAAAACATGTTATCTTCTTCATGTCAAAACACAGAGCTTTAGGTCTGCTTACCTTTTCCCAGAGGAGGAAACACTAAGCCTATGCCACAGCAGCCTCTTTGGGAAAGTTTCCATTGCAATGCTTTGGCACTTTGCAATGCCCGGCATTCCTCATACAACCTGCAGACAGACTAAATACTTCCTAGAAAGACATTTCAGTACTAATTTCCCCAGAATGTGATTGGAGACCCACTCAATTTCTGAACAGAACTGTTCTACAACTGACAGAGAGCACTCTGACATATGCTAACTACTAGACTTGCAAGCAGCGAGTGAGTGTATGTGCTGTAGATCAACTTCCAATAACGTTATACCCCTCTCAGAAAGAGAAACAAACTTGGTGAAATATTTCTGGTTTTGCTTGAACTACACCACCACTTAGCAGTCCAGGAACAGAACTCCTAAACAACCAGATGCTTTTTTCTCCTATTTACCCAAATAATGCTCTGCATCCGTGCCGTATCTCCCTAGCATCCATCACTACCCTGCACCTTCTGCCCGCAGGAGGGGTTAACGACAGAGGAAGCGTCAGAAGTCCCATGAAAGCCCYGTGATGGCTCAGCATGTTGCAAACACAACGCGAAAATTCTGAATTTGAAAACGGGGCTGTTTAGCTCGTGGATGGTACAGGGAATCGATTAATTAACTAGCCACATAAGTAACTTCCCACCTCGTCACTTCAGTGTAACTGTCCCACCTGGAAGCAAGAGGAGCTCTGAGCACCACGAGGCTCACCGTAACCACTCGTTTTGCTGTGCAGCTCCCACCTTTCAGGGAGCTGAAACTGTGTCAGCACTAGCTTCTGTCAAAAGCAGCTCTGAAGCTTTTGCGGCTGTCTGAAACGCAGAAAGGAAGGGGAGTGCAGGGATGCCATGCGAAGGGGAGGACTGTTTGTAACACTGCCATGAAGAAGGGCTTTAAACACGGGCTATGCTAAATGAGATTTTTTTCCTTTTTTAGGAAAGACTGCAGACAATGTAATCCAAAATTTCAGTGACCGTTCTGATAACATTTTTAATGCAGCTACTGTGACGTTCTGGGCAAAACTGCAAACAGTTATCAGAACACAAATGTGGGTCTATCTTCAAAACCTGAAATGAGAACAATTTCAAAACCTCAAACATTCTGAAAAAGATCTTTTTTAACCTTTCTACATAGTATGTCTTCCTAATCCTGTCTGTCCAAGAGCAGGCAGTGTGACTAATCTGTCACAAAGCCATGAAGCCCAAACTCATGGCATTAAAAGCCAACTCTCTTGACCACGTTCCCTCCAACAAGCTTTGGGGAGATCATAGTGAAAAATACAGTGTAAGTAGCAGTGTCTCATGGACAGGGAATAGATTACCTTCTCTCTGGATGCAATATCTGTAACAGAACATTTTCACCCAAAAGTTTTAAGGTGAAAACTTTGCTTCAACAAAATAAGGGGAATTTGAAGATTAGGGGCATATTGTGCTACACTTCTGCTATTTAATGTCTATAGGGAAAAAATAGAACAAAAAAAAAATCATTAAGGACCAAAGAGCAGAATAACCATTTTCATTAAAAAAGACAGACTTTTCTAACAGCGCAGTCACAGACAGTCAGAGCAAATCATACTTTCATACATACAATCACATTTTCATCTTGCGTTTGCAGGTCTACTATAGACCAAAATCATGCTGCATCTTTTCATCTAAAAGCTAGTTATTTTAAAGAACGACCTTACCACTGTAGCGCTTATCAGCACTGAGCTAAAAMAGGAACTTTGTTAGCAAGCATCCTATTTAATGATGCAACCTCTAGATGGCTGTACGTTTAACATGTACATCAGCGAAACAAATCAATTTCACTCACCTAAAGCAGCCYAAAGATGTCCATACGACATGCAGAGGGGGAAGGTATACATGGCTCATATCTAGTTATGTTTAGTTTGTACCATTAGCAAAACCACAAATCTTGTAGCTCTATAAAGATCTGCAACAGCGCCCTGATTTCCAGAAACTCTAAGCACAAGTTGGGGGAAAGGGCCTTAAAAAGCTCGTGGAAGCAAGGAAAGTGTATCACAACTATGTGTAATGCATGAAGAAATCTACATGCTAGTCGCCAAGTTTTAGCCAATTTTACACATTATAAAAAAGATGACAGGGATATTGAGGAATAGACAAAACACAGGATAAAAGGGATGACTGCTCATCTGGAAATAAACATGAAACCACAGAAGAACGGCTCTTGTCTTGGAGAGGAAAGCAGATTTCCGTCTCCGAGCCAAGTCTTCAGCATAGTTTGGTTGATTCAAGACCAGTCAGCACCCACCACCGCAGTCCTCTGAGTCACACAGTATTTCCACTGAGCCTCCAAGGCTGCAGCAGGCTGGGGTGTGAAGGTTTGGGTATTCCCAGGCTTGAACCCGTGCGCACCGGATCTCGGCAAAGGCAGATGGCAGCGCAGTGAGCCCACGTGGCCCTGGTGGCATTGACGACTCTCCCCTGGAAAAAAAACAGCGGGAAGATGATCTCCGTGCCCTGCGCCTGGCGCTGCCCTCGCCACACTGCTGCGAGCACAGACTCACCACAAGCCAGGGCGCACCTTCACTCTTTTCCTTTTCCTTCCACTTGTTCGCTCCAGGTGGATGGATAAAATTAGAAACAAGCATATAATAATACCAATCTTCATTCAAACAGTTTCTTTTTTAATTTCTGGCACCTACGTTGTCTAATGCTTTCTTTCAAGTAAATCATACAATTACTCTTTCCCACCCACTCTACATTTTAAGTGACATTTGATTAACAAATAAACTAACTCTTAATAAGAAAACTATTGTCTAAATAAGCAGCAATACTTAAAATTAAGTACTTTAAATACACCTAATTACGTATTTAATCTGGATTTAACAGGATATGCATTGCATGCTAACTAAACACAAAAATTAGATTTCTTAAAAGGTACTTATTGAGGTTTAACAATTATGTAGAAAATAAGTATTTGCTACAAGCTGACACATACAATAACTTTTATTTTCTTTAAATAACATTAATGATTAAGCACTTAGCCCAGTGACATCACTTGTACTTGCTTTGTGAATAAATATATGCATGTCATACATAAATAGGGTTGGTTACATATCATATTTCACAATCGCATTAAATAATAATGTTGGGGAATGCTCCTAAACGCCTTGAATCCAGGAGCATCAAGTTGGCTTCCCATATACACCAGATTACCTATGAGTCTTGCTAGGTTTTTTTTATCTACTGGCATCCGGGAACTACCAAAACTCAAAATTTGCAGTCTGCAGGAAACATCGGCATTTCAGAATCAGTTTTCATTGAAACCCAGAACAACTTTTTTTTTTTTTTTTCCCCTAAACCTCTCACAGAATGGCAATTCATCAGAGCCTCCCCAGAGCCGTGCCTGCCGGAAACGTGGGGGTCTGCTGAGTAAGTCTCTTTAGATTTGGGGACAGGGATCTTCCTGTGCAGATGTAAGTGCAGAAAGCCGAGGTCCCCGACCCCGGGCAGGCTTCGTGGCGTGGCTACCTCAGAGCTGCGAGGGCTGGCGGGCAGCCAAGGAGCCAGGCAGGTGACCTGGCAGCAAACCAGGCAGATTTACAAGGAAAATCTGCTTAGCAGGCAAGCTTCCCTCGGAAGATTCATTGAAAGCCAGATGTTTTCATGAGATGTTTTGCTTTTGACGAATCGGCATTTTCTGATGGAAAAACTTTCTGCCTGGAAGCTTCCTCTGAGCTCCGCTGGCAGCCCCTGCAAAGCCAAGGTGTCAGCCATAGGCGGGGTGGATACGGCAGAGCTTCGGGCTGGATTTCCCTGCTCCTCTCTCAGTTCTCACCCCTGCTCCAACATCTGTAGGTGCACGTGGCTGCTGGCAATGTCAGGGCTCCATCTGCTCGTTGGCCAAGGGATGGATGCACACAGGAGCCCGCTCAGGGTGCGTGGCCCACTTCCCAACACTTGATTCCAGGCAAAAAGAGGGGCCAGCACCGAGCCAATTAGGGGCAAACGGTGTCCTACCTGCAGGGTCCCTCAGCTGCCCTGAGAAATCACGGATCCAGCCCAATACTGGTAGTCCTATGTGGGTGGATGTTCCTGGGGTCCCATCATTGCACCCACCTTCCTCATCACCCTGTGGACACCACAAGTCAGTGGCGGTCACGCAGGAGCTTACCTCCTGGTCAACAGGGTCTCTGGCCACTGGCTCGCCCCCGCTTATGCACCAACCGCCTCGAATACATCCAGCCTCTCCTGCCAACCCAGCAGGCACTGAAAGCCATATGCCGTGAATCTAACAATTTTTAACTTCCAGGCCTTTCTGCCACCTTCTACCATCCCACGCTGATTGCTGGTATAAGCAGCAAAAGGCAGCTAGTGCTTGACAGATGTAACACAGCTCAAGGCAGACAACTATTTATGTCTAAGAAAGCCATCCCTAATAAAAAGAAATAGGCAAAAAAGTGGAGAAAAGGACCATGATGCACGCAGGACTTGGAAAGTGACTGAAACAGTGGTGCTTCTTTCAAAACACAAGTTGTCTTGAAGCGGAGCTGAAGGCAACAAAGTGCAAAGTGCTGATGAAAACTCAGCTTAAAGACTTCTTTTTTGATGCAAGAAATGCCATATGTCTTTCTCTCAGCAGCAGATCAGACCCACTACTTTATTTCTGGTGCTCTAGTAAATGGTATACACTAAACAGTCACTAGGTCTTCAGAAATCTCACCTCTGATATTATTTTAAAGGACTTTCAGCTGTGAAAAGCAGTGCCATTTTATTTTCCAGACATAGCTATCTTTCCAATCAAATGTCATTTATTCTTTAATACATAAAGTATTAAAAAAATCTCTTGAACAGATTTCACATCACATACAGAACATCTGTCCATCCTAAGGTCTCCAAACGTTAACACATCCTCTGACTAGATATATTAGAATATCCAAATAACTGTGTGTCAAATATGACACTGTCTTGTGCTAGTGAAATCCAGGTGAAATTCATCAACCTCAGTAGATTACAGATTCAGAATTCTGTAAATCAGGGAAGAATTTGGCCCTGTGCTTTAATTAACATTTTAAATCAAATCTCTATTTGAAAATGTTCCAAAATTGCAAGAGATCATAAATAATCTTGGTCGGCAACATAAGACTAGAACATACTTGTGCATTCTTTGGTTTACAAAAATGTGCTTTTTATCAAACAGTAATTATGGTTGTGCTTGAAAAGATCCCCCTTACATTCTTCAGGAAGGTTAAATGACTGCTGAATATTAATATTTTGCCTTTACTCGGGAATTCAAAACAATTCCCAACAAAATGTTGGGGACGCTGGATTTGGAGGGCTGTGTCATTAAAAACTGCTGTCATTATTGCACTTACACACTCATTCTGCGGAGCTCACATTTGCAGTAATAAATAATGTTTTGAAACAAACAGGTGATTTCTGCAAGAAGAATCGACAGCATTTTTTGAAGGCGGCGGTTTCTGTAGAAACCTTTCCTCTCTTTGTCCTCGCCTATCTGCAGGGTATTGACAGCTCTGACAAGACTTTGATTATCTAGTCAGCAGGAGCCGGGGACGTGTCACTTGTCAGGTGCGAGGCGGCCGTCAGGCRACTGACGAGACAATCGCGGGAGATGGGCTGAGCATGCGCTGGATCGGGGTCATCGAGCCCAAAACGCGCGGCTGGCTGCTACGGGGACGCCTTGCACCTTCATTAATGACACCAACAAGGCAGGAGAGGGGGCAGGGAGGAGCTAAAAAAATAAAGGAGTAAAAGCACCCCTCAAGGGTGGGGATGGAGGAGACACTCCAGCTGTCAACATCTGCTTCTCCAGCCTTCGCCTGGGCGCGCAAGAGCGGCAGTGCCRCCGCGCGCAGTGGCTCGTGGCCGGCTTAGCCAGGAAGGGCAATGCACAATGATGGCCCCTGTCTTGCAAAAGGCAGGACTTAACGAAATGCTTTGTGGAAAAATGCCTGTAATCCATAACTAATATCCTCTCTGTATTTATCACATACAACTGGCAGGTCAGTTGATAGGAGCTTAGCTTAAGAACATTTCACGCAAAACTGGATTAGTACAATACGCTTTGTACTTGAAAATCATTCACAAACTTCAGGTAGTGCAAAGTCCAGAATGTTTTTCTGCTTGGTGCTTCTCACGATAAGCACTCTCGACATGTTTTCCTGTGATCTGCATTAGTTACCTGTTCATATTAAGATGTAGTTCAAGGTTTACTTCTTGAGATCTAACAAGCAAAAGTCAAAATAGTGCTACCCAGAAAGTCTCTTTTAGATTTAAATGGCAATATAAATTATTATACGCAATTAATTAATGCCACAGGAAAGTTCACGAGCATCGAGGACACCACAGAAAGGATGAGTATTGAGGACAAATCCTATCAGTTATAGCCACATAAGTCTGGAATCATTTCACTGATTTCAGAGCTTTCTCTCCAAGTCTGTCCAGGTACAAGGCCACTGGCAGCAGAATTTGGGCTTCATCACAGACTTTTAAATTGAGAACTGTACTTACTTGTTCATCTGAGCCCCAAACCCTTGCCAATAGCAGCCTCTAAGTCTGGGAGCAGTCTGCTCTTCCTTATAAAACTGATACTGGTGTTCATCAAATCTTTGGGATACTTAGACATACGGATAAGATAAGCATGGATTAACTATGTCTGACCATGCATATCAATTAAGGAGAAAATTTTGCTCTGAGATAAGGCAGCAATGAAAACCCACAAGGCAGGACATGCAGAATCACAAAGAAGAGGTCAAATGTCCGTGACACACTTGTGTGCTGTAGGACACAATACTCGAGAAGACATGGTCAGTTAACTGAGGAGAGGAAAGAACTTTTAAAGTTATTTTCTGATGAACTTTTGCACAACGACTTTCTTTATTGCCATAGCTCAAAAGACAGCTCACTATAGTCCTACGCATGAAAAGGTATGGTATACAATAATGTGAATATGCCTGTTAAATGTTTGATAGGTAAAACATTTCTTGCACAGTTGGGCAGAGTTATCATGCACTTGGCCAATCTATCAGTGAGACATTTCTCACTAAGGATTTCAAAGCACTTTATAGGAGTTTATTGCAGGTGTCCTTAACAGGCTTTCACATGCCTGAAGGAGGGAATATTAATGCAACAGTTTCACCTAGGGCTATACACTCACTATACGTTCTTATATCTAAACACAGAAGTTTAGGGAGTTTTTAGTATGGTTCAAAACTGGAATACAGCTTAGGAGTAATGCATACAGAGTTACTTATCCTGTAGCTTTTAAGGGTACCCATCACAGTGAAATAATAAAGGAATTTCTTCATAAAACAGCTAGTCCTGAATTTCTAGTCACTGATCCACTATGGAATGGATGCTTGATACGAGGATGACAGTATGATAAATAAAATGCTCACCAAGAATACCGGGGAACAATGAATGACAGCTACAGATCAATGGACTAGCAAGTATGTTTTCAGCCATCAGTTTATTGTTATTAATACTTTAACTTAATCTCCAGCTTTAAAATAAATGATAACACATTCACTGATGTCTTTCAGATTTGATTTCTCATCTCTAAAACATTGAATCAGAAACGTAACCTGAGAATGACAAATTTACACCCATGTAATTAACTCATTGAAACGAATTACTTATGCCGTTCTTGGGAACAAATTCTGCTTGGCCAAACGCATGGGAGGCAGCACCCCCCCCCCCCCTTCATGCCACAAATGTAAATGGTGGCCTTTTGGGAAAAAAGCTTACTGTACAACTAGTGAATACCTATTTGAAGAAAATGCTGAGGGGCAGATGGAGTTTAAGGTGACCCTCAGGCGTTTCTGTGCTGGTGCCCAGCTCCTCACCTCCCAGCACAGGGCAGACCCTGAACCTGCTCATGCCCCAGCATTATCCAGCTGCTGATATGATTTACAGCAATAATTAGGCTGCTCTAGGTTGCACAAAGAGAGTGGTTCAATGAAGTGCAGAGTGGTACCTAATTATTCTAATGTTGGCAATAATTTCCTGAGTAATACCAAGGGCTCTCCAGCACTGGCAATAAGAGTTCAGCTCCTTCATTATTAGAGAAGAGCCTGTATCATAATATCCAGCTCTGATTCCAGACTATGAACTTCCCAATTATCAGACCTTTGCATTCTTTTTTTTCAGTGGGGGATACTGCTTTACTACATTCAAACCTGGAAAAGTATACTAGCCCCAAATAAAGCAACCCTTCCTTCAGCTCCAGCCAAAATACTGGAACATTTCATCCATGGAAGAGAGTCTTATCACCATCTACTGTCAATCGTAATAATTCATAAAGGATGCCACAGAGATTTGAATGTAATATTTTGATCACTTTTTCCACTCTTGCCTTTTTGTTGCAAGAGCAGTGTTTGTAAGAAGACCAAACTAGAAAGCTATCAAAGCACAGCTATCAATATACATATTTTCTAGAATACAAAATTCTCCAGTTAATATAAAATAATTGTGGAAATGGTTGGCAAATTAAAGATGGTTGTTATAGATTCCAAAAATACTTTTGCTTTCAGCAAAATACATTTTTAATTACTTTCCTACTAGCTGTCATTTTTCATAAACCAGTCTAGACAACTCGTGCCAAATCATGCAAAAACTGATTTCAATGAAATGCTTTCCTCTAATACCAAAGATCAGAAAATATTCTCTTTTTTTAAAGCACATGTGGAGTTCAGCAAAACAGTTCTAGATAAACTTTGCTCTTCATGGAGCGTTACAAAAAATCAAAACTTCCCTTTCTGAAAAAGTCACATTACAATACAAAATAACTCTCTTTGCCAGTTTTGAAGTAGACTTGAAAATATAAATACATACATGTCCATATTGTATGCAGTTTATTTTTGTTATACCTTGGATTCAAACTCTTTTTCCAAAACAGATTACTACAAAGCTCAGACTAGCAAAATCTGCATCACCATATATATAAAAAGATGTATATGTTTCTACCATGCCTTTTATCCTTATTTGTCTTGAACATATTGCAATGGAGAGAAAACAAAAAGTAATCTGAATTTGTATTTCCTTTACGCTTTTGACTGAAATTATTAAGCTGAATTATATCACCAAGAAATAAGGAATTATGTGTTGTAAAGAATGTAGCTTTTGCTTTTAGCGTCATAATCAATGTCCAAATCTAAAATTGATATAATTGACTGTTAATTAATTCCCTTGATATTTTCATTAGCACATCCAAGCAACAAGTCTTCTATTTGGCACTTCTGAATTATTCAGGAAGTACTCAAATTGCTATAATGAAGGCGTTACTGCCTGATACTATGCTTGCTTATAAAGTTAAATGCAAGGCATGCTTTTATTTTTCTATTCTGATTGGACAGTCAAAGACTTCCCTTAAGATATGTGAAATGAAATTTCAGAGCTGCACAAAAAATATCAAGAGAAATGGCTAAAGATATTTTTGTGAAAAAAAAAATCTACCTTCTATACTTTCAATAATGGCAGCTTTCCTTTAAGTCCTGTAACACTGTAAAGAGCAGGGCTGCTGTGGGTGGCATCCAAATCCGTTTCTAAGGCTCCTTTGGTTTATCTTGCCCTGGTTTATAAACCATCCATGTTATTCAACAGTATTTCCTCGGAAAACGCCCAGGAGCATTTCTGGAGGTAGCCAGAAGCRGGTCCCGCGGGCAAGGACGCGGTGCCAGGAGGCAGCAGGGGCAAGGCTACCCGATTGGAGCGAGAGGGGACACGGGAAGCCACACGGGTACAGACACCCCACACACACCTTGTCCTACGAGCAGAGATTTACAGATACAGGTGTCCCTGCTAACCATCCCTCAAGCTAAAATAGTTCTCAGGGCACTCCCAAATATTCCTACAAATTGCTGAGCGAATTTTAGTGTCCTTACTCAGGTAAATTTTCTCTGAATTCCAGTGAGGACAGGAGAAAGTTAGGACTGCTGTTTCTCAATGCTTTGGTCCATGGCTGTGTTGAAAGCCAGGTCAGCTGGTAGGGTTTATGCCAGTCTTGGCAGCTTTGTGTCTTCTTTAATGCTGTTTTTTGTTGTAAGGTACTAAGTGGCAGAAATCCCATCAATCTTGCCATTCCAAAAGAAGAAGCTCGAGGGGACTGGGTGGTACATTTGATGAATGCACTGTCCTTAATGCACTAGCCTCTTCCCTAAGGCATTATGGTTTTGAATTTAGTGCAGAGAATGAACTGTTCTTCAACTGATGGCAGTAAAAGTTTATCAGCAAAAGATAGTTTTACCTTTCAGACCATCACACCATTCTCTGACATGATCCTGCTTTGTACAGATCCTTCAGTGCCAGTCACAAAAACAATAAATAGCCACTACAGAGGTATCTTCTGGGTTTTTTTTTCTTCTTTTTTTAAACAGAATGCTGCTAGTCTTAATTAATTTAATATTTGTCACTTGGACACCATCTCCCATATGACAACCTCCAAAGACTTTACAAAGATTAATGACACCCCATTATATCAATGAAGCAGAAAGAATAAGAATTAGTTCACCCATCACTGAAATGCACTCTTTTCTGGGGTGGAACATGACAGCTACTTAACAGTATATAACATGGGAGAATAGGGCCCTGGGGAATCAAGAAGCCATGAGTTACTCCAGGTGAAATATTGGTCTTACAGCAATGAGGTTAGTCTTCTCGAGAGTTCGCCACTGAACAGATATGTTCTTCCCAAGCCTCCTGCTGGATCCTACAGCTACAGGAGGAGAAACATCGCACAACGGTAACATGGGAAACGGAGAAAAGCAGTCTACGGAGAATTTACTGAGACTACTGAGGTTAGAGACTGTAATACCACAGAGTAACTTCAGCAGAGGTGTTGGGGTACACACTTCTCTGAAAAGTAAGGGTTAGGTCTCCTTTTGGAAACACAACCCAGAGAAGCACACCACCTTCAAATATTGAATGCACTCTGCTCCTGTGCAGAGGGCCAGCCCACAATGTATTTACCAACCTCTACTTAAGATCCCAGGGGAAGACACAGACAGTTTCCACACATTGCCACTCTCACCTAGTCCTCCAAAGAAAAGGCGTTTCTTCCCTCTGGGAGCTGCTGCATTGCTAACTCCGAGTGGCCTGCGCCAGCGGACGAAGAGGAGCCACACAGCCTTGTGCGGGAGCACCTGGAAGCGTTGTTCCCAGTGACAGCACGCGGAGGATGGCTGCCCAAGGCGAGCGCCTGTTTTACAAGCRCGGCATTGGAGTACACCCTCCACTAGTTATGCAGCCACCTCTCCAGCACTGGCCTCACCAGTGCAAAGCACAACCTGCCCTCTTGCACCGCAATGGCTGCAGTGAGCTTTAGAAGGATGGATTCGTTTTGCAGTTATTGCATAGATGGTTGCATTTTGCCATATAAAAACTCCCATGTCATTCAACTATAAAAAAGGGATTCTGAATATACGCTGTGCAGCTTTATCAGTTAATTTGAACTTGCTGGGAAAAAAAAACCCACACATTTTTAGATTTGATCCTCACAGTCTTAAAATATTAATCAGACACATGCTCGGTATTTTTTTTAATCCAACTGTCTCCAGAATGCTTATTGACAATTTACAAAGAGAGGTTAGAAAATAGTAAAGGGAAATATGTAAGTAATTATGGTTCTAGTATTGCAGGGCCAAGTGAAGTAAATTAATGTAATGCAAACATTTTGTGGATTTGTTTAATTATTTGCAAGTACAATTAAATCTGCAAGTACAATTAAATCATATTGCAGTAGATGGGGGTTTATAAATGGGAATGTTGCTAATGAGTCTTTTCAGAACATTCTAAATTCTTTGCAAAATACGGATACACTTCATGGTCATTTACACTGACTTGCTGAATAGGTGAGCATAAATAGCTGTAGATATATTAGAAAAGCTTGAGAACAATTAATTTCAGTTAGTTGCTAATAAAATTCTCTTATGCTGAGGGCGAGCACAAGACCTTCCCAGCCCTGCCTCCCTTTGGGCTTGCAGGGGACTTTGGGGAAGGTTTGTGTGACCCACCAGGGCAGACTGAGTAGAAGGGAAGTTTGTCAGGTCTGGGTGCTGTCTGCAGGGAATTCTGACCTCATCAGTGAATAACATCCCACAGACGCCATAAATCCATCAGTCCACTGGTAATCCAAATGGAAGAACATGAGAACAAAAGGAATCCCCCCCAAAAGCTGCAGCATTGTTCAGCTCTGCTGCCATTGACGTTGGTGAGTTTATCCCAGAGTCCACAGGGAGCAGCAACAGGCCATGCCTAGATCTTTTCAAATTCAACCCTAAAAGACTACAGTGTCTTCAACCAAAAAATTAATTTTGTTTAAATCCACAAGGTTATATAGCGTACATGGTAAGTTTAAAATAATTTTGCACACTAAGAGGTTTCTTTGAGTCTGAAATATATTGCAAGGAACAATTCTACATCCGGAAATTATATTTCAGATTTCACATATTCACATACAGCGACAGTTAAAACACAGGATGCTTTTTCCTCTCACAGTTTTACATTAACAATTGTCTGGAAAAAATACTGACCTAGAAGGTATTGTCTCAGTAGTATTCAAGATGTTCTCTTGAACATCTGAATGACAAAGTCAACAAAATTACTCGAAACCTAAAGGACATTTAGTAACATCCTTTGTCTACACACTGTGCAGCATGAAGGACCCACCGTGCAACAGAAGCCATCTTTCTGTCTGAAACTCACAAAGTTGAGAGGTGTTTTAAAAATATATCTTTGACTTTGGTTCTTCAAAGAAATCCTGAGAAGAAGTGAAAATGGATAGATTGTTCGAAACGCTCCAAAAGGCCTGCGTTCTCCCAGGGACTGTTTAATTACCAACTGATCTGCCAGTCCTTTCAGAAATGGATCAAAAAGCCACAGAAACCAGTGACTTAGCAAAAAGTAGGAACTTTCTATGTGGTTTTTTTTTCATTTAGAGAGAAACTTTCCCTTTTTTCTTTACATTTCCAGGAATTTTACAACTAGTGGCAGATGTTCTGTGTTGCTCGACTTTTACCCTTTTAAGAGATGAGCAAACACRCATAGTATTCAATAATGCATAAGAATGTCTTATCTTTTAGGCATTACCCCTTCCCTGTGAGGTCATCAGCCTTTTGATTTTGTTTACATTTAACTCACTTTACAGCAGTCAACCCCCAAACTTGATTTTTCTTGATCTCTTTCTGAAATTCAAAAAATATCAGTATTATTGACCCAGCACCATTGCAGGTGTTTACTGCATCCATGGGGGGACTTCTTTCCCCACCYCCCCTTCCCTTTCTTCAAAGCTTGCAATCTTGCCCCTAAGGTACCCAGCTTTGGTCCACCAAGGGCTTCGGTCTACCAAGCTGGAGATGACAGCAGAAGTCCTGTTTGTTTGGCTAAGTGTTGACAGATGTGCAGAAGGACGAGAGCGAGTGTGTGCGTCTGCGGCAGCAGGGAGGTTATCAGAAAGTAAGGAATCTGTTACTAACCTTTAAATTGAAAGCTTTATACTCTGTGCTTTTATAAGTGATGTTTTATAGATGTAAAGTGTTCTCAGCCTCTGTGACAGCACCCAGGATGCCTTTCTGAAATGAACAGGCACCTGACCTCAGCTGGGGCTTTGATGTGGTGGCTTCAGCTCTCAGTATGTAAATATGTTTATTTGCTACAGAAGCTGGTTCTTTAAGATGACTGAATATAATTGCTCTCAAATCGGGATGCAAGCTGGAAAGGAGGGAGTCTTTTGGAAAGCAGAACCCTTCGGGACCGCTCATATTTTGCTCAGCTTAGACATGGGACACTGTCCAAAACAATACTGAGTTCACATGTCACTGTTGTTTTCTACCTGCTCTTTTAAATAAGTGGTCTTACCAAGTTCAGAATAAGCTTGAATAAGCTCCTTCTCTCCAGCTGTGTGCAAAACTTACTTAGAAGCAGTTTTTAAAATTGGGTGAAGACTAAAAAAGCTTTCATTTTTAAAACACTGTATCTAAGTAATGCTTTGGATGTCATTCATGAGACCAAGGTTATTTTAAATTCATTGCCATTACCAAAAATTTATTCTAACCAAATGCATCCAGTATTATGTTCTGCTCTTAAGACATCAGCCAGGCTCTCAAACCTCCCACATGTAAACCGTTTATAAGGTTAGGACTGAAAAAAACAGAAGGCTCTACTCCCAACACTACTAAAGCAACACAGGTCTATTAAAGCACGTTAAGTTGTCACACAGGGAATCGATGGGTTAAATAGACCTTTTTTCTGCATTAGGATTGGTGTGAGGAGATGGTTTGCATGTAGCCCGGGCTCCTGCCGCAGAGTCGGCACGCGTGCTGACAATGCCTTTCCTTGTTATCTCCAATCTTTTAATAAAGTGTTAATTATAAAGGCTTCTCCACTCATTGTTTCGAGTCCTGAAGAGAAGCGCACTTTTCCTGTCAAACAYGAAGGGTTTGCACCAAGCGGATCTGTCTTGTAACAGTAAGCTGCGTTTTCCTGTGAAGCGATTGCTTTAGCGGGGGTAGAGCGGGCCAGCCCTCGCGGGGCCGCGCTTTCCCGCGCACGGCCGCGGCACGAGCCGCTCCCGGGGCACCGCGCGAGACCCTCCGCTCCCATGTTTCGGTGCGGGGCGAAGGGCGGCACGCAACTAGCCTCCCCTGGACCACCTGGTATTTCAAACACCTCGATCACGTCCTCTGTTGTCACTCGCAGGAAGAGTAAACAGATGGGCAGATAAAATACGAAAAGGCCTGTAATAGAGGTATCAATGTGCAGTTCCATTAACTTTAGCCAAAATTGAATGAAAAGTCTGGGAGAAAGAAAAAAAATCGTAATGTCGTCTCAAAGCAGCACTGTCTCTGGTATGACACGCTGTGTAAAGTGAGCCTTCAAAGGAAAAATAATATCACTTTGTAATGCTGATATTTTGCAGAGTTATTTATTTTATGACAAAAAAGCATTGTGCTGTGTGAATGAATACAAATTTACTACTCTTAAAAAAAGCAAATAAGAAAATAGAAGTACATCACTATAAAAACTTCCCTTTACTACTTTTCATAAATGACCACAGTTAGTATCCAACTGGGGAAATCAGGCCTATCCTGTCATTTTCCACGGCCTTCTTAACTACGCGGTCACATGTTTACCTGGTTAAATGCAGTCACGTATATGCCTTTCATATTTTGAGCTAGCCAAGCACAAACCAGTCCCAGTATAAAAACACCCAACCAGTTTTACATAACACTACTCTTAGGCGGCTTACGGGGTCCTGGCGCTTTGTACCCTGCCAGCTCAGCACCTGCGCCAAAGCACAGACGTGCCCTAGGGTTTTAAKCACAGAGTCATCAGCTCCAAAAATTCTCATAAATAGAGAATAATTTTCATCTTCCATGTAGGAAGTGCAAAACAACACAAACCCACATAGGAATGAAGAGTCACCAAGCCTTTGGAGATGTCTGAACATCAGTATTTCCTTTTCCCAGGTGGGGAGATAGAGGGACAGGCGATGTTTCCAACATGCAGGTGAATGCCAGGGGCTGGTTCCCCCTTGCATTTTAGCCAGTTAACCATGTGCGTGAACACTTTTTAAAAGCGAGGAAGAGGAGAGCAGGAGGACCTTTGAAAGAACTGTATGAAAAAGAGAGGGCAGGAGGAAAACAGCTAAACACGATGCCTTCTTCAAACAGTCCCATATTGCTTATCTCACAAACACATTTCCTGCAGTTGCTTTTGCCAGATTTATCCCTGCATATTTTGCATGATCAGAGGCAGTTATTGCTAGAGGATTATTATACATATGTATAGCTTTGTACTGCAGCAGCACCCGCAAGGCCCAGACAGAACAAGCCACCTCTGTGCAAGGTGGGAACACATTAAAAAGTGATAGTTCCTATCTGAGGAATTCATAAAATAACTGCAATTGCATCTCTCCGAGACACGCAGGCTGAATGCACACAGTGGCCGATGGGAATAAACACTTGTATCCCTATTCTGCCAAAACATCCAAACACCCTGTTAAGTGATTTACTAAGCTGGGAGGTGGTTCACCAAAATTACTTAATTGAGTAAATATGAATGCCTCTGTTTTAATCCCAGTCTAACTTTCCCAACTCATAAATCTTTTATTTTTATAAAGAACTGCTACCTGCTTCTTCAGATCCACCGTTTTCTGATCTGTACAACAAACCGAAAAAGAAGTTCCCAAACACAATCTAATTCACATTTGAGGACACCTGAGGAGCCCCAGYGCCCTCTATTTGCAAAAAAACAGTTTGCTAAAAACATTTGCTGCTAATGATTCTTGCTATTAAAATATTCACATTTTGGCATGACAACTCTGTCTGTGCCTGAGGCCTACATTTTTGCCAAGCCATGTTCTTTATTTGCAACATGCAGTTTCTCCATGAGTAGAGACGCTGCAATTGCAGAGACCACATCTTCTTGAACTTTTACGACAAAATGTCTTACATAAGTGCCCCAAACAGCACCCAAGGAACAGTGTTCTCGTCCTCCAAGAAGCAGCATCACAAAACCAAAGTAGATACTTCTGCCAGCGGCTGCTGCAAAGGCTATATGAAATGTCATCCACAGCAGGTCCTTTCTGAGCGACTGTCCTAACCTACATCTTGCAGTTGCGGGTCTAAAGTATTTTGTGCAACTAAAATAGATATCGCCCAGATTTGATATTAAAGCTGAGATGAAAAATTGCATTACACATTATGCCTTCATATGGATAGTATATGAATTGTTCTGTTGTTTGCTTTTCAATGCTAGTAGATAACCATTGCAATTCTACACCACGTTTTTTATTGAGCAATGCTATGAAAAGATTAATAAATTTGCATACAATGTAAATCCACATTCATCTTTTATTATTGCACAATCAGGGAGTTTTAATGTAACATAAATTCAAGTGCTGCATGCTTTGATTGCTCTTTGTAAAAATACTTAAATACTGTTCATTTGGAAGGAATCTTATGAATATTTTCTAAGTGATATATGTGGTATTTGGGGAAACTTTCTGATAAAATCTGCATACAACAGTGCGTTTGCTGGTCTTCCCCAAGTACATTAGGTGCTAAGTATCTTAATGAGTAGAGTGTTCACAAACATTTTCATTTACTATCATACAAAGACCAAACTAAACCACAGAGGAAAGCAAAATTAAAAAAGCAGCTGGTACTAGAAACTTATGATGTATAATGAATAGATAATGTAAGAGATATTTTGAAATATACTACTCTATTTGTTAGTGAATTTAAACAATTGGTAGACTTTATTTTCATTGGGTCTAGGATTATCATTGAGGGCCTGTTTTGCAATAATTTCCAAACTCACTTTGGTCCCTTTGAAAAATCCCCATTCAGGGGAGTTTTGTGGAAGAAGTTTACAGAAGAGATCCCGAATATTTTAAGGAATTATTAATAAGCAATTAAAAAAAAATCAAGGCTGGAGAAGTTATTAACTTCTAGGTTTACAACTTGTCTAAGTTGCAAGACAAAAAAATAGAAATTTTCTTAATACAACACACCAACAATAAGCCTATTGCTTTTAATACCTTCATGCATAAAGAGTTTGTTTTGGAAGGCTTCTTTTAAAAGAACAGACTTTCCTTTCACACACTTTTGGAATCTTGCAAGAAGCAAAAGCAACAAAATACTGAAAAAAAGTTTCAGCTCAGAAAGAGTTAGAATTGCCACTTCCCATGAAATTTCCATTCCAGTTTTGCGACTTCAACAAATTTAGACAAGGTCTGGAAAAGCCACTGACATTTTGAGTGATTATCTAAGGAGCATTGAGATATCTTAATTACTTCCTGGTAGCAGGGCATTAGTAACTGTAGCTTGGTAAAGAAAGGAGGAGATAAMATGCTTTCTTAAGCACATATGTGATTCTATGTAAATCTGAACTGCTGCCTGAAATGTTTGCCAATAAAGACGAAAGTCCCACAACATAGTCACAACGTGATATCTATCATATGGCTTCCTGGCTGTTGTGTATGTTTTTGCTGTGTGTAATTGACTGTGTTGGTGTTTGCAATACCTAGAATTTGCATATTTGCTCAAATGCCACACTCTTGGTGGGCCTGGTCCCACCAGTTCCCAGAGAGCCGCCAAGTGCCCCTGAAGCCCAGGGATGCCGATGGGGATTCTCCGCAGGTGCCGAGTGCTTCCAGGGGCCTTTTGTTCCCACATTTCTCACGCTTCGAACAGAAGCTGGTTAAAACCATCAGTGGTTCTATGAGCAATTAAGTGAAGTGTTGAGATTTCAGTCATTAGAATAACATATACAAAATCAAGAGATGACAAAAGATAGAGTCCGTTACGGCCAAGATCTGGGTTAGTCTAGAGGCAAAGCTGTGACAGACACAACAGTAAAGTTCTGATATTTGGTTTAGTTTGAACATATGCCCATAGAGGTAATTTGCTCCCCCCATCTTGTTTTTCCTCTTAAATCTGTGCAAACTATGCAAACACTTGCTTCTGGAAGTCAGACTGGAAATTTCTGAGCTGCAAAGCCCAGCAGGACAGAGAGGAGCATTTCACATGGAAAACCTGCCGCCACTAATTTTAGAACAAGTGTAAAGCCATGATCTTATTATGACGCTCACTGAAGTTGCTTCCCTTAATTCAATGCTCTGTTGTTCATCCTGGGCTACCCAGTAATAACCTGTCTGTTCTTGTAGCACTTCCCCTGCGTATACGAGCAGCACAAAGCAGCTGTGATGAATCAGGCCTGCAAAACAGGATTTTATCCACTAAGCAAGTACAAATCATTAATAGAAATTACCTTAGCTGCATCACAAGAAGCAGCCAAGTCACACACTACATATGTTGCAGCATGTAGGAGAAAGAGGCACAGCAGATGCTACTGGAAGCAAAATCCTGAGGAGGAAAGATGGCACGTTGCTAGCAGCTCTGGGTGGAGGGGGATGAAAGAAGAAGATGCGGCACTTACTGGACCTGCTGCTGTTGCTATTGAAGCATCTGCTCCATTACCATGATTAAAGAACGTGTTTCCTCTTCCACTGCTGCTACTTCCCTGGCTTTTTCTCTGTTTTTTTTTTTTTTCCCCCGCCTTCTTCTTCCCCAAATGGAAGGAAATATATGAGGTCTCTAAGCAGGTTCACATTGTGTGCACTCGGGGCAGGGTGCAGGAATGGGAGGGAAGGAATTGGAGGTAAAGACACATGAACACTCTCCTTGAGTATGTAACAACTTAATGATCCATTTAAAAATAAAATCTTGACCACCAGCTAATAAGGCCTCCTGTAGCAAATTCCAGCATAAACAAACACTCATACAGCAAGTGTGAAGTTCAGTATAGGGTCAGAGTGTTTAAGGCAGATAAGTGGGAAATTTGGATTCTAGTCCATACTTTACCAGAATGTAGCTTCCTAAAATACCATATCTAATTAATTAGAACATCTTTCTGACTCACTCCTCAACAATTACACAGACAGGGAGAAATAGCTTGTAATCAAAGGCTGTAAAAGGGTCCACTTATATTCTATGGCAGTCACCAAGAACATAAAACATCTTTAAATTTGTGACTAGAGGCAGGCTTCAAGGCTATATCAGGGGCTTACATACGCAGGGGGAAGAGATGTGCTGCACGCAGACTTCTCTCTAGAAAAATGAATGAGTTCGAGCTGCCCTGACAAATATGCTAAAGGCTTTGCTACTACAAGGATTACCAATACGGAAAAGGACATTTAATGCAAGAGTTTAGCTAGTTTGAATTTATATCACAATACCTGAAAGCACACGGTGAGATCTTAAACCACTTCACGTCTGGAACAGCTTAAAGTACACTAACTCTTTAAAGCAGTTCAGGCTCTCGTCTGCTATAAGGGCCTGATCCAAAGCCCAGTGAAATCAGTTAGACTACTTCTATTGACTCCAATAGGATCTGAGTCAGGCTCTAAATCCTTGAAGCTCCAAGTCTGAAGCAGCCACCTCCTCCTGCCCTGAGGCTTTTAAATCCTCAAGCAATTTAAAAAGCATTGACTTGATTTTTTTAAATTATTTTTAGAGAATTAAAAGCCATGTCAGATACCACTGCTAACTTTTGAACTACATTTACAGATACAGTTTTCCTTTGTCTTCCTCTCTTCACAGTCAAAAAAAAGAAGGAAAGAAAGAAAGAAAGAAAAAGAAAAAGAAAAAGAAGCAACCAGGAAAACTAATTAGAACCCCAGACATGCAACATTGGTATGCTTAATTTTAATCAAGTGAAAAACTTTACTGAATCAGTAAGTTGTACAAAATTAAGCACATGCATAAGCAGTCATAGAATCAGGACACAACTGGGGGAAAAGCAGTGGCACTGCATATAAGCAAAGTGTTGTTACAGCTAAACACTCTAAAAAAAGGGGGGGGGAACAATAGTTTTAGCTCAGTGTGCCTCAGTTAAGATAACAGTAGATGCTACCTACAAATACTATCAGGAGAAAATGGGATCTTAAGAGTCCAAATGGCCTTTTAAGTTCTTATTGCTGCTGAAGAACCTCAGTGTTTTTTAACAGAATTTGGGCTAAACACGAGATCTCCCAAGGCTTCCTGAAGAAATAGAAGTTCCTAGCCACTACTGGGTCTATATAACATGTCCTTCTGCAGAATAACTACTCTTAACTCTTCAAAAGCAAACCAAACTGAGATTTTGTCTGTTTAAATTTGGGGATAGGGTCAACTGAAATTTGGATTATCATCAGCGATAATCAGGCACCTGCTCTAACTACATCTATTTTATCCTGAGTTATATTGGCCTTTTTTGAATTGACTCCATTGCTTCCTGTTTGGTACCTTCAATGCATAAAATAAAGCTGAATAAAGAAATATTTATGAGTTAATTTTCTGCTCAAAGAGTTCTCAACCTGCAAATGAGTGATAAAGACACAAAATGAGGTACCCAAAAAGTATGAAGAAGGATACTTGGAATGCCTCTGAGTTCGTTCCTTTAATAAAAGTCCCCATCTATAACCTCAGCCTCTTTATTTATGATGTAAATAATATTTCAACAGTAAAAATGAGGGGACTGAGGGAGCAGAGGCAATTTTGAGACTAAATGAGTGATGTTCTTTAAGTCACGGACAGGCATTTGTTACAAGTTTCCCTCTGTGCCAGTCTGCAAAGGACATGAATTATTGCAGCTCCCAGCTAGAGAGCTGCAGCTCTGGGAGAAGAAGCTCAGGCTTTCAGCTTTGGATGGCTTTCGTTCACTGCCTGTTTCATTGTCCAAGGTGGTGACTGTCCTCCTCCTCGAGGCAATAGGTATCTGAACATTTTTCCAGTTCTACACACATTTTCCCTGTAGACTTTTGGCAAATAAATTTATTTTATACTACCTCCTTGGTCAGGATGACATTCTCACACCCCACTTATGCAGAACCATTTGAAAGTTTCTGGCTCTATTGTTTGGATGCTTTCTGGTGACATGGACAGTCTGATTAAAGGCAACCACCCTGAGTCACCTAAGTCATTTAATCAACCAGTCTCATGACTCTAGTTCATCCCTCTAGCACTGAATCCAGACACCCAAAGGGACGGTGACACCGCCATGCTCAGGACAGAAGCACACGACTTTTAGGTACCGGATCCCTACAGCAACTCCTCAGCCTCGAGTTAGATGGCCCACTTGTCCTCATCAGAGACCAGGAAAAGGGGGCTGCCCAGAACTGGTGATACTAACAGCAAGTGCTCAGGAGGATCTCACCCCAGCCCAGGAGCGTGTTGGTGAGCCCACACCATCAGCACTCCCTCCCAGCAGCTTCTCCTGCACAGCTGGGCTTCACTTTGGCTTCAAAACAAGGATGGAGAGAAACGGGAAACACAGCTGAGTCCCTCTCCACCACTACCTTATGTTCAACAGCTTTGCCTTCAGAACGCACGTGCAAAACACACAGGATACTGCAGATCGGTTCCTCCAGATTGGTTCCTCCGGATATCTGAAGTACTTTGAAAACGTCATCTCCTACCTCTCCAGAGCATGCTCTGACAGCAAAATATACAATGTTCTGGGGTGATGGTGCTTCCACTTTGCCTAAAAGATTTAGGAAATATCTATACACATTCTAGGATTCTTTTCTAAGATTAAGTTTTGCAAAGCTCCATTTTTGACCTACGTGCCTATGACCTCTTTCAAACATTTAAATCCTTGGGTGGGTATCAGCCTTAAGTCTTTGGAGCTAATGAAAGGAACCAAGTTACTTTTAGGGCATGGCCCTATTGTGCAGTGAAGCACAACACAGACAGCCAGAGTAGCAGGGCTTACTGATCTGTGCTCAGTGCCACGTTAACATGCTTTCTGGAACAAGTGTGCTTCCTTACCAGCATTGCATTTCATCATGGGGAGACACCGGTTGGATATTTTTGCTTCACATTCGTTTAAATGGTGTAAAGTGTCCTAACAGACTCCACGTAACAGCCTTGTGCCTTTGCAAGCAACAGTGGTACTTGCCCTCTATAGAGTGGAAGCCAAAGTTATTTTAATGACTGATGGATTCAATTTCTATAGCCATTTTTAATACCTGGGCACTGTGATGAAAATCAACCACAGGAAGAACTCAATTTTGTTTTTCATTAATATTTGCTTTGTTGACATGAACAGATGATTTTGGGGAGCTCAGCTGCCCTTTTAATTTGTATCTCTGCAATGTGGAACAAATATCTTCCATTTTCAAATGAGTAAATCCTGTATCTCTCTTCTTGTGGTTTTCTTCATCATTATATATGCAGTTCAGTCTGCCAGACTTCCTAAAAAAGCATGTGTGTTGCAGGGGGGAGTGCTCTTTTAAAAAACACAAATAATGTTATAAACAGATACTAGTTATAAAATATCATCCTTCAGTCTCCAATTTCTAGAAGTAATGGTAATATAAATACTAAAATGCACGTTTGATGGAAATTACTGGTAGATGCTAGGCCCTGCTCTGTTCCCTTGAGCTCTGTGCTCAAAATCTGTACTTCTTCACATCATGAAACTTTCCGTTGGAGCCTGGCTAAGGTTTCTCTCGGTAGCATCGTAGTAAGATATGTGGATTGCTGGAGAGATCAATACAATGCCCCAAAAATTCAACCTCCCCCTCTATTCAGAGTAATCTTCAGGTCTTAGGGAAGAGAGACTAAGTACAGCTGGATACAGTGCATTTTAGAATTATTTTCTTCCTGCTCTTAAGCCTCATTTTATATTTTTAACACATGCAACTGCTGGCTAGCCTGACTCAGAAGTGAGCTGACCCTTCTAAGGTGACAGAAATAAGTGCTCTAGTTCACTGGGAGAATACCAGCTTTATAGCCTCCACCACTTTTATAGTACTATTAGTACAGTCACACGAGGAGAAATTTCCAAAACATTGCATTTCTATCCAGTGGAAAACATGTGACTCAGAAATAATGTGACATGCCCTGTATCTTGTTACATTTTGATCCTTATCATATACTTCCCTGAATTTCATTTGTATAATCATACTTAATCTGAGAAGGGCAAGGCTAGCTGGTTTTCATTAGACATGTAGAATAGTTGGTAATAACAGTTTTGTTTAACTGTGCTTAAAAGACAAAATTTTAGCATRTTCTTATTTTGGAAAACATGTTTTAAAACTGGCTATTTTTATAGATAACTCCAAATGAAAAGGTTTTCTCTAAACTGAGGCTGCTTGCTTTTTGAATTCCTTAATGAATCATTAGTTTCTTTCCCCCACCCTCCAACTGAAAGCTAAATGGAAATACAGAAGAAGCACCTTCGGCTCCTGTCTGTACTTGAAACGTTGGGACTATCAAAGGCAGACAGGGCATTTCAAACTCCTGACTATGTTTTGACTGTCACCTCCTTTCAGGTTAAGACTGGGGTTCATTTAGTCTTTGCATAGATTCCTAGATTTTAAGACCAAAAGAAATCATTACACCATTTATGTCTAACACAGCCCCAGGTGCCTTGCAGAAACCATTTAGATCTGAATCCAGGAATGGTGAGAGACCCATTTTCATTGCCTGTCTCTAGAGATTAAGGAACAATTTTGGATTCTGCATCATCCAGAACAAATCTTAATATCACGTGTATACAGCAGTGCCATAACAAACCCCCCAGAGTGATTACCATATAYGCATTTATGTCACACCTTGGCATCTGCTCTGGTGTCTCACTGTTCAAGTCCCTTGGAACGGCGTGAAGAGGAAACTTACTCTATGGGACAGGTTAACCTGCAATTTTGGTCTTGGCAGTGATGGCAGTTAAAGGCAGACAGCCGGACTCCCTGCCTGATTCAGCGGGGCAACTTTGTCTTAGATGACAGGATAAGAGCAGGGAGCTGGAAATCAACCCACACTACAGTACGATGGAGTCTGATGCTTTGCTATCCTTACCTCAACAGTGGATACACATATGCAGGTAATCAAAGAGGGCAACATACTATTAGAACCAGCAGCTTATTGCCTAAATTACTGTTACATAAGAGACAGCACAGATATCTGCAAATCGTGCTGTTTGGAGTCACCTGCCTGTGCAGAAGATGAAAGGCACAACACGACGAGTGGGTAAACACCACAACGGCACAGCTCAGATGTTGCTCCTGCAGGGCAGGGTCTCCCCTCGCAAGCTCTTAGGCTCAGCTCTCCACAGTGGTACTTATGATTCAGCTCGTATTCACTCTATCCTCATTTATAAGATAAATAATTTTGAGATGTATCTAAAATTACTTTACAACCTTTTAATCACTGAAAATTGTGTATAATTATTATACCTGCACTCGGGTGCCAAGATCTGCTGTGAAATACTTGGCTGCTCAAAGTGTGTGGAGGAAATGCTTCAATTCCACATTAATTAATGAATTTTTATCCCCACTCCTGTCCATTAACAGCCACCATGCTTTTGCTGTGAATGGTCATTATTACAGACTGAAATAGGAACATAAATTTACTGATAATGAAAGTGTCATTTGGAGGGGCAGTCTATCATACTGTGTGCTGATATGGTCAGACCTTTTTCTGCTGTCTCGCATCTTTGCCTTGTTTCTAAAAGGCTGGCATGCAAGGAAGGGATCCTTTATTTATAGATACCCAGGAAACATCCCTTTAAATAAAGTAGGAATGATTTTCAGTATTCCAGTAAATATTGCATTGATTTTAAAATTGCTCTCTTTTCTTATCAGACATTGCAGGTCTTTGCCAAGAGAACATCCCTGACCTCCTTGCTCTTGAGATTGCTAGCCAGGTTTGTTTTGTGTTGGGGTTTTTTTTTTTGCTTATTTTCTGATGAGGAGTGCTGTTGACTCTTGAAGCAAATTACCTGGTTGACTTAATCCTTGCTGTGCACTTCTGAAAAGAGAGATTCCAGTTGATGTCCTGCATCTCTGGACCACATGGAACAGAACTCAATTTGTCACATTTTCTATCTTTTAACTATTTAGCTCCTTACTGAATTCAGTATATAAGGTACAATGGCATTTCATCTGTTGATTACTTTATTAGCTGTACTATATGATATGAAGTACATTACATGTAATCTAACATAAAAATAGGCCATAGTATAACTGTTCCACTACAGTCAAAGAACACATAGCTTTAATATTCATTAAAGTGTCTCGTAATAAAATGTACAGAATGAAATATGGCTATATATAATCTTGGTGAAGAGAATCTTCATTTTCTACTGAGGCTCATGTACTGTTATTTCTTAATATATGCATATAAACATATATATATAATACATACATATATAAATTACCAAATGCCTAAGAAGGTTCTCTCTGAAAGCGAAGTATGTGTGTGTGCGGGGAGGCCCACCTTTTGTATGCAAGCTTCAGGAAAACTGGTAGTGCTATGAGACCGTAGCCAAAAGTGACTTATTTATTGCCAGCCTATTGAATGAGCAACAATTAAATGGAGCTCTTTACCCTGGGTGGTTGAGCAGGAGCACAGTGGCTCTCCATACCCCATCTGATTTGCGTGCAGCTGGGCAGTCTCTTATGTATAAAAGGAACACCTATATGCAACTATGTAGAACAAATTGCCAGTTTTTCTTCTTAATCAAGTGTACCATACACATCTCAAATCATGTTAAAACATCAGCAGCAAACCTGTATTGCCTGCATACAAATTTGGTTTTCTACATAACCTGAAATCTTATTCTTCCTATCCAGCACTCCTTTGCCTGATACTACATGTCAGAGATGAAGATATTCCCATCAAAGTCAAGGTGATCAGTATGATATGGCTCATCTGCACAGAGGCCACCATCCAGCAGCGAGCTGCACAAAGGCAACCACGTGGCACACAACTGACTTCAGCACCTAAATTACATTCTGTGACTGTTGCTTACTTTGCAAGGAAATAGCTGAGAAATTACTGTTCTTAGTTATTGATATGTAAAAAGGCTTAGTGATTAGATGAATGAGTTGTGAGAGGATGGAAGTTATTTGCAAGTTTCTTTCTTTGCACCTTCTCYGCCTGGGCTTCCAAATAATATTTGAATATCCCAGTATATTAAAGCATATTTGAGTGGCTCATTTCAACACAGTGCTGCTTCCTCTCAGCCAAATGTGGTCATCCTAATAATGTTTGCTCAGATAGACAGTGATAAACACATATGAAAGATTAATGACAGAACTACTGTAGTTTGTTGCCCATGTGACACTCGGTCACCAAGAACATCAATCAAGATTACATTTTTAAGCAGCCATATTGAATGCTCATGTGGAGTATACAGAGTCATTCTCAGAAGAGTTATTTTCGTTTTCCTCAGGTTTTGAGAGCTTTTCAGAGATTTGACACAAGAGGTAGTGTTAATTTAGGAAGTTAACTCATACTTCTTTTTCTTTTCAACTTTTCATGTATTCTTAGTGTCATTGAATAACCAACTGGACTTAGGTTACCCAGAACTGAGAGCATGCTCAAATTGTGCCTTTTCTTCCTACTGGGCCATCAATGAGTATCAGCAAAAACAGCGAATGATGGAGAGAGGAAACAACGCATATAGAGTACCTGGTGAACAAAGCTGCTGCTTTGTTTCGGTGAGAAGACCAGCAGTTTGGTACGCACACATTTGTCTCCTCAACCTTAGGCTGGCTTCATTTATACCATCAAGCTGACAGAAAACTACAGACACTACATTGACATGGTTGATGTTTCATTGGCTCTGAAACATTCAGAAGTCCAGAGACAAACCAAATGCAAGGCACATCCCTCACTAGCTCTTTTTGCAGGCCAGCATACTCAGACTAACTCAGATCCTGCAAGAGACACCCATTGGGCAATGGGCAACTCTATATCCAAGCTAATGGAAACACCACCCTTGAACCTGAAAGCACTGCTGGTTATATGGTGAGATTTATGTGGCCAGTTGTAACAAAACAACAAGAGCACCAACCTCAGGTCAGGTACCAAAAGCTCACAGAAACAGTTCAGAGCAGATCTTCTTAGAACCATGACAAAATTTTGAATAAAGATAGGAGCAAAGTAAAGTATATTTGTGTCAGTTCAGCAAGCTACTCGTTGCTGATTTAGTCAGGCCAAGTGTAATAGAAGGACAGCATTTCATACCAGTTTTAGCTGAAGTTCTACTTCAAAAAATAATTTATTCTATCACCTATTGCTATACTTCTAWCCAGTGTGATGTTCTTGTGTGCAACTTTATATTATGTAGATTTATACTGAGTCAGAAATTGTTAATAAGAAGATTGGAAAATATACGAAGATGGTGAAGGGGTAAGTTAATTTACCTCTTTATATTGATATCTTGGAGAATTCAGAAACATCTAAGTTACTTTAAAGGTAAAGGAATGTGACTGACAATGAAAATTAAATAGATTATTTCAACACCAGCATGTAATAAGAATAGGCAATACTTTTTTTGTTGTTGTTTGGGTTTTTTTTAAGCAACAGACTATTCTAGCATTTGCAAGTGAGAATGGATGTTTTCTGCTTATTTTGAAGCACTAAAAAATTAATACCAGACATGAGAGTTTTCACTGACATTTTTTCTTCTGATTCTGATGAACTTCTCTAGGTTTCTCCTTGCTAGATCATAATACTGCACAACATATCTGTGCAATCTTGTTTCATAGTTCAGCATTAACAGCAGTGTTTTTCAGTATACTTTCTAAAAATGCATGTCATCTTGTAATGCAGATATTTAATTAGTTTTAATAGTAGGAAGGAAAAAAAAGCTTTTTTTTTTTTTAAAAAAAAAAAAAAAAAGACTCTTTACTTTGTCAATGCCCATACTCATCCTTGCTCATCTTGTCCTTCTCTGCACATTTGGAGAGGTTTTTACACACAGGTACTGTTTGACACAGCTTCATATTGGTACAGGCTGATCAAGTGAGGGTCTGCCAGACCATTTTATGCTAGCAAATTTTCGAGACCGCTTCTGAAAATAGCTCCGTTGACCCTACATAGCGCACTAGGAGCTGCAGCGCCTTGGCCACTGCCTCACTGGAGGCAGTGGAGGCTCATACCCACCTGCAGCATCGAGGCACCACACRGCACCTGCCCTTGATTACCCTGAAGCACGAGGGAGATCCGAATACCGATTCTCATTTCTACAGCAAATACATATGCATGGTATTGTCTGCCTGAACAGCCTTAAAAGAGAGACATAATTGCCTTAACCCAGTACATGTGTCCATGGGTTAGAAAGCACTGCAAAACTAAAGTGGGTCACTTGTTTTGCCAAAATACCGTATCACAGAGCTAGGACTCCTCGGCACACGTAGGCATGAGGTACTTGGCAACTGCTGCTTGTTTTGCCCAGCTAACCCTTTGGTTTCATTTTCATGATGAATGTCTGTCTCCATGGGAGAGTTTTTAAGAGAAAGCTCAAGTTTAGCCACTTGCGAGGAGGCCCTTACGTGCAGCTTTGATGCAGTCAAAACCTTTTCAATGTTCCACCAAGACTCAAGCCGCAGCGCCTTTCGCGGGAAGGCAGCGGTATGCAGCTCCATCTTCAGCAGACATATGAATTTCCCCATTAAGTCCATCTCCGCGGCTCCGCAGCTGCCTTTCCAGGGACAGCACGGTCCCGGGCCACGGAGGACAACGAGCAGCCACTGCAGTTTCGATAGATGCAGGACCTGCGGTGTCTCTCGGATGCGGCCGAGCCCTGCCCCAGGCAGGAAGGAGGGAGGGCAGAGCAAGCGCTGCCGCACACACGCACCGGTCACCTGGTGCTGGAGCAGGGCGACGCCAAGCCAGCTGCGGGCGTACGGAGGAGGACGCAGCAGACTGCAAGCATTTGAGAGCAAGAGCTCTCCCTCGGCGCAGCGCATTTGAGGACAGGTGAGGAGGCCGGACAAGACGGCTGCCCAGCATGCCAAGTTGTCCCACGGGAGAAAAACCCCTCAGCGAGCCGCTTTCGCCATTTTAGTGCCTGCTTTCTGGTGCTGGGGCAAGCCTGAAGCGGCTGGAGGGCCAGAAAGTAGCCTAACACTTCACGTATCTGAACAATTTTCTTCTAGCATAAGAAAATAAGTTTCATTAAGTATACATCTTTTTACAATTCTCCACAAAAAGTAAAATAGCGTRTAGTTAAAACGGTAGTGTACAAGTAAGATCTTTTTCCTTGTCAATTGACATTATAGAAACATCTCACACATGCAAGGAGTGGGGGTTTGTACCAGTGGAGTTATGTACAGTAGTATGTGTTCCTAGATACTCAGGTTAGCATATACATGTAAAATGCACACAGGATTATACTGGGGCCAAACACTAAAAGAAAACATGCGGTAAATGGTTGCTTTAATAAGTCCTGTTCCATTGAAAGGAAATAAAACCTGAGTATTAATGAGATATAATTATATATTTAAAATCTTTTCCCTTGTGCAGTATACAGAATTAATGCCAGTAAACTCACAAACTGCAACATTCTACTCCATTACATCTGCAATGATTAGAGATAGTTTGAACATCTGGCATATAATCTGTGATAGAAAACAGCATTCTGCACTTTAATGGACGTCTGGAGGCTACACATATCTGATTTTATTTCTTTGTGTTAACTCTTTCCTGGGAGGAGGAGGAGATCCAGTGCTTGAGCACCTTCTTTCTGTCTTTTGATGAAGTTGCACGTAGCGCTGGTATTTAGCTTCTCTTTCTGGCTACTTTTGTTTTTAATATGGAAGCTAAAAAAGGGACCCATTTAGATTTGTGAGAAGCTATTTATAATATAGACAATTGAGCAGCATTACTATTAATATGTTAAAATCTAAGAAACTCAGCCAATGAAAATGACAATAATTTCCTCATTTTCAGTGACTCAAGAACATTAAAATGAAGCAGCATTTGCAGTTCCTTCATTATTTCAAAGACATTCTGAATATACTATCTTAATGTGGTTTTCTTTCATAATCTTGTACATGATATGCTGGGGTTACCAATATTTGTACATTTTTGATGTACCCTAAGTACAAGTATATAAAAGCTTCTTTGACTGTCACCGACTTTCATTGAAAAAATTAGATTATTTCTCTGCTTTTGCAGGGTGTGTTTTGCCCCAAGCTAAACAAGAAGGTTTTAGCCCTACTGCATTCTGTGGGGAAAAGAAAGATACTGGCTTGAAAGGCAAGCAAGACTGACAGCTTTATCTTTTGCCTTACTTATTGAAATATTAGCTAATACCAACACCTAAGGAGACCTTGAAATTGGACTCTATGAGTAGTAATTAAGACTGATTGAAGAATAGTATCAGAAGAGATCTGTGTCACTGCTGAAAGGATTTAGTATTTAAAGTGACCTGAAATACAAGTGTTTTTTATGATCATACTTAGGTATGAGAAAGAATATCTCCTGTATGAAAAATGCTAGCGTTAAGTAGAGTTCTGTAATCTAATAACACACGTCTGGGGCTTACTCAGCTACCACAGTGTAATGAAAGCCATCGTTACCGAGCAGCTTCTGTTGAGTACTAATAATTAGCCTAAATACAGGTGCATTAAGCAATCTTCAGGTCCTGAGGACCTTGCTGCGGAGGTTCACAAGGGCATTAAAAAGTTCTAATGGCTGCATTACCACACAAACACTTGCACCACACACATGCTACACACGGGGAGGAACAGAAAGCCTGGAGATAATCATTTAAGACAAACTACCTAAATATGAAGCATATGCTATACATTAACTTACCATTGAATTGATTCATGTATCACTGGACAGTGGAAAACTTCCAGTGTGTGGAAGAACACTGTTCATTTGTAAACCAGACTGAAACCATTTCAACAAAGATTAGGAAAAATTGGCCTAATTATAGATGATGATCTAATACAATTTGGCCATATTTAATGAAAGTCAGAAGCCAGAAAGTTGTATGTTACTTCCAGTTCCAATATCTGAACTAACGGATCAGTGATTTCTTATGTAGTAAAAGATCCAGTCTGTATATATTTGTCACTTTAAAAAGGGCTTTGGATTTCAACAGCTGAAGAGCATCAAAAGATAACTTGGAGTTGCTGTTTCTTGAGGAATCACCTCCCCAGGTCTATGGCATGCTCAGGTCCAAAACACTCAGGAAGACTGTTTGGAAATAGGCCAATCATGTTTTATCAAAGTACCTACGTTGTCTTTTATTTATTCAAAGTTTTTGTCAATATCATCGAATGCAAAGATCAGCTTTGCAGCCTCAGGGCTTAGCCCTGCTCCAGCTTCAATCAATAAAGGACTCGCTGGAAGAACAGGCCAGCTTTAGACCCTGAAGGAGTATGTTTCCCTTTGATGGTAGGTTAGCAAAGGTCCAGAGTGGCTCTGTCAGAACAAGGAGACTATTTAAGCTTGATTTTCCTTGTTCTCCCCTATCTAGAATTGTAGATTAGATTTTAGTAGGCATAATTCACTGGATTAAACCATGAATTGATTTCTTCCAATGTTAAATTCCAGTAAGACTGATGGAGATTTGTGCATCTCCAAACCCTATCTTCCAAACAAGTTATTCAAAGACTCAGTTTGCTAAATCAGTTACCAAAAAGACTGGAAAGTGAATCTGCATCAAGATAGTCATAGATCAGATAAAACTATGAAAAGAAATTCACGTTGGTGAGAAGGGCCATGTTTTGGCTTGAAACAGCTGGCCAAGCACTTTGACAAGAGGAGCAACGTTTCAGAGCCGCAGAGGATGTCTGCRATGGTTTTTGGCTTTCCCCTGTACAGACTGAGCAGCAGCTTTCACAAGCATTTGCTGTTCCAACTCTCCTCTGGTACTCCCAGAYGGGACAGAACTGAGGCACCTGTGATGGGGTTTCTTCCTGCCCACTGTGGAAGATGTAGGATACCCATCAAAAGCCCCATGCAGACTACAGACTAGGTGCTTATGACTCAGTCAAAACAAGGGAAGAGGTCAAACACTATCTATCTGGCTCAGTGAGATGATTGAGATAATCTGACCATTTAAGAGTCCCCTGATAACCTTTAAGACATCAAACCATCATGATTGTTTCAGCATCATGTTTTAGAGCCTCATTCTGGAGTGCTGAAGCCTTGGGAAAGAGGACCACATATCACACCCTGWTTGCCTTTCAGTTATTACCTATTTTGTAGCCACAAATTTCCCCAGAAAGTTTTCTGCAATGACTGAGAGCACCACATAGCAGTGACTTCCAGCCCATCTGTCCCATCACAGCCAAACAGCTGCTTTACTTGGTGCATCAGCCAAAGGACTTTGGAGGATGGTGGCGCCTGACTGTGGCACATGGCCTGGGCAAACAGGAGGACTTCGGTCAAGGGAAGATACGGAAGTTATGTCTCCACATTGTTAACTAGGGACTTAGGTCTAAATCTAGAGTGAAAACCATCAGGAAAAAAAACCCAAACAAACAAACAAAACAAAACAAAAAAACACACTTCTTTACCAGAGCCTCAGGCTTTCATCTACTAAAATACCTCATTTGACCCTGGAGATGGTTTTTTTTGTTTGTTTGTTTGTTTTTTTAAATGGTCCATGCCAAGCACTGGGACAGCTATGACAGCCTTCCAACAGATTATTCCCTTATCAAAGAAGAATGACAAACATAGAAAATAAAATTTGGAAGAACGGAGGTGAACAGGAAGAGTCAGTAAGAGCAGAGTGAGAGAGATGAGCAAAGTTTATGGCATGTTCGTTAGGAATCATAAGAATACCAGAGACTTTTAAAGAATTTTAAAGATAAAGTATGGGCTGGGGGGTGGGGGGGAGGGGCCAGGAAGGGAAGCACATAGGATTAAGACGCCTCAGTGGCTCCCAAAACTAAGACTGGTGAACTAGGAAGTTTCTCAGCATGCAAACAGCCTTTTGTAGTTTAATTAACAAGAAAACCCGCAAAGTCAAAAGAAAGTCAAAATGGGAAAATGAGACATGATTTGTTCCCTTTTGTTCTTGGAAAGCACTRTGCAGAGTTAACATACAGCATTAGTAGGAGTTTACATTAACATAAAGTTGCACAATTCAACAATTTACTAGGARAGATCAAAAAAGCAGACCTAGTTTGCCATGTACTATATAAAACAGCCCTTTTGCAGAGCAGAAAGATCTCGGACCTAGCAGAGAGTCCTACTGGCTATCCCAGCTAGGTATACTGTAGTAATATTCAGTTGCATGCACTTGGGGAGCTTGCAGGTACACAATAGAGGTTAAATTCATGCACGGCTCCAAATAGAGATAGAAAATTAAAGGCCTACAAAATTTGAGGGAAAAGTAATTGGTTTGTTGCTCCAAACCTCTTGGTGGAATTATGTGAGAAAAAAGCTTTTCAGCTTAAAGATGTAATAACCCTCAGTACTCGGGCTCCAAAGGGAATAACTCGCAACTCAAAACGCAATGCTACAGGGCAATGCCTATGCCAAAGAGTATTTCAGGTATTTCTCCTGGAACGTGCCCCGAGGTAAAAGGCCTCCAAACTGGGACATCGTCAGTGAAAGAGCGTTGCGCATCAGAGGACTTTTCAGACCAGGAAAACATACAGAAAAGAAGCTAAGAAAAGCTTTCCCTCCATCTGATTTTCTGTTGTGACGTGCTAAAGTAGCCATTTATTCAGGAGCAAGCATGCAGAGTATCCTGCATCCATATAAACAGAGGACATCTTTTTGCTCCCTCTCCAAAGTAATAAATGCTGCCAGGTCCTGGACTTCAGGGGCCACTCACAGCCTTAATCTACCTAAAGCCCGAGTCTGCTTTTATTTTGAAGCAGTAGTCGTCCAGCTGAGAGTTGCAAGGGGAAGCTTTAGGATGCAGCCAATATACCCTAAAGGATCAAAAAGCCAGAAGAAAGTTATTTGCTATCTTTTCACTTAATCTCATGATTCCTAAGTCAGTTTTACAAGTGTTTCGTGTTTGGAATTGGCAGGCGTCCGTAAACCACTATAAAAATGCAAACTGGGGAGAATCCAGTTTCCAGATTTAGAAGAGTAAAGCCTGTGGTTCTGTGATTGCAAGAAGGACCAGGCGGCATTGGAAAACCCCCTCACAGCCACCGAAATGTGCCCTGGGCCCAGTGTCCTGGCAGGGATGGCCCACGCTCCCCTGCCATCGGCCAGGAGCAGTCACTCTTTCTTCTACCTCCCATCCTCAACTGCTTGGCCCTCCAGCTCCCACCTCCTCCTCAATCTCCATCCACTTCGATGGGGCAAGAGCTTAACTTTTTCTGTGCAAATATGGCACTGCACAAGCCTGACCGGCCTAAGGCACTGCCGTAACAAATGCTCAGCAGGAAGATCATCGGCACACAGAGAAGTGGGAAGGAAGGAGCTGGTGAAGCCAAGGAGAGTTTGGATCTCCCCTGCTTCGGCMTGTAAGCTGGATGCTCCCCTGCGAGATGCTGAGACATTGCATTTCACCCATACACCTCTGGAGCACGTAAAAGCACTCTGCAAACAGATTGGTGGGAGACTTGCTCCCCTATGCACATTAACAAATGTTAAGGAGTAATAGTGAAGAAAATTCCTGAAATCAGCTAGGAATTACAGAAGTATATTTCCTACTCAAAGGAGTCTTAGTTTTCATTAATTAATGTATCAGAAGAAACCAGTGGAGAAACACAYGTCTTGTTATCTGGCTTCTCAGATGGTAGACTCTGGTTCATTAGCCTTAAAGCATATCAACTGGATAATGCTATTTATTCCATATAGAATAATGATCTACTTTAAAGGAATGCAGTATTGCACATGCAGGAATGAGTTCAACCATTATTCACAGCTTAAACACACACTAACTCATATAAGGGAGAGAGACACAGATATAAAAGGAGTCAGAGAAAGCTTGTCCTGCAAAGAGAGGCGAGATCTAGATACCCAGACCCTGTAGCTATGGCAGATCTTACTGTACATTAATTACCCACTCGTTTCAAGTTACATTACATGGATTCAGAATCTTTGCTCTTTAGCTATATTTAAAGAAAAAAGTAAGATGAAAAGTAAGCACGGTTAGATCTTCTTTCTAGGTCTGCAATAATATTAATGTTAGATTTGGAGCTTTCTGCCTAGCTGGAAAACAAACCATTGTACTGATATTTAAAGTATATATTCATCGAATTAGTTCAGAACCATGCAGTAGGAGATAACTCCATAGACACTTTAACAGCCCCTTCAGAAATACCGTGATTTTAATCTTACAAGCTTGCAAGAGCAATATCTCTGCAGCGCTCAACCCATAGTTGACAATAAAATTATAAAAAAGAATGCTTTAAACATGCAGTAGCTGCATCTGAAAATTAAATATATCAGCCATTATTTTTTCCCCCAAATTACTAAAAAGCAACAGTCCACACTAAAGACTAACTGTTTGTAAAATTGGATTTTTAAAGATGAAGTCTTTTTTAAGCCAAGGCTGGTCAAAAAAAAGAAAAAAAAAGAAAAAAAAGAAAAAAAAGAAAGGCATTAGAACAACTCTACAACTGGAAAAAATAAAGCAGCTTAGCTAATTCACATCACTAAAAAAATGGATTTATGCTGCTCACATCAGTGTGTCGCAGATGTCGCAGCTTACAAGAGCGGTGCTATCACGTTAAACCCCCAAAGCGCGAGAGGCTGGAGAAGCCGGGCCGCAGGCAACGCCACACCGATCTCTCCCCTCGAGGCCGGAGCGGCACGAGCCGGCGGTGCCGCGAGCCGCGCCAGCCCGACCGCGGTGGCGGCCAACGCCACGGCCAAGTTCACCGAYGGAGCGAGCGGCTCCAGACTGGGGGACGGACACGTCTCCTCCGGCCCAGTTTTTGCTGGCTAAAGCTTCGCTTTCCGCCGACAGCTCCAAGCCGGGGCCGCAGGTAGCGCGTCGGACAAGGAGGGCGAAACCATCTCACAGCAAGTCTTCGCCCTCGACGACCCCCGAACAGGAGGAAGCCTCCACTGGCGGCTTGTTCCTTGGAGGCAGCGCCCAGCTTTCTTACAGGACTGAAAAACCGGTCCCTTACGGTTTGGGACACCGTTGAAGGACAAACCCTGCTTGCTCCACACAGAGCTGGGGTGGCTTGGACGCACGTAGTGTCCGTTACGCTCCCCCCGCTGAGGCCAGACGCAAGCCGGGTTTCTGACCAAGTGCACTTTGGAAACTCCACAGAGTTTGCTACTAACAACTGTCCTTCAGCAGAGGCAGAGACCTACCAAGGACGCTCGGAAAGTCTTTCCAAATGATGGCTCGGGAGGGGAAAATAGCCTCTTATATAGAGCAATCCTCGGACTTCCTCAAATCCAGGCCCAGAAAAGCCGACTTAGCAAAGGCTCCTGACCCGCAGCAGCCCGATGCTCAAGCCCTCGCCGCCCTGCAGGGACTCGCCGTCGGGCATCRCGACGGCACCAGGCTCCCGCTGCGCCGGTTGTGCTATGCACACCGACAGTTGCTTGAACACATGCAGGCTGCTGTATTCTCATTTTTAAGATAAAAAAAAATAAGGTGCACATTCAGAGTTGTGAAGGAGACGAGTTTCCAGACAGCGCGTCTGCAAGCCCTGCTCCCGGCCCGAGTGCGCGGAGGCAGCGCCAGAGCCGCCTCCCTCCCCGCGCCGCACCGCCGCCGCATCAGCTGCTAAGCGGCCTAATGCGAACTGATGCGGCAGTCTCAATTCARTTGCCACCACACAAGCCACACTACAGCAGAAGTCACCGCCGTGATTGGCACGAGCTCGAACCGTGATTGTCACGGCGCACACCGCGCCGTCGAGGCGCGCCGCCCTCGCTGCCTTCGCCGCCGGCGCGCGCGGCCCCATCGCCAGCCGGCAGGGCAGCGCGCAGCACGGGCTCTCGCGGGCTGAGCAGGGAGCACCTGGGGACAGCGCTGGGGACAGCGAGCCTGCTCCCATCCACCAGCGCTAAACCCGAGAGCAGCCTCCACCCGCTGCAACTTAAAATAGGAAGGCTGCGATTTAAGAGTGCCTAGGGGCGTTTCGGGAACAGGAGCGTGCCGGGCTGTGCRTGCCCAGGGCACGGGGAGGAGAGGCAGGGTTGGGGGGTTTCTAGCTCATCAGCTGGGTAAGGACGACGCAACGGCGCGGGTCAATGGCGTACAAGTATCCACGGCTGCATGCATCATTATGACTCATACAGTCCTTAATTAATTATAGTTTAACTTTCATGCAGCTACAAACAGCAGCCCCGTAGCAAAGCCAGGGAACGCGCACCCACGGCGGCGCAGGTGGGGGGCCGAGGTGAGCTGCCCAGCCCCATGCACACTTACCCCGCGCGGGGGTCTGGCCCCTCCTGCCCCTCCGCTGCCACCCAGCCCCACCGCTCCCTCCTGCATCCCACCTAAGTTTACACAGCCAGAGCGACTGCACACCTAGCCGTCCTCTCGGGAGCTTATTAAAGAGCTTAGGAGACCTGCGCTTGGGAAGCGTGCCTGTGCTCAGCTTTATCTCACTGCCACRGGGCTCCTTCAGCCCATCCTGGGTAGCTCCAGCCCATTTTCACTGCAGCATTYAGGCACTTACCTGCTGCTGCAGGGACACTCTCACGTCATTGCTCTCGTCCCCATCCCCAGGGAAGTGCACCTGGATGCAATCACTGCTCTTTTCCCCTTCCTCCTCCTCTTCTCCATCCCTGGGGAAGCACACCTGGAGGCAATCGCTGCTCTCTTCCCCTTCCCCTTTCCCGTCCCCAGGGAAGCGCAGCTGGTGGCAATCACAGCTCCCCACACCCAGGGTCCTCGCAGCCCCCCCGAGCCACCCGTCCCGCACCGGGGCGCCAGCGGGCACAGCTGCGGGGACGGCACCACCTCTGCTCCCACCAGCAAAACCCTTTACGCTTTCATTATTCCTCTCTGCTCTGTGCCGAATCCCAGGTGCCGGTTTGGGTCTCGCCCTTCCGAAAAGGCCAAATGGCATTTCCTGCGCTGCCGGGCCGGACCGCTCGCCCCGTCCCTCCTTCAGTGCCTGTCCACATATGAGACTGATTTTGTCTTCAGATACAAATTTRTTGCTCCTTCAGGCCAAATCTTGTATTCTTACCCAGTTTTTCCTTCTATTATTTCTCTGTCCTCAGTGATGTTTGCAATAGCTACTAATGCACTGTCATTTGCAAATGTAATTAGTGTGTTTACTTCTTTCTTTCTTTCGCTCATTAATAAAGATGTTAAATAAAAATATGCCTTCCTCTGCTAACAACATCCTTGAAATAGTTAGGAAGTTGGGATCCTGAGGTAATAGGAGCTAAATTATTGGACAGGACTTTTGCTTGCATTTTTCAGCATTTGCCATGTTTGTTGTGGGCAATTAAAACATGAAATAACTTTCTAGCTTTACACCCAAAATAAACTTCCCTGTTCTGTGTTTGCATCTATAGGCTCCGTACACAGAAAGACAGGCTCGATGTCAGCTGACAGATTGCTCGAGTAGAAATAGCAAGGTTTCCTCTACTCTAGATGCAGAGGAGTTAAGCGCAGCCATTTGTTAACCTTTTTATGTATATTATGCCTGTTTTCAACAAAGCATAGGAGTGTCAGTGCTTTTAAACCTTTACTTACTGTAATTCCTGTAGCTGTGCCCTAATGCAACAGCTTGTATGTTTATTATATGATCATAATTCAGCATTTTGGCCATATCCTCTAATGTGTCCGGTATTTCCCGTGACTCACGAACCGTCCTTCGTTCCTTTGATTTTGACAGGATGGAGAACAGGCGGCAGTTCATGGCGTTGGCTCGCACATGGGACAAAAGGGTGTGTATTTCTTTTCCCTTTCAGGAAAATGTGCAGAAATTAACTCATTGCTATGGTGAATTGGTGTGAAATAAAAACTACTGTTTTTCCTTCATTTTCTATCTGCTCTAGAGACAGTGATGAAAAATCAAGTGATTACAGAATCCAAAAACCAAGGAAATGAACAGAGACCAGTCCGAGGATACACAGTGGCTAGTTTATCAGATTCATCTCATGGCTTCGTCTCCTGTTCAGCTATTTAAACAGAATTTCAATAGTACATTTATTTAAAGGAGATTCTTTTCTCTGGGGGCCTTCTGGCATTGAGGAGTATGTGTGAAGAGGAATTGTCTTTTTTTTTTTCCCTTTGTAATGTGTGAAGGAAGACTTAAGATCACTGGATGCACATTTGGATAATCATAAATTAATTGTAATGTAAACTTTCACAACATGTTCTGAACATGTTGAGATTTTGTTTGATTTTGAATTGCTCCAAAATGACATCTAATTATATACTAGTGATTAACACATTGGTTGCTACTAAGAAATAGCAGCCAAGCAAACATTACAAATCAGWACTTGAATTTACTATGGGTCGGATTTGTTGGGTTTGTTCTTTCTTTTTTTTTTTTTAATGCTTCCTGTGCACAGAKAAGGAATTGTGGTAATTCAAGTACTTAGACAGGAGCTCAGACTATTTTTTTCTCACGTGTGGAAATTCAGGATTATACAACCGCAGGAAGGAAGGGAAAGGTGCTCTCAGTGGTGTCTTTTCTTCTGTCTCCTCTTTCTCCTCTTGCGTCTCTCCCCTTCCGTGGGCCCCCGCTAAGCGCCGTGGCCGGCGCAGCACCTTCCCACCCGCCAGCCYGCTTTGCGCGGCCGCACGTTCAAATTGCATTTCCTTCTGTGCGGCTTGGAAGGAATTGGGCGACTCAGTAGCTCGAACAGTGCGCGCTGTATTCAGCATCGCTGTCACCTGCGTCACTGTTACCTGCATCACTGTTATCCGGTAACGTAGGAACTGACCCCTCCTGCCCATACGGACAAAAGCTGCTGCCCACCCGACCCYGGGCCGGTGTTTTTGGGATGAGGAGATGGTCAAGCACAGGACTAACGCGTACGCCTGTGCAGAACCTTTACACTGCTGTCCCTGGTGTAGTCCCTGCTTTGAAATACAAGTTTCTGAAGCATTGGAGAAAAACAGTATTTTGAGTGTGAGTTGAAAATAAAGACCTAATGAAGTCCAAATTTCTTCTCTGCTGAGCCAAATACTTTCCCATATTAGCTCACTTTTCCATTCCCACTGGAGTCCCATTGCTGACCCCAGCCTCAGTGCTTTTGGTGTCAGGAGGAGATTTAGCAATGGTTTTAAGTGGAAGAAATGAAGGGCTGGTTTTCTGTGGAGACGCTGTTCTCCAGTTTTGGGTTCACAGATCAACACCATGTTTCCTTACACTGACTGTGCCTTGGCGATTGCTGCTACATCTTAAATGCAAATCACTGCATAACAGCGCTGGTGGGGGGCTTGGCCGGCAACAGGCAATAAATCACAGTCCCTCAGCCCTTAGCCAGGCAACGGGAGCTCAGGACTTTCAGCCGAGCAAAGCACACCTTCGGGTGCCACATTTCCGATGGGAGCCCAAAGCCCTGGGCAGCCTCTGGGTCCACCCGGGAGAGGCAGATTTCCCTCCCACTCTGTCAAATGGAAATATTACCAGGATCAGGTGCTTTCTTGCATTATTTTAAACACTATGTTTTATGATTTAATTGCAAATGCAGAAGACTGCTCAGCTGACTCTTGCTTTTGTGACTAAGCCTGCCCTCTCCACAGTGCAATGAAAATGAACATTGCCGCTATGCGGGAGGGTGCAACAGCGTTTCCACCAAAGCCAACCCCCCTGAGCACCAGTTGGCACTGCGAACCTGCTCCCCTTCCTTCCAAGCCTCAGAAGTGTTTTGCCATTAACATTCATGGAAGGAGGGGGAAGGAGTAGACATTAAAGACTCAACATTTATAATAATAAGGATGAGGTGTTTCTCCCGTAAATCAAACAGATGTGAAGGCTTTAATTCGGTGAAAGTATGGGATAGATCAGTGGCTTTGGAAAAAATAAACAAGTCTTCCAGTTTTCAAAGCTAATTAAAAATGAAACTTGAACATGTCCTTACTGCATAGGTGAGCTGGGTTGGATCATGCCAGTCCCACCACTAAGGTTTGAGCGGAGAAACAAAAATTACAATTTGGCTCACAGATATCAATGCATTGCTCCACAGAAAAAAATACATATTGCTTTGGCAAAAGCAATGCAAATACTAGTTGAGCATAAATAGGTTTGGAGATACTTATATTTTTCACAGCAGTCTTATTTTATAGAAAGTCTCCAGTGGTCTTTGCTGGGAGTCGGCTGCTCCTTTCTGAGTGCTGGTCCCATTGAATGACAACAGGGTGGTGGCTTCCACTGGCAGCATATGGAAGACCAGCACAAACCAGGAACAGTAATTCTCTAGTGAAGACAGATGTACCAATGTCACAGATATTGTGTGAGAGATTTTTAACAAAAGAGATATTTTCTCCGTTGGGATTAGTAGCTCCATTTTTCTTTATTATTCCTTGTTTCACTCATTCATGCATCAACTTCTTTCAAACAGAAAACAACTGAGAAAACATTCCCCCAAAAATAAAACCTAAAAAAATAATAAGGAAGAGCAGTGGCACGACCTAAAGAGAAATCACATATTCTGTGTTGCAATATCTCACACAGCTAAGGACATATTTTCTCCACAAATTTTCTTTCTTTCAGATGGAGATTTTTGTTCTCCAGCGTCATTAATAACAGGCCTGATTCACCATTGCATTACTTCAACTTTACAGAGTTGGAATTTCAAGAGCTACAGTGGTTCATTACATCCTGTGGCTCAGATTTTCAAATGCAAAAATTCCTCAGTCCATATTTATGGTCCTCAGTAACTGGCTGATCTTCAGAAACGCTGAATATCCATTACTGGCTTCTCTGCAGTGTTGAAAATCAGGCACATGAGGATACTAAATAGGGAGTTAAGAGCTAAAATGAGGTTCCTTCTAAAGAAAAAACTGTTTGCAACATGTGTATGTTTGTGTATATACCTATATATACATATATATACATATATGTTTATACAAATATCAATTTCATCTATATATATATATCAGTTTCAGTCCTTTAAAATTAGAAATATTTCAATTATCACTAAGGACATAACACTCAGCAGCTTTTTTTAAGATCAAATTTACCTTCCACCTCATCTATTGAGATGTAGCTTATCTACTACTACTGTCCGCACACGAGACAAAGCCTGTGGTATCTATGTCTATAGGCATAATTGGCAGTAATAAATAGAAGAAATCCTTCTTTCCAGCCTTCTTCACATTTGGGCACCTGTATATCAAGTCAGAATTCACAATCATGAGCACAGAGAGTAGTTTGCATGGATTTCTTTACGATATCACTAAGTGCAGGTTCTCAGAAACTTTTGCTACATAATGCCATGTCATTGAAACCGAGGATTATCTGAAGTCGTCAGAACTCTAAGAAATGCATAAATAATTAAACCCAAAGACGGGGCTGTTTGCACCTACGAAAAAAATTAGGGATTTCTCGGTGCCTGCAGTGGTGGGCAGRTGGGAGGCCCGAGGGCGGCGCGAGCCCCCGCTGCCGGGCTGTGGCGCTCGCCCTCGCCCTCGCCGCTGGGGTCAGCATCGCTCCGCAGCCCGCGGCGGAGCAGCGATATAAATTCCCCTCATAAACAAAGAAAAAAAACAGACTGACAGGGAATTTGATGAACAATTTGCATCTGCGCACCGTTTTTCCCTCTGTTTGCACCACTGAAATGTGTGATCTTTTATCTTTAGACTTCAGTTTGCGTTCCTCRTCCTCTCGGTTCCTAGAAACACTGTAAAACCTTTAAAATATTAAGAAAATTGCATCTGCTACGTCTTGCTTTAAATATAGCGTTCAGTGTTTGTAACTGTTACTTCATCCACTAAATAAATAGCTTGCCCACCAGGTAAACTACATTTTGTTGCTTACCATGTCTGTCTTTGCACAACATGCAGTACGCAGGAGTAAATAACAGCGTGTAATATAAATAATTACATGTAGGAAAGGCTGTAAAACACTGAAGATATATTTGTACTTTTACTTACGAGAACATTTTAAAAATGATTACATTGTTCGCTGTGCAGTTTTTGTGTGTTGAACGGGGTACACACAGAGAACATTTTCCGAAGTTTTTTTTTTTTCCTTTCCTCCAGGTCACACTAGCATTATAGTTAGCAAATTGATAAGGTTCCACTGTTAAGCTTTATTACTTGTGACATGAGCCTATGACACTTTATAAAAAGAAGTAATCCAGAACAATCTCTAGGTAATTAACACCTAGATAAACAAACATAAATTTCTATATTGCATTTATTTGGACTACCACTCAAATATGCGTGAACCATGCTTTTTTAATTAAAAGATAAATCTATGTGACACTTAGCCTCAAACTTAATTATTCAGCATAGTATAATAAAAAATAGAGCCCATTAAATGTGTCTTGCTCTGTATTTCTGTATTAACAGCAAAACAGTTCACTCTGGGATCATTTAAATTTTCTTTTTCCTCTTTTCCTGCGATTTCCCTGTTCACTGAGACCCTTTTGGTTAAAAACAAAACAAAACACAACACAACAAACTCCCCCCCCCCCCCCAAACAGCACTGCTAGCAACACCAACAGGTGAGGAGCTGCACAACTTTCCCAGTCCCCGCGATCGGCGCTCAGCTGGGTTACGGCTTTAATATTGCACTACGGCACCGTTTCACCTTCCCTCCTCCCCCTCCGCCGTCTTCCCCACGGAAACATCCTTCCACTGTGGTAGCTCCTGCCAAGCCGCGATATCCAGAAATGAAAAACACAATACTTAAGAATAATTTCACTGGGATCATGCTTACAATACACAAGGTGAGATTTTTATAATATACGGCTACAATACAGATGTTAAACAGAGAGGGGAAATACTCAGTTCCCAAATTACAACAGACAGAGGGGTTATAGTCCTGATAAAAGTTTCAGCCAGAAGCACCGTCTCAAAGCCGGGCGCAGCTTTCGGGCGCCGGGCGGCCCCGCGGGCTCTGCAGCCTTCCCAGGGCCCGCCGGCACCGTGTCCGCAAGCGCTTCCCGGCGGCCGCCGCTCCGTGAGCAGGCTCTCGCGGGCAGGGGCTGGCGAGCCGCTGGCGGCCCCCCGCCGCCCCGGCGGTGCTGCCCCCCGTGCCGCCGGCAGCGAGGGGAGCCCGGCTCGGCGCCGGGGCGCTCGGCCCCGCAGCCCGTCCCGCGCCCCAGAGCGGCGCCGGGGGGCCGCGACGGGCCTCGGCTTCAAGCAGAAATGAGGACTGTTCGCTAACTTCTTCAGTTTTGGTGGGAAGCTGATGTGCTACAGACGCACTGATTTTTCCCCCTTGCAAGCGAAGCCAGCCGCCGGCACGTGCCTGCGACACTGGTGGCTCTACCCTACTTCCGCGGCTGGGCCGGCCGCAGGGCTGCCCCCAGCACAACGGGAAATCAACCCCGAGCTGCAATTTCCAGCCACGGAATAACTGCGCTTCCGGGATGCCCTAACCCTTTACTTCCTAACACGTGCAGGTGACCTGCGCACACCTGCTCTGCCGGAGCATCTGCGCTGCAGCCCGACATCAGCATGGGGGGTACTAACCAATCGCTAACTCAGCCAGTTGTTAAAAGTTCCCTTTCTAAATGTGTTTTCCTTCCTGGCTCCTTTGTGCAAGGCTTTCTTCCTCTCTCCTCCCCCTGTTTGCTGTGGTATCCCAGATCTGGGGCATCTTTTTTGATGTCAACCGTCTTTACTTTTTCTAATAAGTGCAAAGATCCTTCACATTCTTTGCTTTCAGCTACGCAAATCAACCATGCGCAGGAAGACTCAGGGTCGTCCGGCAGAACAGGAGGGCTTCTGCACTTGCAAAATTCTTTGAAGTGTGGGCAGCTTTCTTAACATGCACCATAACAACAAACCTCACAATTTTCTAAAGCCAAATATATGATCTATACAAACAAATTTTTTTTAATGTGAAAACATGACTTTATACATCATAGTGTATGATACACACTTCAAACACTTTAAAATCAAAGCTTGATAGACCCCAAGACTTTTTCTATAGTACATAAGTAGTAGTATATAAAACAATTATTACTACATGCTAAAACAGATTTCCACAGTCTTTTAATTAAGCACAATATATATAATATATATATGTATATACTGTATATAGATTTGTTCAGATTAATAAGTGGACTGAGCACACACACCCAGCATAATACACTCCAGTAACTGCCTAACAACTGTGAATTTACTGACATTAATTTTTTTTTAATCTGACAAAGCTGCAGAAAATAATGTTTTAACTGTTCCTAATAAACATAAGCAAGTAGGAAAACTTTTTTTCAGAGGTAGAGGTTTTATTGCGTAAAACACTGGATAAAACTGTACTGCTTCAAAGACATTTTTATTCTAACAGCAGAAAGAAAACAGTCATTGCTGAAAAAACAACTTTTAATACTTCTATACCAGAATAAAGTTCTGTCAACTGATGTATTATAATAATAAATAATGACCAAGAATAAACTTTAAATACAAAGTTTTCTAATTGTTACAAGCATAGCAACAAAATCCTCTACTCTATTGATCTCAGATTTCCTCCAAGATAGAAATTTTTCTTTGTGTAGGAATGTAGACAGTATTATGACCAGTATCACAGACTACAGAAGTTACAGAGAAAAAACTTGACATGTTTAGATATGAGAAGCATGATGATATTCAGAAACTGACAATGCATCACTGCTGCTGTCACTTGTTTGTATTACAAGTTACAAATGTTCTGGAAAAAAGGTCTATGTCAGAGGGGAAAATAGGGACAGTAGCACCCGACCAAATGGAATCAACACACACATCACAAAGAACGGGAGATGTTTCCAGTGTCACAAACAGAATTATTGCCTGTCGTATCTGAAAATGCTCAGAAGACACAAAAGAATACTGAAAGAGCTCAAAAAGTGCAAGAAATGGAATGTGGGGGGGTGTTTTTCTTTTTTTTTCTTTTTTTTCTTTTTTTTTGCTAAGATACTGAAGGCGGCGCAAACACACAAAAGCAAGCGACTGACACAGTCACCAAACACAGTAGTGCAGTTAAAATCCTAAAGCTTACTACAGTCAGAAAGTTTCAATAACATTTCAATCCTTTATCTAGGATCATAGAAACAGTTGCATTAAGTTTATCAACTCGATTTAAGTAAGGCAGTGAGAACTATACTAGAAAAACAAGAAAAGCAGCTTGCTCTGTGCCAGATGGGTCCAAGTTACACAGTGACCTCATTTAAACTGAAACTTCAGTTGGATGACATCCTTTCCGACAGCATATGCAAACCGTATTCCTTATTAGCCTGAGATTTTTTTTTCCAGTCTCAGGGTAGCGCTAAGAATTTTATTTACATTGATTGCAGTTTAGTATTTTTTGTAAACTGCTTTAGGCAGAGCTGAAGTTTTAAGGCCCTGGGGTTTTACTCTGTGCTCCCAGCCTGCAAAGAAATATTGACTTTTTTTTTCTTTTACGTCTGGATGATTTTGTTTTAGAAGAAGCTAATACTTCTCTACCATCACAATAAACAGCACCAATTTAGCTTCTATCAAAGGAAGTACATTAAAAGGCTAAATTTTTATGCCATTCAGAGAATTTCAGAATAAACCTTTAGCTATTTTGCTTACTTTTTTTTAAAGTATGTGGTTCATTATAGTCTCTTAAAAGCTTCCTATGTGGCAAAGAACTTAATAAATTTGGAGCATCCAATCAGTAAAAAAGCTAAAATCTGCAAAAATATAGAACACATTTGTTTTACAAAAACAAAGAAATATCAGGTAAAACACTTTTCTTCATTAGAGACAAAGAGCAGGAAGTTTGGTTTCATATTTTAGGTCAAGCTACTTTATAAGAGCTTGCTCCAGAAGAAACTTCTGCACTATGTCTGTAACACTTATAAAAACTAACACATGAAAATTAACCATGACTGGGGAATCCTTCATTCAAGTGTAAAAAACAGAATTTAAAGAAAATTTAAAAGGAAACAACATGGAAGGAAAGAAAAGAACAGAACAGAAAAGAAAAAGTACCAACCCTCTATTTATTAAAATTCTGCTTCTCACCAGCACCTTCTATAGATAAGGCTGACTAGTTTCACTAAACAATATTTGTATATATTGTACTTCTACTTTTACAGCAACCTACTTCTTCATCAACAAGGAAAAAAAAAGAATAAAAGCATTTCCCTCAATACTGCAAGATGATTTTTTTAAATGGAATTACACTTCAAATCTGCAATCACACATTGGGCTGCAGATTTTTTCTAACCATTGATTCATTTGGCTGTATATTTAAAAAAAAAGAAAAAAGAAACTGTAATCTCACAATACTTTTCAATACAGGTCAGTACTGACCCTAGCTTATGGGCCGTCTAAGATTTCTCCGATACTGCAGTTGCAACACCACTTGAATTGATTTTCTCTGCAATGACAGCTCCAGTCAGACTGGCACCATGGCAGTCTACCAACACATCTCATTACTATGCTAGGCAAATGACAGCAGCTGGTGTCATATTATAAAGGTGTTTTCAACAATGAAAACACAGCCCCTCAATCTTCAAGGCAACACTAAATCGTTTAGACGGTATCATTTTTCTGTTAAGAGCATTATTTTTGGACAAAGACCACTTTGAAGTTTGAAATTGCCCTGCTTTTTAAATAACTAACGACCTCCTGACATTTTTAAATCACTTTATTATCCCACCTACATTGTTTGGAAGTACTTGTTGCCAGGTAACAGTTTAGCAGCCATTTTCCAGGGCTGGAAATTTATTTTGTGTGTGTAATATATATACTTAAACATACACACACACATATATAAAGTGTGTATTTTGTGTGTGTGTGTATATGTAGATATATACATATAATGTGCATATGACTGTATGTGTGTGTGTATGTGTGTAAATATATATATGTGTGCGCACATACACACATATACATATTTATATATTTAAATATTTTAAACATCCTGTACACTTCTGGGAATTTTGCGCGCAATTCTTTTGCTTGGAATGCAGTTAGCAAACTCTTACCCAAATGCATATCTAAAAACTGTGTAAAATAATATTGCAATATAGAGATTGATTCGTTGAGCTGCATTACTCTTGGGCCTTGCTGCCCTCCTCCGTTAGCTCTGCCGAGCTCCCAGGTTTGACAGCTGCAGGTTCCTCTAAATTCCCAGAAGCCTCGGAGTCAACTCTGGAGCGCTTGAACCTGCGATCTGGATACTGGCTGTTGTCAAAAGGCATGCGATGGACACAGAGAACATGGGTCTTCAGATTTCCCTTCTGAGAGGCACTGTAGGGGCAGTATCTGCACTGGAAAGGCCGGTGACCTGTATGACAGACAAAAGTCTGGTTAGTTTTTCTTCTATTTACATTTTGACTGCAAAGCAGCTCGTTGCAAAGTCTAAAGAAAACACAAAAGCTTCCCAAATAGAAATCCCTCCTGTTGTAAGGAAACGCTGCATGTGCTCAGCAAGAATAAGAAATTCATACTATTTGCATGCTGCCTGTTTAAAGAAACTACATTTGAAGAACTCTCTGCTTTGGATTTTTCAGGAAAAGGATAGCTATTTCATTTCCCTCCCCATCCCCAACCGTAAATCAGTCACCCTCTGATCCAAACTAAACTCTTGTAAATAAAGCGCAAGCATGTAATAGAGAGCCTTCTTTTATATTTGTTAATTATCTTTTTTATTGAAGTGCAATTCAAGGATGACAATGTGCAGACCCTCAGTCTAATAAACATACTCTGTCTTTGGGTGGGTTTCTGACTAAAGAATTGTATGTTTTATTTTAATCACACAGATTACTTTTTAATGGAAAGAAATAATGGATTGAGATAACCAAGGCCTCAAACCTGCAAACATTTACTCCAGTGAGATTATTCCTGTGAGTAAAGATATGCAAGCACATAAGTGTTTGCTGGACTAGGGCCCGAGGTTATCACCAGCTTTAAAATAAAATGTCCGAGCTAGATTAGAAAAGGAATGTTAATGCACAAAATCTGATACATGCAGGACTTGTGTATGAAATAGCAACCGACTGCAAAAGGAAGGCATGAATGAAACACACCGCTTTTTAGTAAATCTATCAATATTCTCTCCCATATTTTTCAGATTATTGTAACTTTGAATCTTCATGCTGTATCTGGTTTTTGAGGTTATGTTTCAGCAATCACATTTCAACCTATGCTGGGAAGTTGTTGATGTGTTTTACTGGAACTTTATGAGCTTTGTCTCTCAAATTAACTTAAACCAAGACCATCTGAGGTCAAATGCGCTTAGCTTGCTTTAATTTGCTCAAATAAATGAATAAATAAATGTGCCAGACCATCTACATAAAGCCAGGATAAGCGAAAAACAATACTCTATCTCCACGTTTGAAGAGCACTTTTTCCTTTGCTGTTGTGGTACTACCTAGCAGGCGCAAAGCAGAAGCTGGAGCAGCAGAGGAGGAGGACTACACTCCCCCGGGAAGGGGCCGGCACTGTCTAACTTCCATTTTAAGGGGGAATTTAACATCTAAGCCAACAGAAGCCGGCTGTGCACTGCTCCGATGCATCTCGCACTGGAGTGGGAATGTTACTGCAAGTCTCCTAGGAGAGAGGCGAGCCTGAATAACAGCTGCTTTTAACCAAGCACTGTTGGTGGGCACATCAACATGAAAGATGTCCCCAGCAGAGCAAATTCAACTGAACTGGCATCAGCGCTTTAGGTTGCTCAAACAACCTGCCATTTTTACTGTAAAATTAAAACTACCCCTTGAAGACCGAGTGCCCCGAAGCGTTCTGGTTGCTACCGAGAGGAACAAAGTGCTGAGTCCAGCACACAACTACACAATCACACAAGCCCTACGCCCCGCAACTACGGGCAGGTTTCATTCAACAAGGATGGAAAGGTTTCTGTGTGCAGGACATCCCCACATATCAACACTGAGGAGATGGTACTGTCCCCTCCATCCTTTGCTTTTACAAGGTGAAGATTGCCATCACCCCAGTTGACTTCAATGACCACGAATGTTTTTGGATGAATCTCAGGATGGAGCGCGGGTTGATCTTCTAGCTCTCTCTTGGGATAAATAAAGGCATTTTCCTCAACAACTCAATAAGGAAAAAGAGATCAAGTCTGTATGTTATTAATCTTTAAAAAGTCAAATTTCAGTGGAAAATTTCATTGCAATAGCAATGAAAAAGCTTACATAGTTAATGTTACAGAAATCAAATTTGGCTTTTACAGAAAATTTTCAAATAAAAGATATGAGGAAGTAGTCAATCTAGACATTGAGGGTGTGCCCAGTGCCTCTTACGATGAGTCCTAAAATCAATAAAGAACCATAAATACATTTGAAACATTTTGAATATAATGGTTTTGACAATTGAAAGCACTCACAAAACTCTATGAGTATGAAAGAGGTACAGACAAAATCTGATTTTTCCTTTTTTCACAAAATCTAAAAATATTTGAAATCTCAGAAAAAATATTCAATAAAATCATACATTCCCTGCCTTGGTTTGTCAGAGACTGATAAGTATTTCATCTCAGAAAAGCCATTAGGATTTACATCTGGATTCTGGATTCTTTCTTTCCTTCTCCTTTTTCTCCCTCCCAACTAATTCCTCTGCCTAGGCTGAGATACAGGGGTCGATTGTGTATCCTGGCTGGGGAGGTGCCAAAATGCCTTTGGACAAAGCGGGCAAAATATTGGGTGAAGAGGAAGGAGACTTGCTCTGTGATGAATTGCAGTTTTCTCCCCTTCTCTCCAAAAGATAAAGCCTGCCTCTCTCACATCCACCGAGACGTACCTTCTTCTGCACTCCCCACCCTGCCCCATGCAGGTATCACCACCTCCACCGCCAGGAGGACATCACCATCCCTCTACTCGCAATTCTGCCCCAAATCTCCCCCTGCTTCTCATGCCTGGGCCACCTCGCCCTTCCCAGGCGCTTTCAGACCAGGTCTCTGTCCCACCCTCCTCATTCAGCTCCTAGCTCTGGGCCTGCCAGCCCTCAAACACCAGTTTCCCCCTCAAACATCACAGAAACATTTTGTATCACCAGCCTCACCTACACCGAGTGTGATCTCACTGAGCTGTTCTCAGTGCTTTGCCCATAGTAGTTATCATTAAATGACAATCCTAATTCCTTCCTGAAAAAAACAATTTTTAAACAAAGAATCTACAAAGCATGGCGTTAACAACCCTTAATAAACGCATGAATAAAAACAAACTCTGTCCACCACTGAACCACGTTCAAACCTCTGCAGTTCCGTACAGAGAATGGCACATATTAATTCAATGCACTTTAATAAATCAGACAATATAAAATGCACCTACAAGGATTCAGTTCTGCATTGCCTCCCCCACAACTTACTTTTTCAGGCCATCAAAATTTCACATCACTGCTTTGTGAAAAGTAAGTACACAATAAGTTAATTTGTATTGTCACTATGCAGTACAACTGTGGTAAAGAGCACATTCATTTTTAATCCAGTATGAATAATATATAAATATGTATACAGAGTGAGGGTCAGAGGAAAGCAAGTGGTACATTGTTTACAGCAAAAGTAGTACAAAAACTAGAGATTATTCTCAATTGCAAAGATAACAATATCTGCAATTTGCTTGTAACTAAGGGGTGAAGGAAAATGCCCATTTCTCTTAGGTATCCCATCCATTAATTATAGCTCAAAACTTGTTGTGGGCAGCAGACTCTTAAAATAACCCTTCCCAGATAAGTTGGCAATAAATTTATAATGTTTTATCTAGTGGTGGTTGGTAGGTTCTTTCTTAGCAAGCTATAGTTCACATATATTTTGCCTACAATATATCTTCCAATAAAATTATTTGAAAGCCCTTTAAAAAAAGAAATCTTCCTGATAGTTCAGGAGATAATGTGTAATGCATTGCATTTGTAGTAAGGAGCATTAGACTAGAGGTGGACCAAAAAGGAGAGCAAATTATGGTGCATCTTTCTCAGATCGAAAAGTGAGGATAGAGGACAATATATTGCTTGCAGCTGAAATAATCCTGTTGGGAAGAAATGCACTATGAGGTATGTGACACAGTGTGCAAAGAGACTTTGTAATCCTCTGGGCTGACAAAGAGATTCACAAGAAACGGAGCTGCAGAAATTAAAAAAAAAAATCTAAAATGCCAAAGATGGAAGCTAGATTCCAGGAACACTAATGTTTTTAGGAGATGTGGCTTTCCCTAGGAAKGGGGGTTACCTCCAGCACCTGCTGAAGCCAGCTCTCTGCAAGTGATGGACACCTTTCCAGACGAGCCTCAGAAACAGCAGCAGTGCTCAGCTGACTCAGGCTGTCTCTAATTTTGACTGCATGCTGGAGAGAATAGAGAGTTGGGATGCAGGGTATGTTCTGCTCACGACAGAGTATCTTTCTGCATGGCCCATATTTAAAAAATCCCTCATCATTTTAAAGTACTCCACCTTTTTAAAAAAATATGCTGCTTTGTTAATTCAGGCTTTGAGAAAAAAAAAGTTTGTTTTCTTTTCTTTCAAATTTATGATCTGATATGTTGCTTTGTGACACATCACGTCAGCCTGCATCAGTCACATTGCGTTAGGTTTCATAACATGGCATGACTGATGCAGCCCAACATGGTGCATCAACTGAATGGAGTCTGAAAAGGCAGGTTTTGAGAAAGACAGATCTCAAAGTCTGGGTTTTATGACCATTTAGAGGAAACTATATTTAAAGCTGGGGCCTTGGATTTAAACAAAGCCGTAGCCCATAAGTGAGTTGCTAGGGATTTAAATATTTGCCAAATCTATTTTACTTTGTCTTACCTTTATAAAAAACTATATTATTGGAACACATAAAAAGTCAATGTCAAAATAGTGTCACTGGGTTACTTACTGTAATCCAAACACTGCTAATAGTTACTAATTTATTAACTTTGATATGGATCCATTATTTAAGATTAGCACAAAGGAATACACAAACGAGAGAGAGAAAGAATGCTGAATGCTAAAGTCTTTTTCATTAAAAAAAAACATTTACATGGTCAAGCCACATTAATTCTCCACTTCTAAAAAATATTTGATCAGCATCCAAATTCTATAAAAATTTCCACAAAGAAACATCTTATTTTTGTGGTATTACAGGCACATATGTAGGGGTTTGCACTAAAACGTAAAAATGGGCATTGGACTAGTCACATGAATAAGATCAGGAATTTATTCCAGATTGTTAAAAGTGTACTAATCACAGCAAAATCATGGCTTTCTCCCAAAGCAGCAAGAAAACGGTAATTTGAAAGAAAAATGCCAATAATACATCACACGCAAGCCGTCTGTTGTCCCCACTACACCACTTTTTGTTATATTGCATATGTGTACATATATACACACAGATACACGCATACAGACACACACACACACAGTTTAATGCATAAATTTAGGGAAAAGGCAGAAGAGCAATAAAATGATGGATAGAAAACAAATGCTGTGCAATGTACTATAAATTATAATTAAGTCCTGAATAAAATGTGTTTCTTAGGTATGACATTTGTTCCCTTAAAATGCAAAAATAGCCATGATTAGCTGACAGACTGTTTCTCCCCGGATGGCCAATGGCTGTAGCATTTACTACTGTGCAATACAGCAAACTCATTTAAGTTTTCTTTGCCTAGTTTAAGAACATCCTTTTGGTGAAAATTGGAAATAACAGCCATTATCTCTTTAAAACAAATAAATGACTTCCTTACTAAGAAAGATTTGAAAAGCCTCAAAGGTCTGACTTCCTTGGAGGTAAGTTTCTTAAGTTCAGATGGCTCATCTGGGTCAGATGTTGGATGCTCTTGAGATCTGGACTTGAGTCTCTGGGCTACTGCAGTAGTCCCAGATGACCCGGACCAGCGCAGGCCATGATCAGACACCCCTCAAAAAACCAGCTGCAGTGGCTCAGGATGGATTGTTACTGCCTCTCGGATAGAGATTTTCAGTCCCACAACATCGCTGGTGGAACGGTCCATGTAATCGCACATCTGCTTCAGTGCAAAGTCAGCAGGCTGAATTTAAACCTTCAGCAAGTCTCCAGCTCCCTAAGAGGAGCTGCTCTAAATCTTTTTTCCTGTGCAAACTCATATTTGAGGTGGAATCATCTTTAAACAGATGAAGGGTATGTTATCTCAGAAGTAATAACAGGCAACGATGGCCATGCGCTTTCTACATAAGAAAAATGATTTTCAGAATGACTCCCGTTCTCTAGCTGTGACTATCAGCCTCAGTCCCTGGCTTCCCCAGTTCAGGGTCTCAGAGTCCTAGGGATCTTGGGGAATGCTGCCATTTTAAAGTAACACTGTTACAACATAATAACAAGCATTTGCAAAGGGAGAACTATTTTCATTTAAAACTTGGCTAGTGTGATTTCCTTTTTTACGTACAAATTTTCATAAATACATTTACAGCAAACATCTCAAATACTGTATGTATTACCCAGGAGACCAGAATGGCTCTAAAGCAGCCACTCTGATCAGAAGCATAACAGTATGGATGGGAAAATGCTGAATAAWTATATTTGTCCAATAGACAATAATGGCCTTGACTGAGCCATTCCATTTTATTGGTCTCACAATACGCATTTTACGAAACTCCCAAAATACCAGACAGATTAAAGTTGGTCCAATCAGGTTCATATATGTAATAAAAGTTTTTATAAAACAATTGAAAAATATACATTTATTTACACACAGGTCCAGGACCAACCAGGATGGTCTTCTGGGAAAATTACAATAGTCTGTGAAGTTTATATGCTTATTGGATTATGAAAAAGGAAATTAAATTAGAAAAAACTCTCTATTTCATGTTGACCAGGAAAAACTGTAAAAGCTAAATGGCTTGTCCAAGATCTCAAGTGATTTAATGTAGATGTGTATATAAAAAAGGATAAATATGTGCATTTAGGGAGGCATGGGAACATTTTCACCTGCCAAGGCTGAAGCCTGGGCTTCCGTGTTTCCCATGGGACACTAAAGCTACAGCAGTCCCCGGACACCGTTCATGTGGATTCCTTCATTACCACAGGCACAATCCTGCAAATGTTCCTAAAAGTAATTGGAGGAGTTGTTCATCGTAAGAGGCACCAAACCAGGACTCATCCCGTGTTACCTAGGCTTCTACCTTAGAAATCTAGTTACCTAATTTACCTCTAGTGAAGAGAGGCAGGCACTTCCAGAGGGCAGTTCAGGTCTGAAAGCATTGAATTGCCATCTGGAGAAGCCTTTCCCCCTCTGCTGACTACAGAAGAGATCTTAATTAGGGAAAGATAAGGTTGGGTTTAAGACCCAGCTCATGGCAAAACACAGCCACCAGCTTAATTTTAAATATAAGCATTAAGGATTTTTTGAAAAATTGCCCTAAAACTAGTAGGATTTATCCACATGTCAAGTCCCTAACAGCCCTGGTGCCAGGTTAGTGATCCACAGAGAATACCCAAGGAGAGCAAGGGAGCGTTGGGCACCACACCCTGGGACACCACCGTTTCGGGGGACACTGAAGGTCACCCCATTTCACCTCATTCGTCGTGTCGTGTTTTGCTGAGCTGGATCAAAGACCCTGGCACACTCGGTTCCCATAAGCACGTGCAGGATCAGGTTGTTACATGACTGCACCATCATTGGCTGCACAGGAGGAAGAGAATAAAAAGACCTAATCTGTAACTAATTTGTTACAAGGATTTTTACTTAAAAAAAAGAAAAAAACCTCCATTCACTGGATCAAATTAAACACTCAGATGCCCATGAGCCTTTCTTGAAATGTAATCGAAGGTGGAGTATGTTCTTGATACAGTGTATTATACAGAACTTGGTGTTTCTGAATAAGTATTTCAGCTTGCTAATGAATACACTAAGGGGTGTAGTGATGACAGGGAAATGCAAAAGTTAATGCTAAATTTTATCTTTAATACATATTATTAATAGATCACATATATCTGATGCATTCTCCCCCAAAAGTAAAAACTGCATTTAAAGAAGCAGTTCAGTTCCTGTCTCAGAAGATCAGGCTCACTGATTATCACACATTAAACTTCTTTTAAAAATAAGAGGAAAAGATAATAACTTTCCTTCATACCTATGCTTTTAACTTATTAGTCAAACCAGTCACCAAATTGTGGAAAGCCTCATTAAGTTAACATTTCTGTTACCTCTCTCATATAGAACATGGAAATTATTATTATTAGCTGGAAGCAGACTGAGGAACTTGTTAGCCATATACAGCACACTAAATATAAGAAAATTAGGAAATAGCTAGCTGAGTTGCCTGTGGTATAATGTAGACTTGCAATTTCTGGGAAAACAAACATTTCACATCTCTTGAAAAGATCACTTTGATTATTGATAAAATAACAGGATTATTCAGCTCTGGACACTTTGCACAGAATCTGCTTCTTTTTCAGAAGGGTAAGCTTTTCACACAGGARCTTTTGATTTAGAAGGGAAACGGATCTTTTACTGAAAAAAGGAATAGCTCCAACAGAGTAGTTGAAAAGGTTCTTTTAAATAAGTATTAAACATGATGTGAACATTCTATACCAAAAATTCTCCTAAAAACAGCTCAAGACTTAGCTTTTTAATGAGTTGTACGTTTTAAATTGCTTCCAGATCCTGCGGCCAGCCGGTGCTGCGTAACACCTCTGTATGCTAGCACACCATTTTGTTTTTTGACATGACAACATGAGTTACGAGCCCAGTGCCTCAGCGCGCTCCAAACGAAGTTAGTGGGAATGCTGTCATTGATTGAGCTTGAAATGTCAGACTATCATTGTCCCATGCTTTGGTAAATTTAATTACATTTAATTTTTCATATTTATTTACTTTGGTTTATACACATAAGTAGAGGACAGAGTTCTTATCAAGGGCAGTGGGTACCTGTTCTAAAGAGTAGGCCATCTCTGACTAAATTTATAATGGCAACGGTTATGGCAATTTATAAATTCTTCAGTCATAACCTCCTCCATAATCCTGAACCCATGATGGCTGTGCCAAAAACATGAACATTAATCTCTAGGCAGGCTCACCACCCTCACACTAATTCTTGTTCTCAGCAAAGTGCGGAAGGAAGAGCCGGCGGATCCCTAAAGACCTGCAGGTTAGGCTGCTCCCTGCAAGAAGAGAAAGAGCACCCAAGTCCAGGGGAATAAGTGGATTACGGCTTTCTAATGCAGCCTCCTCTTCCTGAAAGACGCCTTGTGGACCTTAAGTAGACTGCAGCTATGGAAATGTATTTTACAGGTAAGCAGCAGGCTGTTCTTTAATATTAAATTATCAACCCTGAGTTCTTCTAATTATCAAAATTACATGTTTAGAGAGTGTATTCCAGTCCCACCTTTGTCTTTAATTACATATTACAATTAATTGTTATGTCTATTCACTCCTTTACTTGTTTTAATCACATCAATAATAGTACATTCACATACTAACCCCCTTGAGCAAAATATCTCAGTTTTCTTACTAGGCCATTCACAAGTTTTCCATCTCCTGTTCTGTCTTTTTTTTTTAATTATCTCAGTAAATATTTATTATTTCAGGGAGCATTTTGAAATTCTAGTATGAAGCACTATTTGAATTTAAAGTACCTATGATTTCCCAGAATAAATGCTGTACTGGTGGCACTGGGATTTTAGTAAATCAAGATCATTTAGTGATCAGGGGAATTTAGAGTTGCTAACAGGAAAGACCTTGTCAGTGATTACGTTTCACTACCACATATCCTTTATTCTGCCTAGCAATTCATAAATACAATAGCATTTTCTCTTTCTCTTCGGGCAACTGTTTTGACCTTGTTTATTTTACTTGGTGGAATGGAATTAAAAAAATCCCATCCTCAGCTTTCTAAAATTTTTCTGCCCATATTTCAATGTATCATATCCTCAGCTGGTTTAAAACAGGACAGCCATGCAGTTTACACCATGTGAAGAACCACTGCTGTACACATATCAAGGTGAAGTCTGGGAATCTCTCCATTAGTCCCATGTTCCACAAAACACCTAAATTTGAAGAGGTGGAATTATGCACATGCTATAACGTTTGCTGAAGTGGGACCCTAAACTAGAATAATTGTCTTCTGCATGTATGATGTCACTTAAGACAAGAATGTTCTCCTTTAATTTTAGTTGTTGCTTTGTTATATAACTTGGGTAATTTAGATGGTATTTTGTCACATTATAACTTGTCATGTAATTGGTGATGCTCTATCCACAATGACATGTTAGTAAAGAGACTGAGGAAAAACAAAACACTAAGTAAATAAATATCCAGCTCACTAATAGCTAATATTTCAAATTGTCCGTGGGTAGCTCACAACCCCACTCATCATTCCACTGAAACATTACTATTATCTGCTTATGGGATTTTGTGAATGTAGTTTGGAGAACAAGTCATTATCAGCAATGTTATGGCATTATATTCCATCCCTGCGCTGAATTAATAATCTGAGTGCATTCGGAGGGAGCACTCAGAGTAACCTATAGCTCACTAGGTGTGTTTCATATGTAGGTGGGCATACATTTAAGGCATCTTTATCCATAATACATGCACTCACACAAAGAATATATATTTTTATCATACCTCATTCAACAAATCAGTAGTTTGAACAGTAAAAATTAAAAGGCTGCAAAGAATAAATTGAGCATTAACTTTTCAGGACCCTTCCCTCTGGAAAGTACTGTTGATGTTGTCACAGAAAAAGTGTCTTTTTTATTAAGTCACAAAGGAAATGCTTTCTCCCCTTCTCTTTTTCTTTTCTATAAAAGGCTCTCTAAAATGAAAGGTGTCAGACTTTGCTTTTTCTTCTTGGCATGATCCAGAATGTATGGCTGAGGAATGACAGATGTCTGCAACCAGCTGCAATGAAGCATGCTAAAGTTTCAGTCTAATCCACTTATTTCACTGCAGTCACGTAAACCAAAACAAATGGGCAGTGCCTTACATTATAAAAACACAGCAGCATTACTTTGTTGCATAATGTAGCTGATACGCCATCTTTTTATCATTTTTCCTACTGCAGAAAGATTTCACCTCTTTATTAAAAACATTCCCTGAAAGTTCTCCCATTCTGCTCTCCTCTATTTTTTTCTTTTACTGTCACAGCATTCTTGCTGTGCCCCATGCATTACTCAATACACTGCTATATAAAAATATCATAATATTTTTCTAGTGAAGACTGCTTTTATTTTTAAAAACACAATATTATTCAAAAGTCATAGGGCCCGAGTCTATTCTCACATTCTTTTTGCAAGACCATGATTTTAACTGATTTACACTGGTCTGAACAAGATCAGGATTAGACCCATCGTCAAATTCACACACATGACTGTATAACAAGTGCATCATGCACTTACTCTTAATGGATAAAAAAGAAGAAAAAACGTGAACGCATTTCTGCTTTTTACTGATCAAACTGGAAATGTCAGTGGGGACACAACTAATAATATTAATCTACTTGACTAGCCTCATTCAAAAAAACAGTTTTTAATTAGGAAGAAGAGTCTTTGCCTGTATGTTTATCGAAGCACTTGAAAGAAATCCCCCTTCTCTTATTTTGTTATACCGGAGGGAGTATAAAGTAAGTGAACATGGCATTGCTTCCTGGAAAGGGAGACCCTGCCTCACTTTAACATGTAGTGCAACAACCTTTTGAACCCTCCCTCCTTTAATCCTTGTAAGGAAAGAGAAAGGATAAGGAGTCATGTGGCTCTCCCCCTGCCAGCAGTTTCAACAGCTGTGAAGCACTCTTTCAGCGCAATTCATAAAAAAAGATGTGTTAGATTTCGCCTATGGCAGAATGGCGTACAATTTCTGGCCCTTCAGGCTAAAACAATAAATGCAAAGAGGAAAATTTGAGATTTCCCCCCTTAAACTTCCCACAACAACCTCAGCAAAACCACATGACTTGTCTTGTACAATCTCCCTGGTGTTTTCAGTGCTACTTTGGCAGGAAATCAGAATTACTGTTATATAAATTCCATCTGATGCCAGAGCTACCATCTGTGAGTAAAACTGCTTCACCTACGTCTGCCGGCAAAGCCACTCTCCCAGAGACAAGGGAGAAGGGAAAAAAAATTTGATTAATTTGCAGAATGCTTGTGATTTGCTCATATATTATTATAACTGCTCATCAGCACATGACAAATTCCCAGCACTCTGCACAGGAACCCGTTCAGTTTCAGCAGTTTTTTGCGTCGGCACCTGACAGACTGCAGAGCCACTAATGACTTTCAGATGCTTACAAACAGTAATTCTATCTTCAGAATAAAAAGAAAAATCCGTAGGAAGAAAAGAGTAGAGTTAGTCTATTTCATTTCCTTCCTGTATATCAACATGATTTAACTCTTCAGGGCAGCCGCGGTTCCAGGAGCACAACAAGGCTGCTACTTGCCTGGAAAAGACAAAGACTGCCAATCTCGGGGGGAAAGGTGAACGCAAAAGCCCGTCTCCTAAGGCTTTCCTTGCACCGGCTCCACAGAGAGCGAGATACAAAGCAGGTATTCCAGGAAAAGGCACACCTACTCCGCATTATTCAAATAAAATACACGCTCTCTTCGATGCTTCCTAATTCTATATATAATTCCCTATTTTAATACTTCTGATAACCTTTTGCATTTTTAGCGAACACATCTGCTTCCTAACTGCAGTTGAAATGTTTTTCCCCCCCTTTTAAAACTATGATTATGCTTTCCGAAGCACTGTCTGTGTGCTTGATTGCCTGTTTTAGATTAGAGATTTTAGCAAGGAAACAAAGACTTCAGAGTGCACATCAGTCCTGCATATGAGAAACCACAGAAGGAATAAGCAATAAAATGTGATGCACCATCTGTCCACAAACAATAACCTGGATGTTCTGAAGGCTTACAAATTATTTAGCACACAACCTCACCGAATTATAGGACCCTTAAATAGAGCAATAGACTGGGAATGAGAGCCTCTTTGATGTCCTTTTGTATTTTTTTCAAACTCAGCCTTCGATTGATTGCTAACAGTTGAGGTATTTCTCAATGACTATTGGAGCAAGTTGATTTTTATTAAGTAGATCTCGATAGAATATTTTGCCACAGATTTGAACAGTGGGGTATACACTGCCTCTCTGGCCCTAGCCTGCTGCAAACAGATTGTTAATCAAAAGACAGTCTAAAAGAATAGTCAGTTGGGAAATTTAGTCCTAAGGGCAAAATTCTGCCCTCAGTATTCACGCGCAGCTCCCATTGGCTTCAACAGAAGCACGCATGAACTCCGGGAAAAGAAGCTGACTTTATTAAGTACTTGAAGGTTTCTGACTGGACTCTTGTGGAACAAATTCCCAACAACAAATCAGACTTGGGGGGGAGACAACACAGTATCCTGCCCCAATTAAAAATCAAAATGACATTTTTCTTAGCTGTCATACTGAAGAAGCACAGAGATCTTGCATGCAAAAATGCATTACCCACTGAGCACACTTTAGATATTGTAAACTGGAGTATGTCAAAGGTATTAGATTCCTAGACAAAACCTGGCATCCTTCAGGAACGTGGAGATAATCAAGATATTCAGATTCAGACACCTGCATTTGGGACAGAGGATTTTGGTTCACTGTACCTAACTGTGCAATCATGTTAAAAAATAAAAAATAAAATCAATTCACCATTTGGATTTTGAATATGCACAGAATTACAGAATTTCTACATCTAGCGTTTCGCTCAACATTATACATTGCTGAGTTTTTGGTGAACACTAGCATTTTTTTTTCACTCTAAGCAGACCTCTGAGCCCATATTCTGAAATGAATCAGCATCCCCTGAAAGACACCCACTTCATTTAACAGAGGAAGAGCTTTGCTACCAGTTATTAACAAACTTCCCTAAATATTTTTTGTGCTTTGCTTTCTATAGGTTTTTCTGCAGGTTTCCTTAACACAACATTTCCCAAGCCGGCTCTCAGCTAACAAACATCCAGACCTATCTAAGTAAGGTCTTCTTAATGTGCCCTTTACTCTACCATCTAGATGTCAGATCAAAATTCAAAGAAAAATAAAAATAGATGTTAGAAGACAGAGGATTTTTTTTTATCATGTTCTCTTTGACAAACACTGGGCCAAGAGGGAGGTAACTGTATAATTAACTTTAGATGTGCCTAATGTAACTCCATTATCATTGATGAGTCTTATGGAGAGACACTGCAATGAAAATGTGCCTTCTAGAGTTTCATTGTGGAGCCAGCGCTATTAAAGAATATTTCAGTATTTAGGCCCTGATTCAGCAAATTGCTTAAGCTTATGCATAATATAAAGACTGTAGGTCATCCCGCAGACTTGTGTGGGTGTACACACATGCTTACTCAACACACGAGTTTCAGTTGCCTGCTGAACCGAGGCCTTGCAGCCTAACCCTTATTTACAAAGATTCATAAGAGACATGAAAATTTGCTTGGGGCTAAGAGCTGGCACATTGCATTGCTCCCTCCTGCACCCATGTTCCTTTTGCACTTATTTCTGCGTTCGCTTTCACGTGCTGTTAATGCCTCGTGCCAGAGGGGCATCTGGCCCTGCCTGGGGCAGGAGCTGCGTCTCGGGGAAGCCGGTAGCCAGGACAGCAGCGGGAGGTCCCAGGCCTGGCCACCACCTCTGCCCTGTCCACGGGGCAGCTCGGCCACCCTGGCCACCCTGGCCCAGGGCCTGCAGCTCGCCCAGCCAGCAGGAGCCTCGCTGGCTCCTAGTTGGGAGCGTGTCACTGCTGGTCCTGGGGAGCCCAGCAGGTTATTGCACCAATCACGTGCAGACAAAACACCACTGCTAGCATCATGCTGCTGCCTAAAACCCTCCCACAAAGCTCTTGGAGCTAGACATGAGAAGCTGGCTTCTGGAGGGTGGACCCCAAGCTTCCCTTGGGTCATCTCACCGCAGCAAGGGCCAGGAGGAGTCACCAGTACCAGGCAAGCACCTTTAGATTAACATCATCCTCCTACAGCACAGCCCAGGATCTGGGCCAAATATATGTATTTTTCTCTGCATTACGAATTTCCTACAGTCAATCTGAAATCAATACAATGCTCCTAGAAGTAAGAAGCATTTGAAATCAGGTATAGTTCAGGTTAGAAGGCTAGTTTCCCTGCTCAACTTTTCCTTCACAAGGGTCCTGCGGAGTTAAGTCAGATTTCCACCTGCAAAAAAAAATTATTTTGCTAGGTCTCTACAGTTCAGCTTACTTGTCTGACCATATACTAAAAAAAAAAAAAAAAAAAAAAAAAAAACTTCAGGCATTACTGAGGATCCGATTTTAAATAAAATTGTAAAAGTCCAAGATTTTGAAGTTTCCATAGTTACTAGGTCACAAATTTTTCCATTTATGGTGTTTGGGGATTTTTTTTTAACAGTTCAGAGTAAAAGTGATCCATATCTATCTACGTAGAAATTAAGTCAAACATACCATGTCACATAAATGGGCAGCAAGAAGGAGAAAATGTTCCTATCATCTAGTAATACCGTGAAACATTGATTTCATATAAGGAAGCCTTTTCTCTGGAAGATGATGGAAGTCAGTAAAGCTCACTTGAGACTCAATGGTTCCTCTCCCAGGCAGCAGGCTGGTGGATCAAGGTTTCAATGTCAGGATCTGGGCTTTCAAGGAAATTGATACCCACTTGGGTATCTATGTGTATAGACCAAATTCATTTTGTAACAAAACTAATGCGTACAGTCATTAGCGGGGGCCAAAATATTTGCCTTCTCTAGAAGCCATGCAATTCCACTGATTTCAACAAATGATTTGACCTAGGTAACTTTTCTCTATCTACTGTATTACTAATCAGAACAAAGAGGCCTATAAACATACTCAAACAGACAACTAAAAAAAAATTAAACTGTGTTTTAACTTAAAGGTCAGCTCAATACATATTGAGAAGTCAACTGAAATTCTGCCATTAAACATAATCTCTCCTTCCAGGGTGGTAAATACTGTGTGGAAATATGCATCAGGAGCCAAATTCTGATCTCAGACAAACATATCAATGGCGTTGCATGGGAATAAATGAGAACAGAGTTTAACCTTGGATAGAGAACCTTTCCAATCTAAAGCATTTGGACATCAAGACTCAGGCCACTGAAAACAACTACTTTAAATTCCATAAAATGTGATTAATATCATGAGATTAAAAAAAAAAAAAAAAAAGAAAGATATTCTGGGTTTCTTTCTGGACTTTTTCCAGCTTCCTGGGTTCCTGCTTTCAAGCATTTTCCATAACTCTAAAGGCTAAAAAGTTACTTCCTTTTAAAATGAAAGGAGAGAAATTATTCCATAATCACATGACTACCACCACAGCAAGAGCCTTTTGGAAACAAGGAACTGCTCTTGCAGTCATGGTAAAACCAGCAAAACTAAGGACAGTCTTAGGACTCGTAGTCTTCACTCACACTTCACTGTTCTGTGGGCAGCAATCCATCATTAATCTACAGCCTATGCACAGTTGTTCACAACCCCCCAAAAATTTTCCTATTTAATATATAGTAGTAAATTGAATAAAGCTTAACTAGTATTTTATACATGTACAAACTTATTCTTTAAATTGTAATATATGGAAGATACATTATAGGCAGTATCTTCTGAAATAATGTTAAAGATTTGACTGCTGAAAATAAGGAAAAAAAAAAAAAGAAAAAGAGACACAAAGGTCAGCTTTAAATCCTGAAGGTAGCATAAAAAATTTAGATAAAACTGTTTGCATATATTTTTATATAGCACATGTCCTGACAGCATCACCATCAGCAYGGGCTGTAGAATTCATAATCCACAGTGCTATTTTTAAAATAGTTTGATTTGTTTATTAACTGTGCTTTCCTATTTCCATGAGATATAGACATCGACAGTGAATAGACCTTTTCTAATTGAACTGATAGCTTGAAAGTGAACATGTCCTTGAATTTACACTGAAAGATAGACAGTGATTATTTATAATAAGGGATTTAGTCAACTGCCTTTCCATTTGTACAGCAAGGACTTTATCAACAGACCATGTTTAGGTAAATAGTGCCAAATAAGATAAATTCTGTATTAAAGGACAAATGTCTCGCAGTGTCAGATGTACAAGGAAGAGACATTTGGTTGATGATATGTCCTGTAAGTATAAAAGAGAGTATTAAGATAACACTTTATGCTAGCATTAATACATCAAAGTTCTGGACTGACCTGTTTCACCCAAAGTGAATGTGAGGATGCTCTTAATTCCTATCTAAAATTAATTTAATTCAAAAGGCAGTCAGCCTTATGTCCTGTTTTGCAGCTTTATGAGAATTGCTGGATTTGCAAAATAGCATTACTGTATGTACATTAATAAATGGTCTGTATTTGTCTAGCCAGAGTAGAAGCCTTTCTTTAAAAACACATACACACACATATAACTGTCTCTGTGAGCTTGCTTTGCCCACAATATTAGAGCTTAGCTATCTCCTTGCTGAAGGGCCTATTTGTCTGCTTTAAGTGAAATCACTCAATTCTCAAAAGTCAGTGGAGGACTTTGGAAGGGGGAGGGCTGGGAGAGGCCACTCCAAATAAGTTCCATTAATCAAAAGACACAGTCTAATGTAACTAATATTTTACAATTAGAGAAGACAAGATGGAACTAAAAGCCATCTATCTCTCTTACACCACATGATCATCGATTCATAATCAGAAGCCTGCGAGTCGCACAAAGATGCATTTACGGGGCTGGGGGAGGGGGCCGGGCTGAGCCGGAGATAATGAACACGATGAGAAGGAGCGGCGCTGAAGGCTGAGGAAAGATGACAGAGTGGTTCAATGGTGACGGATGACATGAAGATGAGTACTGATACCTGACAGGCAGCGAATGATGACTGCAGTCCTTTCCCACCATTATGATCCTCAATTATCTTGGTAAGGACTAAGAGGGGGGGGGAAAAAAAAACAAAAAAAAAACCGAAGTGGCTCAGCCCATCCGTTTATTTATAAGCTAGGATAATACTGGATAGTGCCAGGCTGCTGGGAAAGGCCACCTTTTCGCAATTTGATCAGCACTTTATAGGAGCTGTAGTTTTCATTGTCAGCGCTCATGGGCACAAGGGGAAATGGGTAAAATACAGTACTTGTCCATCTGTTTTGTAATAAAATTCCTAAATCTTCAAAGGGACTTATTTTTTTTCTTTCACTGCCACCTTCAGGAAAAAAGAATACCCTAGGCTAACCAAAAAATAAAAAACTCTCTTTGTATTTGCACATAGAATTAGCAGGCTGCAGCCTACACTCTTGAAATTATATGCACAGATTTATACAAACATGTAATATGAGGTGGAAAATGAGCCAGGGTGAGTAAGAGCTAGAGCTGAGAGAAGTGCAAGAGTAAAATGAAGGGGAACTTTTAAAGATTCCTCATTGATTTAGGGAATTATTAAAAAAAAAGGGAAAAAAGTTCGCTTGAGACGGCTTTGTCGTTGCAGAAGATGCCACAGGCTAGCATTTCTATACCAAAGAATATGCTGTTCTGCTACATTATTTATTTTTAAAGATACAGATCTCCTAGCTATGTTGGAGTCATTGCTTTTGAGAAAAAGAAAAACAAATTAAGATTAATGTTCTACACAGCTCCCGATAGCAGTAAATATTTGATCAGAACAATTCACATTTAAATGTTGACATATTAAAAATCATATTTTGGAAGAAATATTGCTTCTTCATGCTTTAAGTGTAACTTCCTTTCCTGCCCCCTTCCCCCTCCATCTTCCTGGAGAAAGAAAGTCACACAATGTAGCTCTACATTTCCCACCCATGAAAAAAACGAACAAAATCAGGTGAAAAACAACTCTTTTTTTTTTTCTTTTAAACACATGTACTATACAGGTCACACGTGCTCTCCAATTTTGCCTGCCTTCCTCCTCTTGCAATTTTATCCAAAGGAACGAACTGCTTGGTTTAGCAATCTAATAGGCAGAATATGAACCCTGCTGCTCCAGCTCAGCTGCATAGCAACAGTGGCCTGTGCTGCCACTCATGCCGCCGCGGTCAGTGCGGGCRATCGGGAAAACTCCACTCTCTTCGCGTGCCAAGGAGCGGCCACGGTGCAAAGGTGGCGCGCTCCACATGTTGGGGTGGCAACAGTTTAGGCCATGGCAGGAGCAGGTTTACAGGCCCGTCTGCTCTGCTGCTGCGCAGCACAACCTGCTAACGAGGAACAGGAGCAAGGCAGCAAAAAGTCAAATACTGCACTAGCTCCCACATGTACGAGTGAGCACTAAGAAACACACAGGCAATCTGAGCCCAGCTAACATCTGAAGCATCATAAATACTAACCCACTAGGGTTCACCAAACTTCATGTAGAAACTTCCCATATACTTTTACTGGCTCTAGGACTGTCAGCACAATAAGTGTACTAGAAAAAAAAGACACTGTATGCTCATCAGAAAGGAACTATGCTACGTATGGTAGAAGCAAAAAGCACACCAGTCACACCAAAACACTAGTTCCCGATGGCCGAATTGCCTATAGCAATAAGTGTTAAGAGCATTAAGGTTCAGCAAGTGCCCCTCATTATCAGAGATGTTTAGGGGGGGAGTTCTGGATTTTGGTCACATATGTTAAATAAAATAATAGATAAAGACAGACAGAAATAATCAGTAGCAAGAATTTGGCTAAATATACTTTCAAATTCTTGCATCAGTAATTGCTACCTTGAAGCCTTGAGCCTTGGATATAAGCAGCACTGGGGAATCTGACTGTTTCCAGTTGGCAGCTTGCTGCAAAAAGAAGGCAGGGATATATATCACAACATATGTCCATAGGGCTACATGGGGCACCATGTGGTTGACAAACAGCCTTGTCCCCAAAGAAGTGACATACGGTACCTTTTATGAAGCAGCTTTTTAATTTTGATGTCTTTCAGCCTTACTTTTGTACAGAGAATACACACAATACACCTGGTTTGAAAGGAAAACATGGGAAGAACCACACTTGGCTGCTACTGTACAATATACGCAATATTCATCTCACAGATATCATGTGCACAACGTACAGCCTTGTTGGTACAAGACTATAAATATTCTAAGAAGCATTTCCCAGATTTCCATTTAGGAATCCTAATGATGAACAAATGTCCTTAATCTGCTTATTTCACACCTCTGAGATTTAAGACAGGTTGAATCCATGATCAGCACCCTAATTAGCCCAAACAAAAGCTCCAGATGTGAGAAGCATTGTTCTAATGTAGGTGTCTTAATAACCATTGTTCAAATATTGTATAGGTATAACTGGTTTTCACAAATAAAACATCCTAAAAAGTGATAATAGACACAATATAAAATGCTTTTTGTCAGCAATTTTTTGTAAAAGTGTGTGCTTGACTTGTGCACACGTTGGGCCCTGTAAGGTTATTTCAGCATTTGTGGCAATACAACTCTACTGCAATCAGTGGATTCACAATTGTGTAAAATTGGACTATCATAGTGATTAATTGGGCTAACTTAATCTGTACATGCAAATTAAGTAATTGCACACACAAATATCTAATTTAGCATGTGCATACAATTAATTTGCACATACAATCATACTCTTTGGGTAAATGAGGTACACAATTATGAACACTTTTTCTGCCCTTGTATGTATGCATAAGTGCCCTGAAAAAATCTCCTTTATCTTGAACCCAGTGAAACAAATATGTATTATATCTGCCAATACCACTTCTGTATTCCAAATAGCTATCAGGATCAAACTATGTATATTTATGAACTAGAAAGCAAACTAACAGATAAGAAAAGAAAAGGAAAAAAAAAACTTAGATTCTGCAATTAAGATAGGTTTGATTCAGCTGTTTTTGCTTAAATACAGTTCTAGAAACTACAAGTATTAGAATTTTACTTGAAGAAACAATGCAAGACTGGAGCTTCACACTAAATTTTGAAACCCTTGGAAAAAAATAGTTCAATTAGTGCTATACTAAAAGATCTGGGTATTAACAGATGAAGATTAGGATTCGCACATTTGCTTTGCTAGGGGAAACGTGAAACCTGCCATTCAACATACGCCAACACCATAAACTAAGGTTTACCTTTTTATTACCCACCTAGTTTTTAACCGGGTGGCAAAGGAACATTAATACCTGAAAGCAGCGTTAATAATTTCACACGTGAAGTAGAAAATATCGTTAAAATGAAAAGAGACAGAGAGAAAAGCACGGTTACGAGCGGCGCCTCACGACGCAGCAAGCGAGGAGCGCCCGGCAGCCGCGCGGCCGGACCTCCCGCCAAAGGACTACGAAACGCCTCACTAAAACGCAGGTTCACGGGGGCCTGTTGCCCATTCGCACACCGCTTGGACCCCAAATAAATAGACAGATAGATAGATGGACAGACAGACGGAGAGAGACACGGCCGCGGTCCCGTCGGCAGGCGGCGGGGCCCCGGGCGCTGCGCGGCGCCGCCGGCGGCAACGCCGGTCTCCA
>NW_020447196.1:2574398-2705427 GCF_003343035.1 Apteryx rowi | reverse complement strand
GTCACCATCTGCCCGCGCGGGCTGCACGGCCCGCGCCCGCCTTCCTCAGCGCGGTACCGCCTCAGCGCGCGTCGCTCCCGCCCTCCCTCAGCGCGGTGCTCCCTCAGCGCGCGCCGCTCCCGCCCTCCCTCGGCGCGGTGCCGCCTCAGCGCGCGCCCTTCCCGCTCTCCCGCCGCGCCGAAATACGGGGAGAGCCGGGCTCGGCGCGCTCTTGTACTAATTAGACGTATACCGTCCTGCAGTCATGGCTACAAAAAAAAAAAAACACCACCACCTGCTCACACCAAAGGTCACAAATTTGGGGTGCTGTTACACATCATTTTGGTACCAGAAAGGGGAGGAAAGGGGGAGGCAGGGTCAAGCTCAAAATCCTGAAGAGGTGACAAAAATCTGTTGTGAGACGTACTGGGCAGCTCCACAGAGGGGAAAAAAAAATTTTTTTAAGGTGGGCGTAGCTCACCATGAGGGCATGTTACGAAAAAGCCACTATATTTAAGTTTTAACCATCGTGCAGCCTAACAGGCCCTTTCCATGGCCACGCAGCCAGGCTGGCTGCGGGTGCCGCCGCTGCGCAGGAGCGGGAACGGGGCGAGCACCCGGATCGTGGGGCCTGAGGGCCGCAGGGCCGGGAGCGCCACGGCGGGGGGCAGCCTCACGGCTCCGCTTGGACGCAAGATTTTGAACTCGAATAATCCTCCTGCTCGAATTAACCGAGTAATTAGCTGCACAGACGCGTAAGTGAATATTGTCTCAAAGCTATATATAGCATTAAACTTCTTCTGTGGCCTTAAGACTGATGCAGATCTTGGCCTCATTAACATTGAACTGTCCCTAAACTAAACACAGAGCTCTGCTTTTGTCCTGCAAATGAGAAACTTTGATATAACAAAAATAACTAACTGAACAGAAATGAGACAGATGAGGGGAAAGATTGGAATTAAACAGAATAAATGAAAAAAAAAAAAACCCACACATTGCCAATTGACTCAATTCAGGGATTGTAAACCAGAAGGCACCCTGACCTCTAAATTTGTGTAGTCTAGAGGATTTCACTGAATTAATCCATGCTTTAAGCCCAAGAGCTGTGGTTAAAGTAGAGCATAACTTCCAGAAAAATAGCCTCTCTTCATGTAAAATTACCTGTGATGAGAATCTACTGAAATCCTGGTGACCTTGCTCAAATGGCTCATTATTGGGCAGACAGGAGAGTTATTTTCTGTCAGATTTCTGTTCTGCGTAAAGATTGTGGCCTAACTGCTTGTTTAGCAATTCCTTGGATAAACTGGAGATGAGCCCTGAGGTCCTTTCACTCTAAGGCTGTTTCCCATCCTCTGATCATTTTCATAGCTCTTCTCTGAACCCTTCCAAAATTGCATGTTTTTGTGAAGCCAGTACTATACCTAGAAATGGTGATCGCACGAGCATTACCTGCGCAGACGGCACAACCTTCTGGCTCGTTCAGCAGTCGCTATTTGGAGCACCACAGATTGCATTAACCCTTTAGCCAAAAGCCTGCATGTTCTTCAAGTATATATTCCCTACAAGCATTAAGTCTTTCAGAGGTCCTGCTTCTCAGCATAGAAAGGCCTACCCATTCTTTAAGTGTGACTTGTGAACTTATATTTGTCTAAAATTTTAATGTGCGACTGTGCCCAAGTTATAGAGTAGCAAACTGATACGGAGTGATCTGGGTAACCCTGCTACATATCTACTTCCTAACCACAATTGCTATGCTAGTTTTCTAAGTAGTTATGTTTTCTATCATGCAAATGATTTAAAAAAAAAAAAAAAAAAAAAGAGAGAGAGAGAGAGAGAGAGAAAGAGAGAGAGACCAAAGCATAGGACCAGAAACCAAATTCTTCAGGATTCTATCAGAAAATGTAACTTTGATAATAATATATAGTGCTTTTCATCAGTAAACTTCAAAGTGTTTTTAAAAAGGGGATAGATTCAGTATTGCTATTTTACAAGCAGGGAATCTAAAGCGCAGAAGTTAAATGACAATCCTGGGGTTACACACTACAGTGATGACAGAGTTAGGAACAAGACCTGAAACTCACAAGGTTAATAGAGTACAGAATCCACTAGCCACATTTTCATGTTAAGAGCCCTATTTGTTGGACAGTTTTTAATCCATTCAATATGCACCATATATTCATTTCTAAATGTTTATTTGGAATCAGCTTACTCATACTAATCAGAATGTCACATCATAGAAAGATAAAAGCCATACAGAAGGCTACTACCCCAACCTTGTTACTTTTACCAAACCAACTTGCAATCCCATCAAAGAAAAAAAAAAATCACATCAAATATGACAAGATTTGTTTTTCACAATCATATATTGATTGGCATTAATTATGTTATCTACCATTAATTTTTTATGAATCAAGTCTGAGCTAATCTATTTTATTATTTTCCCTAGACAAAAGAAAGTCTGGTAATTATTTAGCTCACAAGATTGCCTTTCTTCCAGCTTTCTGAAAGTTCATCTTCTGAAACTTAATAAAGAATACACTTAATTGAAGCCTCTACTTTTGTCTATTTATTAAAGTGTTTTGACTATTAACATTTTTCTTTGTTTCCTAAATGTGGAAGGCCTAGCTACATCTCATGCCCAGGAAGAAGGCCGACCTTCAGCACTTTAGCCCTAGACAGGGAAAGGGAATGCAAAACGTGGAACAGAGTTACAAGGACACACATGCTGCTGCAAGGAAGTGGGAAAAATGAACTTTATAGACCTTGATATATGATACAATGTATGCAAATATTTTTAAAATCATATGATTATTTAATCTTTTGAAAATCTTAGATACTTTAGATCTAGGACCATGCTTATGTGTAACAGCCTAGACTGACTGTGGTAACCCTATCTCCAAACTTTAAAGAGGTATCTGAGCATACAGGACAAGAGCCAGGCACGTCACTAGAAAGGGCTGCCCTATCTAAGTGGCACCTGCCACCCACACACAACCAAACAGCAAGGCTTGTTTGGACCTCAGCTAACAAAAATATTGCTGTAGTCACCATTAAAAGGCCATGATTCACTTTTCAGGCAAAACACCGAGCACTGTTCTATCCTATTTCCTGTAAAATGAAATGGCCACACTATCTCAGCTACCACGCAGACAATCCCTTGTCAGCCGCTGATGTGTCCCAGCTGTGAGCACAGATTTCTTCACAGTACTCCGAAACCTTCTGCTGGACACGCTTTCTCCTCCGAGCACCACCTTCTCCAGCTCAGAGAGGCAGAAGTTACACACCATTTGTTTTAACACTGATAAAGGTTTCCAGCAATAGTCTCCTGAAAAGGTGCAGAAGTTTTCCATAGTAAGATAGAGGAAGCAACTATTCATCTTCCTTTTGTCAGCACAGCTTTTAGTTTGCACTCCTCGGACAGTATCAAGTTTACATAAAGCAAAAATAATTGCTAAAAAGGTAATACAAAGATTTTTTTTTTTTTGATCTACAGTGAAGCTACTAATTTAAGGGAAAATACAACTTTGAGACAGACTATTCTCTCTTTGCCCATCAAGTGGCTTACAGAAGGAAAAAAATACTGTCACCAGAAATGGCACAGTTTCCTCTAGCTTTTCCCAAGGGAAAAGTCTCCGACCTTGCAGAATGTGGAGGTCGGAGGCTTCCATCCGCTGTATAGGAAAACCTTATGCCGCTGTTGAGGATGCTGTGTAACCTGCACAGTACTGGTATAATTTACTCAGCCTTGTTTCCCCCTGGGCTGCTTCCTGAGAAGCTGCGATGCTAATGGCTCTTCCTTCTACTCAAATGTTTTTCCCTATTCCCAGTGAGACTAGGCAGAAAATGCAGAGGGAGACTTTTATTGCTCCCCCTTTTCAATTTTTACTTTGGTTGTTTTTTCCCTTCCCCTCTTATCTATTCCCAGATAAGATCTCTAGTCCCTTTGGACTGATTTTGGATTGTGCCTTATACCAGGGAGATACAAAGATGCATTTGAAAAGTTAGTTGATACTACTGTTCTTTGCTTGTAATATTAATTTCAGTTCTTCTACAAAGTTTCTCCTGATTCATCCAGGGGCATGAGGGATATCTCTTAAGAGCCTCATGCCTCATTTTACCTTTTAGTAATGTTGGAAACATATCTGTTAGGAGCATTATGAGAATTAATTAGTGAATGTTTCCAAAACTGTTCTGCAAGTGCATACATTACCATTCTCTTCATGCAACCTGTTTTCTTGAGATGTGCTCTATTCAGCCAGAAGCCAGGATTCCTTTGTGGCATCAGAAGAGTGTGCATTGGATGGGGGAGATCAGTTATTTCCTGTGATTCAAAAGCCATAAGACTCCTTGGATTGCTCCCACAACGCCAACTCTCTCTGCAAGCAAAGACTTGGTGCCCACTTATGAAAGCTGACATACAGTGCTGGTATCCTACTTACTAAATCAAGCATACGCCAAAAGAGCAGTGACAGACTGACAACCCAGCATCACAGCAGCCCTGAAATCATCCTGGCAGCTGATGGGCCTGAAACAGAAACACGTTTTTGTGCAATCCTGCATACTCTCCACTAACAGTTATATTCAGGCCCTGGACCATGATGTTTCTACCAAGTCAACTATAAAAGCAAGAGGGATTATTTTAACAACAGGAAGCTTTTTAGCCTTCAACTAAGTTCCTTCATCTGCCTGCACTGTCTAAACTGTTTCTCATAGAAAAGCAACATGTTAAGAACAGCTTTTTCCTCATGTAAAAAGCATTAAATAGGCCACTTCTGAACAGATAGTTATAATTCTAGTGCTGGTTTACCTGCTTTTTGGGTGAACGAATAAATTGCACTTTGGTTTCCAATACTATCATACCTGGCCTTGATTGACTGCAGGATGCATAGTTGCATTACAGTATTAATATTTAGTTTTAATACATTTTACAGGGTCCTCTGCATTAGAGCTTTTTCCTTTAGCAACCTCAGTGCCCATAAAACTCAGGCTTGCTCTCTTTTCACAGCAGTAATCTTTCCTTGGACATATGAAATGGTATTTCTTCTGAGATTATATGTTAGTTAAAGGAAATGTGCAACTTACAGTCTAACTTGGGGACTGATTAATGTGAAGTGTAAAAAGAAAGGGGATTTTCTTYTCGTTAGAAAATTTTATACTTTTTATTGGGGGGGGGGGGATAAAATAAATCGAACTCCAAATGTCCAGCTGAAAACCTGACTGGAAACAGAAATTTCAGCTCAGAAGTATTACTATGATGACTCACAAGAACAATAGTTTAGTGCCWATTGCTTCCAGTTTTATTCTAATGGCCAGTTTCCACATGTGGACCACCAGTATTGTGATTAGAGTTGCCTTCTTTTGGGAGTATTTTTATTATTGGCAGGACATTAGCTAGCACCAGATCCAAAAATTGAACCAAGAGCGGAAAAAGTAGGAGGTAGAATTAATTCCTGAATGGGAAAAAGCAGACTGAGAGGTCCTGAAATGCCAGAGGAACCAAAAGAAAAAGAAAAAAAMCCCACCTTTCTGGATATATTTGTTGTCTCTCTGAGAAATCCATATCTTGGGACGGACTGTGCAGGAGATGGAATTAAAAGTAATATCCCCAAAACCCCAATGTAATATGTTTCCCGAGTCTTATGTTCTGAGGGTCAGTTTCATAATTTGCAGGGATCTAACTCATGGTATTGGATCTCTTGGTTTTGACACAGATGCACCTAAACCTCCTTCTTTCCTACCTAGTTTAGTTATGGAAAGCAGATCCTAGAGGACAACAAAATCAGGGTTTCCCAAACTACAGCTGTCACAAGCAACTTCATAAGCACTTCTGAATCAAAACTTCTTAGTTCTGCAATTATGGGAGCTCTAAAGTATTCATTCCAATTTTCCAATCATCTGTAATAAAAAGTAATCAACATTTATTTTCAGCTTTGAAGTCCTCACTGCACCCATTCGATTCAGAAAATGCAGGTAAAGAGAGATGACTGACTTTTTCATCTCACTTGACTGTCACTAAATGATCTGACGGACCAGGCAAAACAAAGATCTGGTCTCTGACTCTGTTACGAATGGCTTCGTAGGTCACACAGCTTATTTTCTTTRCCATAAAACCTTTGATATTAATACAAAAGTGATATTTTCATATGCATTTAACAATTGGATATGGCAACATTTGCCCATTTGGTCTGAACATGAGGAAGTTACTACAGCATGCAGCCACTGTCCATTCAACTGTTCCTAGATAAAATTCTTAAACATACTATAATGCATCTTTGTTTTGTTTCTGCTTGTTATACGCATTTGATCGCGTTGAAAAGACAACATGTAAAGAAAGCATCGTCAGAGGAAGACCTCAGATTATAGTTGAGAACCATCTGACACAGTGCGTGTCAGGGAAACCGTTTTAAGATCCAGCTGCCTTGGAGCCTTTTACAAGGCTCAAATCTCTGCTTATCCTTGCTTGCGCCCAGGATGAGCTCCGGCTACCCAAGGTGGCATGGTGCATGCCAGCATGGGAGCCTGGCAAGGAGGCATGGAGAGCGGCACAGACTCTGCCAGCCCTGAACCTAGGGGGAATTGCCACCAGTACCTGAAAAGGTGAGAGCACCTATCATCTGCTAGTTTAATGAATGCAGGAATGTGAAGGAATGAACATCTGAAAAAGCTGGGAAAGCGTGAAACACTACGGTAACTGGCACGTGTGCCAGCAGTTTGGGGGCCTGATTCTCCGCTACATACATCAGCTTTACAACGTGGGAGCAGCCTGCTGACATCCTGCCATGGCGAGATGAGCTGGGCTCGTAGGCAACTGGCAATGCGCCACTGCCTAATGGCACGAGGCTGATATTCCCCAGCAGCGAATCCAGCTGTAGGCCACCTCAGCACCGACTTCAGTGCAAAATCAGAGCTTCTGTAGCTGCCTTACTTCTTTTCCAACTATCTCTGTATATCTTTATGCTGACTGCAAACCAACAAACCCTCACTTCCGAACATTTAATATAAAATGAAAGGGGGTTGTTTAGGTATAACGTAAGCAGCTCTTGCTCAAAGATGCATCATCCTAATTTCAGAAAGTCAAAGACTTATTGCTTAAGTTTTTCTCTTTTCTCATTATTATTCTAATTATTAAAAAAAAAAAAACCACTGAATTTTTAAAACTTGGGAAACTTCAGGAGGATCTCACAGAACCTTTGGAAACAGGCCATAGAACAACATTGTGTCACTGGTGACCTGGATAATGATGAAGTTAAGGTTACAAGCCAAAAAGGTTCTTCACTGTATTTAAGTGTAGCATTACCATGTATGACCTTCATATGGTTACATACATCATCTCTATGACTCAAATTATACTTTTTGCATGTGTTTAATTATATTACCTGAACACCATTTACGCTTTCAGCACCAAGAGCCTGATTCTGCCACTGTTGCAATAGCGAGAAGCACCATTTTCGACAGGCTGTCCCCGTTCACTGTGGACACTGAAATCAGCCCTAGCAGAGGACGGATGAGGAAATGACCAAAGGAAGAACTGTATAAGTTGATACATCATCTGCTCTCCTTGCTGATGCTAAAGCCTGCAGTATAAACCTGGGTTCTCCAAATCCTCACCACCTTCAGCCCTGCGGTCTAGATTCAGTGGTTTTTCAAACCCGGCATCCTGCCATAGGCATTTGCAGGTGTTAGAGTTAGGGATGATTAAACTACTGCACCATTTATGGATGGGAGATGCTTTTTACTGCTGTAGCAGTTGTTTTTGCACTGTATTTTTTTTTAATAGGCAACTACAAATGCTATCATATTATCTGGCCTTTTTATGGTATTTAAACTAATGACTAGTGAAGTAAATTCAACTGCTAGATTGCATGCTAGCTAAAGAACTAGTTCTCATTTGGGACAATCTGATTTTCGGATCTTCAATGCTTTCAAGATTACCTTTGCATGTGCGTGCACACACACACACACACACACTAAGATAGGAAAAGTCCTTAGAATAGAAAAATGATTGTTTTATATTTTTGAATTACTCTGTCTAAAGGACCTTTGCTTGCCCAGACTCTGAGATTACCACCATGAAAAGCTCATTCACTCAGGTCTTAGGCAAAGAAAATTCACAGGAATTAAGCACCCTGAATATAATTTCTATCACTGTGGACAGAGAATTGTTTGCCAGGCAACATTTGAGAAGCCTTTTGGATTGACACTTTTTATTCCATGCTTTATATTGAATTTTTATCACTTGAAAAATAATTTTTCAATGGCTAACTGGATATACCATCAGAGATGGGAGCCCCATAGCTTATGTCTTGGTTTCTGTGATGATCTCACCCAACAATTGCAGCATCACTGTTAATCATTACAGTGATTTCTGGTAAATGGACCCTTGTCTACTTGAAATGAGAGGGCACCTTGCAAAATCCTTTCACACGAAGAACTCATTCATATGAAGAATTAACAAGAACTATGAATATTTTTTTCTACCAACTCCTTCCAAATTTGATGTTGATGGTTTGGAGATGAGAAGCTCCCTTAACATATCCTACAGTGAATTATTCTTTTCTACATAATAGTAGTCTGAACCTGCAGAAGATCTGTAAATAAGGTATTTTTCCTTAGTTCCTCCCTTGTTCCCTTTAAATCACGTACTGTTCTGTTTTTTGTTTTTGTTTGTTTTTGTTTTTTTTTAAATCACAATATTGCTGTCTTTTGAAAACAGATCCATAATTATTATTTCTGTTCGGAATATTTCACTCCTTTTTATATGTGCAGTTTGTTACAATTGTTTATTACTTTTACAAAATGTCTCATATTATGAGGAACAATTCTTACGTATTTCACACCATTAAATTAACCATGGAAAACATTTACATATGTCTGGCAAGAAACTTTTGTGAACAGATTCCAGTTAAGTCCTAGTTAAAAGAACTTTATGTGCAATAAAGGCCTCAAAAATATTAAAAATCATATTTAAAGCATTCTCATAAAATGTGTATTGAGAAAAGACAAGTTTAATTCTCAAAGGCTCCATTATTGAAGCAAAAATTAATATTTGTACTGTTTCTAAATTGGAATAAAATTGCAAAGATGCAAACACTATCCTATATCATCATCTATAAACCAGTCAGAAATGTTAAATCAACTGTAAAAATGATTTAAAATCTACATGAATAATTTTATTAAACCGATTTAAAATCACAGTTGTGTTACCTTCATTTATTAACTGTATTTCAGACAACCCTGTGTTTGTAATAGATTTACATGAATACATATATATAAACATATACTTTTATATGTATATGTATGGAACAGAAACTGTCTATTAAAAAGGACAAGACCTTTCCTCTTCTGTGCATGTTTTCTTAGTACATGCTTGTGGTAAACAGAAACATATAAATTAAAGATGCAAAGGCCTTGTTAGATTCTGTAGTCAATTCTCTGCAATTTTGTGGTTGTTCTCGTCAGTTTGCTTATTCATAATAAACTGTTTTTTCCTTTGTTCCAAGCCTAGAAAGCACTCTACAAATATTAATTAATATCTGTAAAACTGTAGCCATTTCTACAATCATTCTGGCTTCTTGCAGATGGGAAAATTGTGGGCTATGGTTTTCCAATTAGCTCCAGCACAGTTCCAACTAAATCAATGAAGCTATTTCTGTTTTTTTTTGGTGAAAATTAGAATCAGCAACTGATCTAGAGATAGACAAGAAGGGGCTTAGATGAAAATTTTAGGGAGTTCACAAACTCTTACACCGCTTTCTAATTATTATTTCCACATCTTGGGATTTAGTCCTGTTACATGCTCCCCATCAAATGCCCAGTCCTGTAAAGACGCAGTGCACAGATCTGGTGCATTTCCCCTCCCAGGATACATGTCCTCACTTTGAATCAAGACAGAGCAGGGAATTGACTGCAGGAGTCTCTCTTTCCCAGTGTACAAAACTACCAGCCACGGTGAATTCCTAAAAACCATCAGTAGCCATTTTAATAACAAAATGTACCTTGAAACTTTACGGATGGGGGAGTTAGGGCACATACGCCATTGCATATGCCAATTAGAATAAAACTTAAGGAAAGGTAGGCTTCTCCAGTCTAAGAAATAAAGGATGTACTTCACTGTATTTTACCATTTCTAGGTAAGGAATTCTGAAAAACAGAGAAAGGGCTGTGGTGCTTTGGAGACCCTCCTTGCCGCAAGCTCTCTCTGGCCATGTGCCTCCAGGCTGGGTGCTCCGTGCGCTCGCGCACAGCCTCCTCCCTGCGTAATGCTGTGTGTTGGCACTGCAGAAGAGACTGATTACGGGCAGCTGCCACTGCTGCCATCCAGCAGCACTGAAGGCAGTAGAAGTTTGCTAAGACACTAAGTGTTTATTGGAGAAACACACTCCTCTCACGCTTCCTTCCAGACACTGAGAATAACGACTCCACTGGCACTGGAAAAAAAACAGAACGTCGAACTCTCCACAGGGCAAGATTTCTGTGTGTTTGGTTTTTTTTCCCTTTAGTGCATCCCTAATTTAAAGCATATGTCCCTTTACAAAGAAAACAATTTCTTGCTGTGGTACCATGAGACATTACAAAAACATTAGGAATAATTCATGTGCAATTTAAAACAGACCCCACAGAGCAACTGATGGCCTAATGCCAGCAAACAACTGTTATACTATGGTCTAAGGTTAGTCCTGTCCCAGCAATGCCCAGCGAGGGATGCAGGGACATCAGGTCTTCAACAGAGTGGGAACCGGCTCATGGGAACAGCCATCCTGTGCCACATGGGAGGGGTCTCGCTGGGGACAAGGCCAGTGCCGGCTCGTCCCAGATGGAGCAGGAAGCATGGGGTAGCAGTGGAGTAGCAATGGAGTTGCACCTTGTTCTGGGTTCAATAGGTTCRACCTGAACTGGAGCCTCACTGAGAGGCCCAGCATTTGCTCTTTGGTGAGGATCTGCCCTTCCTCTCCCCCGGCCTCTGCAACAGCCGTCCCAGCTCCTGATGGCTCTTGGGGAGCTCGCTACGCGAAGGCGAGAACCAGCTCCAGCCAAATGAGCTCTCAAGAGTCTGGGTTGAATAACGCATATGAATAAGACACTGCCGGACCTGCATAAGTCCTACCACAGTTCAAAACAAATAAACAAACAAAAACCCAACATCATATCTTTGTTCTTAAATTTGCAGATTTTGCTGATCATGTTGTTCAAGCATTATCCCCTCATGGGCATATAGCTATCTTAGATACAAGGAAGAATCAGCAGGATTCACACAAATAAATATTCTAATGCACTTTATCTTAGAGATGCGGCAAACATGTTTATAACACAGACACAGTTACTGCTCCTTCGTGACTCTGGATGACCTTTAACATCATTTTCCCCAAAAGTTAATTTCTGTGATTAATGTAATATACTAAAACCCATAAATCTGGTCATTTGAAGGATTCAAATTAGGAATTATTGACAGCTGATAGAACAGAAGTGCAGAGATGAGGCAGATTTTCTCATCTGTCCATCTAAATGTTGGAATATGTATTGATTAAGATATGACATGTTGTAGAACCCATCATAAATCTAAACTCTATTAGATTAACACAGGCATTCAATTAACATAAAATGACAACCTAAGAGAAAAGCCCTGAATGTCGGTCCATCTCAGTTTGTAATATTTTAACCCACCTATCTATACAAGTTTGGAAGTAAACAAAGATGTATGTCTGGTTTCACCTTGGCTCAGTCCTCACAGGTGTAAACTGAACCCTTAAATGAACATAGGCACAATGAACTGAGGTTGCTGTCCAATTTTTAAATCAAAAATATTCAAATTGAGTATACAGCACAAAAATTTGAGCCGTGACAGTAAGGCCACCATTTGCAAAAGGGACCTCTTTTGTATGGTCATTATGCATAGAGCCACTGCACCTAAGAAGTCCCTCCTGTTTGAAATGACTTCAGCATTCAGTGATATATTCCTTCTATCAAAAAGCAGAAATATCAGTAGACTTAACAGTAACAAAAAATGGAATCAACTTTCCAAGTAAGAACCATGAAAACAACATGCACRCCAAACCTCTGCCTCACAAAGCTCTTCTGACCAGTGATTCCAAGACTCGAAGCAACTCTAGTCTCCAACATGGGTTATTCGGTAACGCTGTGCCAGGCCTCAGCCTGCCGAAAACCTCCGGATTCTGCAAGCGCAGACCTTATTCCACTGTATCCAGAAAATCTTGTGAGGAAGCTTAACATTCCCCTTGCACCACCTGGAGCAAAGTATGTTCCCTAAGGCACCCAAAAAAAGATAACACACACACACACACACACACACACACACACACACACACACAAAAAGGAAAAAAAAGAGAAAAGTTGTGTGCCCCCACTATGGCTTTATTTTGACTGGGCAATAGAGGACTCAAAAATAGGAAGTTGTTGGAATACTGTGGAAAAACAAATGCTGTACAAATGGCCCAATGAGATAAACACAGAATAAGCTTGCTTTCACACTTTCTTGCACACCCTTGCTCAACGGGTCTCCCATGCAAAACCACAGCATGGCACAAAAGAAATCAATCTTAATGATAAGGATATACACTTTTCTCGATTTGTAACTGGCTGGGTCTGTGAATCCTTTGACTGGACAGGAGTAGAAATGCAGGCAAAGCACAGGCGTTTGACTTGAAATGCTGCAGGAACCAAGATTCCTGGCCTGATTTTCACAAGTGCTGCACATTCATGATATCATTTGATTTTAGCTGGAGTTAGAACTGCTCACACTTAAATCAAGCTCTCAAACTTTTTTTTTTTATTCCTTTAAGTCTGGAAAATTCTGTTCAACTTAAAAATTGTCTGATATTAATTAAATGCCTAGTTTTTATGCTCTGGCTTGGAGCACTTATGCATGCACATAGGCATGTTCCTCCGCTTGTAGAGGACTCAAGATTTCCCTCGAATTGATGAAAGCCTTAAATGAATCTTATGGCCCACGTCCCCAGCTGCTTCGCTGTGGCAGTGTCACTCCCGATGAGGCTGTAGTTAAGCTGGCTGAGCCGTCTGTTCCTTTTTCCTTCTGGCCAGCTCATCCTATCAGGGCCACCTTTTGCCAGCCTTACTCTTTCCAGTAATCAATAATTACCTTTCTCTGCTCCCACTGATGACTTCTGGAAGTGGTAGCCTTATGTCACTGCAGCAATTGAAACCATAATCTGTGCTCTAATGAGTATTTGTCTGGGGTTCGCAATTGCAAATGGAACAGTGTTAACCCAAGTCCATGTAGAAGCTGACAGGGAAAGGCTGGCTGGCTGGAGCTATACACAAGTGGTGAAGCCTCCCAAGAATGAAATTAGTATGTATTATTAGTATGCATATTATGGTCACATTTTAAAAGATACTAATTCTCCCTCTTTCTCTCCTTTTTTCCAAGGTACCATTATTTAGGACTATAGATTCATAATTGCTCAGGAAAGCCATTGTATATATTCACTTAGTATTTCCATTATATTTAATTTACCCCAAGCCTCAACTCAAATGCAGCTTGATGATATTTTTAATAAAAATCTCCATATTTTGTGTGGACCTAACTTTCACATTTCATTCTCCCCTCAAACAGAAACTCAAGATCTCAACCAAAAACACCAAACCTACTATATGTAAAACAAGCAAGCTTGCACAACTTTGTTCAAAACATCTTAAAAATGCTTGCATGTGGATTTGTTGCACTTTCAAAATTTTAAATTTCTTAAAATAATTTTCAATAGTTAATTGAAAATGTTTTGCTGTGAACTGAAAAAAGCAGTTTTTTTTTTTAAACAAAACAAGTTAATGCAGGATTTCAACAATTCTTGAACTTCGATCCCAATTTTTTCAAACTCAGCAATTGGACAAAACTGGTGTTCTCCACCACGATCAGTGGAGAAAAAAAGTTTGTTTTAACAAACTGGCATTTCAGATGAAAAAAAAATAGGTTACTGAAGATTCCCTAATCAACTCTACTGAATGGAACCAATAGCATAAGTGTCAAAAAGACTGCGTTTGTGCAGTTCAGGGATCTCATGAGCAGCAAGCAATAGATAGGTTGGGAGAAAACCTGATGCAGTGAGACTGTCAGGCTTGTTCTGTATGCAGCTGGTTCAAACACTGCTAATAAGATCTGCAGAAATGCTCAAAGTTCTGTATGCTTTCAAAAAATCGAACTAAACCCATCAAGTTTTTTCTCCTTTCCCTTTTATTTTCTTGCTTAAATGAGACCAAGAATTGGGCGAGTATATAATTACTGTAAATGGAATCTGAGTTGTGGCCTCACCCCCAGAAAACAGGGACTTCTTGAGATTAATTGAAAAAAAAGCAAAGAAAAAAAAATCACTTCAGCTCATAAGGTTTCTGAAGTACTGTGGTAAGTTTCATATGATATGAATATGTAACCTTCATATCATAAATATACAGAACTGATGCTTTTAATGTGTTACTCCAAGAGACAGCAGTTTATCAGAGAATGAAGCACTTGAGACGCATGGAGCAAGTGTCCCCAAGCGTGTCCTGTACCCCGCATGCTGTTGCGTGGATACTGAACACAATGACATGCATCTGCACTGCAGAAATCCAAAATATGTCCACCAAAGCTCTCCCCAGGGATACACACCTAGTGTGCTCCTCCACCCATCTGCATCAGGAATTGAGCAGCATGCCAAGGGGGGGGATTGACTATTCTCTACTGTATTTTCACATTCTTGCCCATTACCCAGAATATCCGTCCTTCTTGATTGTTCTCATTTCTACCAAATGTCTCCAGTGCTTCTCATCTCCCTCACCTAATGCTATAAAATAAACTGTGATGATTGACATCCAATATTTAGGCCTGTCAAAGACACAAGATTGTACCGTGGTGACTCAACTATGTTACTTACTAAGCAAAATAACTGCAGTGAATTGAATAAACAAGTAAGCAAAATCTCTCACAAACAACTCATTTACTAAAAATACACTATTCCTTCAAATTGAATACCTTCTATGCAGACTGACAGGATAGACTACAGGCTGTAGAAAAGTAAATGTGCTGCCTTTACAGTGGTTGTGATTGCACTGCATTAGGTGGCAGCAGAGCTGCGCTGGGGTCACGCTGATGCTCCATACATCACCAGCAGAAACCTCTTGAAAAACATTTTCTTTTTGAAAGAAACAGCCACAGATCAAAATCTAGGTTCCTACCACACTCAAACAAAGAGGAGTTTGGGATCTGGGTATAGTCCACGGGGCTACACATAGTATGTGCTCTTTTCTGTTTCAGTTTCCAGAACAAGCAAATACAAGGGGAACCCGTTTTCTGCAGATACAAACTAATGTTGTGTCATTAACTTTCTACTGTCCCTTGATACTCTTTCTCCTATCTAGGCAGCATTAAACCTATGAAAGAAGGCCAACAGCAAGAATCTGTTCATCTGTACTTTTCTTGTAGGACTGATAACAGCCTGTACGTATAATTGCTTAGTTCAGTGTTCAGCCAAGACACCAGAATGATAAAAGGCACCAGGGCAATAAGGGAGGGAAGAAAGGAGGCAAAGCACTTTTTCTGCGTAGGCCCAGAGCTACTTTGCAGCCACTGCTCCAAGCCTACCAGTAAATACTTCCTGTGCATTCCCAAGTGTTATTCTACAAGGACTACTTGAATCCAGTGATGTACTTGGTCTTGTGCCCCCCTTCACAGAGGAGATTTCATTGCAAAAGGATCTCCCAGAGGGAGCTGCATGAAATGGGATGATTTGGGACACCGTGTGAGCATGCATTTCTCACAGTATGCTGACATCAGAACAAAAGGCAAACGCACACCCTATACACAGTCCCACTTTACACTGTGTGGAAATGGATCATTACTTTTCACCTAATGCTATGAGTTATAGTAATTAGGAGCAAGAAGATAGACAAGGAATCTCCAAGAGATGATTGTTCTCATAGCTCTAACAGGGCTAGTTGTAGCTTTGAATGTGGCACCACTTCACAGGGTTAGGTGATGGTTAAGAGACATACAGGACTTTCACAGCAAAGATAGAAGAAATCAGTTTTTGACCTTTCGAAGTGGGAAATACTAGTGAGGAAGTTACAGCACGTCTTTGGAGCTCCATAGCCCTGGAGCCTCTATGTTACTGCTAAAAATTACATGAATATGGAACACCATATTGCATTTCAACAATACACCTGAGATTTAAACAAGGGACATGGTGGAAGTCAAAGATACATTGGGAATAAGAGGCTTTTTCCCCTCTCATGCCAGCTAAAACAAAGGAGTGTTAGCATCACCAGCTAAAATGATGCTCAGTGGGAAGTCTGACTTGCACAGCTAAGCTTTCAGCAAAGCCTGCTGCTTTGAACTACACCAGCTCACGCATCACCACTCCACTCCTCGCTGTGCACGTTGGGTCTGGAACAAATTACACAAATATCCTGTATCAAGGAAGGAGAAAGCTCATTGTAGTAAGAACATGCCTTTGACTCATTTCTTTAATAAAAGAAACAGAGGACAGTTGAGCAAGAAGCACAGATAAAAACATCCAGATCAGAAATGTTGAAAAATGGTTCAACCGTTTGGTTGCATTCTCTTTAAGCACCTTATGCAGAGAAGGTTGCTGCCGTTCCTGAAGTCAGCAGCAAAACTTGCTGCGACTCCAAGAACTCAGCCCTAAAACGGGTCTAGGAAAATGAATCAAAGAAAACTGTGGGGGTTGCGATTCCAACAAGCATAGATTTTGCATTTAACACCATATGCCTCTTCTAGTAATGTATAGCAACATACCCTCAGGCTGAGAGATAAAGTGAGATGAACAGAGAGGAGCAAACAAGCAAGCGAGTTGTAGCGCAACAGACTTGCATAGTGTCAGGAAGCGCGCTTGTGAGGAGAAGGAGGTGACACTGAAGAAAAGAGTATCATCAGTTGTCTGAAGTGACTCCAAATTTACAAAAGACTACCTGAAACGCAGCTGGCTGATACACAGTGAGGATCTCAGTTCTTGAAGAGGAGACATCATGTCTTTTGTATAATTCAACCATACCAACTTACATCAGTATTGAATTTGATTTGAATGATGTTGACAGTCCCTCAAACCATTCAGAAGAGAGTAGTATAAAGTCTGCAACATACACTAATGTTGGAAGAAAAATGGCATGCTATTGTCTGTTCAGACTTCTTTAGCATTTGCTATTTGTTTGGAGTTTTATGGTGTTGGGAGGACAGGGTTTTTTTGTTTTTTGTTTTTTTTTTTTTTAAGAGCAATGCAAACAATACTGACATTACTGGATGCTTTGTAGGAGGTCTCAGTATGAAAGAAGATCCTCTTGATGTGAATTGCAAAATGAAATTAAGCTTTTCTGTTGAAAAAAAAAAGTGAACTAGATCAAGTATAGCTTGAAAAGAAACAGCAACATTCCCAACAGATTGAGAGATGTAGAAAGCGATATGATACAGTATAATAGTGGCTGTGTTATCTTGATGCAAATCTTTTTGATCCCACAGATTCCCAAGAGACTGAATACTAATAATGTCTCCTCTCACTAAAGAGTGGGTTTGCCTATGTTCCCAGTTCACCAGGTCTGCATGGAGCGTGCTGATAAAATCACTGATGAACCTGCGGCAGCCGTCAACAAGTCCTCTGCTGCACAGGACGGAAACCCACAATGTCATATCATTTCCAAGGGGTATCTCACACCGCAACATTGAGAGAAGCAGGCAAACAGCAGAAAAGAGAAAGGCTGATATAAAACAACTGAAAAGGAAACATGTTCCTGCAATCACAGTGAGAAAGAGAAAATGGGACATTAAATGCTGTCAGAAGGTCACAGAGTGTTTTCTTTGTTATTTAAGTACAAAATGTGGACGTTGTCAAGAACAAAATGACCGTTCACTCCAGGTCTTCATAAATAACTCAAGGGACAAAAAATGCCTTCTATCAATTAGACTTCCATATGCGTGCAATTTACAAAGCAGTTCACTCCTCAGACCTGTGTAGCCACAGATTCCGGTTCCTCTCTTCCCAAAAGCTTCAATGACACCCCAGAACATTTTGCAAATCACTGTGCTAAACAGGCAGATTCGCTCCAACCTATCCAGAGTGAAGGGAGTCACTGAACATGGCCCAACACGTGCAGATTCAGCAATAACTAAACTACCAGTTTTAAGACATCAAGAGAGGGGGGGAGAAAACAAAACAAAACAAAACCACACACACACCACAGAGGAAAAGGCCTTCCTCCTTCCTGTTTGTAGGTTCTGAGCTCCCTCTTGTGGCYATCTACAAATTTCCAGCTTTTGCCAAGACCCGTAAAGCAAGGTGCAATGGTTAAGCTAGACTAGGCACCCACTGAAAATGGCAAGTGCCAAATATCCACCCAGATGCCAGGAATGCAGTTATCTTTTGTCCCCATAACTTGCTGATTGACTTTCAAAATTCTGTTAAAACCTAAGTATAGGAAATGTACCCTGCAAGTCTATAACAATGCAAATGAAAGGGTAAAACTGAAATGCTCCCTTGCACATGAAGGCAGCTCTTGGCTAGCCCTGCTGCACAGTGCAAGAGCTCAGGAAGATTGGCACCTCCCTGACAGGTTTCCCGGGAGCCAAGGTGCCCCTGGGAACATGCCACCTCCCAGTCTCCTAAAGAGGTGGCTCCTCTGCTGTCCTTCAAAATTCAGGCCAGTAATAGCATTGCTTAAACACTACAGCCCAGGATCATCTCTGTCTCTTCTATGACGGAGCTGGCACAACCCATGACAGCAGCCATCTAAGGATTTCACCTCCTCCACTTGAATTCTCCCACACTGAAACTATATTCCCACAGCCAACACTGCCAAGGCCCATGTTTTATCACAGTTAGCCAATTTTTTAAAAAAACATCTGATTCAACAACTTTTTAGGAAGAGGAAAGGTGGCCCCTTTACTGAATTRCTTGGAGATGGCTTCCACTTACAAGGTTTCATACAAGCACTGTATAAACTGGGTTAGTGTGCTGCCTTGTTGCCACTAATGCTTTCCCAGCCTCCAGTTTGACAGCTCTGTCCATGCCCAGCATAAATCCTTGTGCTTCAGCAGCTGCCCCAGTCCTGACCTTTGTATGGTGGCTACGCAGAGCAACCGCTCAGCTGGCTGGTAGCATCCTACGTGAACATATGTTTTTATACCTACTAGAGAGGTTAGAAAGGGGGTTCTGAGAGCAAAGGGAAAAAAAACTGGCCGAAGTACACCTGATCCTACAGTACTTTATGGGTATATCATTTCATTTGTAACAAAGGCAGTCCCCAGTCAAAGGGAGGGTCCTTGGAGCAGCAGAAAGGCAATTTTGCTAGGAATACAGGGACAGGACTTGTCTACGGTTCAACTCAAACTGGCTACTACCATACCAGTTTCATCTTGAACAAAACTAGTGAGATACCATCAGGTAAGGAGATAAAAAACAAATACCACAATATCTACAAAACATCTTACAGCACCTACTTCCAATAAATCTGGTTAAAAGAGTTGTCACAGTCTAGCCCTGATGGGCTGCAGCAAGAAGCATGTCCTAGACCCATTCCCTTGTGAGATTGCTCAGCCATCAACCCAAAGGTCTTGAAAGCAAATGTTGGAAGATGGGGGCTTGAATCAGATAAAATGTCAAAGAAGGCACTTCCTAGTCAAATGCACAGAAACAGCACAACAGTGAATGCTGGGGAGGCTTAAACCCCAATACTGTAGTACAGGTTCATCTCTTGAACATATTCTTCTGGAAATTGTATGAAAATGAGAGGGGTGTAAAATGCAAAATAAAAGTGGAAATTTTGAAAGACATTGCAAAAATTAGTACTTTTTCAGCAAGTGATCACAATTCCTTTACAAATAAAATTTGGCCTTTATATTACATCCTACAGTTGTGTTTCTTCACATGCTTGTTGGATATGGCTCCAAAAGCCATGAAGCCAGAGAAGTATGCTTCATAAAAAGTAGATATGTAATTCTCTATTCAGACATGAAACTATTGCTAAATAACAGAAAATGGATGACTGGCTAAGAAGACTGCATATCTTTGAAAAGGAAAGCTAACAGACTAAGAAGCTTCCCCAGTATATTTGAAAACATGGGAACCATACCAAAGGCTGCAACTTCTAAGAAAGTCTCTAAAACTCTAACGTTACATACCCCTTCTTACACACGTGTTCTCACCACAGAGTACAAGTGATACGATTTTGTGTGCATTATGTGCATTTTGTGTATGTTAGCATTTAGAAAGCTGTGCATTCTAATGAAAAGAAGGAATCAAAATGTTCAAGTTTCACAAGAAAGAAAACTTATAAAACTGCCATCTCATGAATGTAAATTATTTCTTTGGAAAGACAAAGGATGAAATATTCCCACAGACCCACAACGTCTCCACAACCACAGGGCAGGGAAGCACATGAATATGTCAGGCAACAAGTTTTCAGTCCCTCGTGCCTCAGCTAACAATGAGGGAAAGAGCGTTCTCGACCTATTGTGTTCTTTAATTTCTAATTACAAAGACCTATAAGCAACCACAGATATATTCACAAGGCTCCCTATACTGGACCTCAGATAGCCTTTGTCCATTTTATCCACTGCATGAACTATGGTCACACTTCTCAAGTTTATTACAAAAAGGAACATCAGCTTTCCAAATATTTTTTGAGCTATCTGTTCCTGTGTTAAGGCTGAAGATCTCTCTCATTTAGTGTTTTATTTGCTTTCTGATTGTCCTTGAGAGAAGATGTGAAAATTGTAAACAATGCCACAGGCACAAATATTCAGAAGAGCAGTGGCCTCAGGCAGGGCATCACACTTTCAAATACTATAGATCCAGCAAAGATGCACATTCAGGAGAAAGCTGCCAACTGGAGGTGACTCATATATCATGGAACAGAAAGAGTGAAGAATAAATTACTACATAATAATTGCTACCTCAAAGGGGTTTTATATCTTCTGGTCTTTCATACTACTGCCCCATTCTAGATAGGTAAAATGCAGTTCCACAAATGATCACACAGGTGAGTCTCTTCTCATGTATATTAAAAGCTTCAAATTGAGGACAAAGCTGTCCAGATCGCTGGATGTGTTTGTACACAGTGTACTAAATTCTGAACATACACCGTCTCAAAAAACAGGACATGTCCCTCGATAAGAAATCAGAGGAAGTAATGCAATGAGAAAATAGCCATTGATATGGAAATAAGTTTACCTTATGGAGAAAGATTTCACTGAAGTAGCTCATGCTTTTTCACGCAGCCCAGTAGACTTGCTTTCCATTCCAATAAGCCATGGGAACACGAGAGCTGGCGGGGGAGAGGCCCGAGGACGCACAATGACCTTATCCTTCCTGAGTGCCTGTCACTAGACACGGCTGCTGGGCTATGCATGCGGCTACTGAGAAGACACCTGGAAGGAGGACATGCAGGTCTCCTTGCCTGCTGCCCTCCTGCAGGACTGCTGCAGTGAGCGGGAGAACGGAGCGCTGCCAGGAGCCCAAAAAGCTGCTGTTCTTCGCTAAAGCTAAAATGCCGTAGGGCACGACAACGGCACAGGGCACAACAACAGTGCTATATACCTGCAGCTGATGGAGAATCTGTCTATGAGGCAGAAGGAAGCAGCAATCCATAGGCRGATGTCCAAACTGACACTTGGGCACACACGGGCATTTATGTTCCTTTAGATGATATGATCATCCAAATACAGAATGCAAACATCCTATGAGCTCAAAAAAAAGGGCTCCAAATATGAAGGAGAGATCTCAACTATCTAGAATCGTTTCTATTTTAAGAATAAATCAGTTTTGTCTCATCTCCATTCAAAAATAATGGTTACCAGAAAAAGGCAAAAGAAGTTGAATGAACATTGACTCAGTAACAGCAACCACTGTGGTTGTGGTCATGAGCATATCACTTACTGCTCAGAGCAGCCATACAAGGAAGCTTCTGGAAAACAAGTTTTTATCTAGCATTTTAAAAAATAGGGTGCTTCAAGAAGGAAGGGAATCAAATGTTGCATCCCTTAAGGATAAGCAGTAAGTGAGCACATGCAGCGGGGAGGAACCACTTGTTGTTGACTGGCTACCTGGTGGGAAAACTTCCCCAGGACGTGGGTTACTCTCTCTTCAGCAGAGCAGTACATTGGGGCCAGGCCCCCTGCATCCTGGATGAGTTTCCTAACTGCTCAGCTGGTGGACTGAAGGCCTGTCATCTCCTCCTCTGCCTTTCTGACAGTCTGGCCCTTCATGGCTTTTGTGTTTGCCTTTTTTTCCTTTCCTAGAATTGCTTCATTTGATGCAAAACACAGTATTTTCTATGTTTCATACTGTTAAGCAAACCAGAAAAAGAACTCTTTGGTTGGGATTGATTCTTTTTTTTCCCCGCACCCCCCCCCCATCCTGCCCCCCTTCATCAGCAAGACAGCCAAACCAAAAAGTCAATTGTTAGCACAATCGTAATAAGGACAGCAGTCTGCACTCGCTCTTGTGGGTTACACAGCAGAGCGGGCCAATACCRCATCCCAGAATTCAATTCCCACTTCCAAATTTGGAGAATGAAGAGATCCAAAATGATACACAACCCTGGATCCACAGACCTCCAAAAATCCTATTGCCTCAAAATCTGATCTCAGCTTTACAGCTTAGGTCCAAATCTAGTGCATACCCACATTTGCTACATGAACTTTTGCTCCCTCCCCAACTTGATTAAGAGCAAAGAAAGTAACAGATGGATCCATGCTGTTCCTTTGTAGCAGAGAGATTAATGTTTGCATTGCATCAGACCACTCGCATTCACACAGGGGAATACTGTTGTTGTCCTTGCAACTGGCACCTGCACTTGCTTTGCCCAAGCCTTGTCCGAGGCAGAAAGTCCATGTAAGAGAATGCAGACTGTGGTGGGGTTTTTTGTTTGTTTTAAATATATGACAAGCCTGGCAAGCAGGATAAGTAAGTGATATGGTATGAAAAATGGTCATGCCTTGAAAAGCAAACTTTGCTGCCCTTTGCCACTCACTGATAGAAGCTCTTCCTCTGTTGCAGGTCAGTTTGCCAAAAGGCTGCCGCAAAGCATGTCCCCAGGCCAGGGTGTCAGCAACATGCCCCCCCCCCTTTTTTTTTTTTTTAAATCTTCCGTAGGTTCAGGGCTCTGTGTGCTAAACTGACAGATAATATTGAAACAGGGACTCTGGCTACACCCCGAATCCACACGCGCGTTGCTGGAAGTCAGCTTCCGCGACTCGCCCACAAAGCGCAGCCGGAGCACAACTTTCCTCTGAGCGCAGGCATCCCCCAGTGGCAGACGCTTCATTCCTACGAGCCRTTTCTCACAAAGCTGCAGAGAGGAGCTGCGTCTTCGTATTCTACGCCTGGGGTCCCACAAAGCACCAGCACAATATCAGCGGTGATGAAAAGAGACGGTTTTGTCTGCGGTATCAGGATTAGATGCTGTGGGTGCCAAGCTGCAGGGGCCTGTAAAGCCTCAGCAGCCAACCCTCCCCTGTTCGGGCTGAATAGGGCTTTGAGTATGCTACAGCTTAAAAAACTCAAGTGGAAAAAATGCATTTTTAATCAGAAAGCACGGTTATTCCGTGTAACTTTCCCTCACTAATTTACCCAATACTTAGCTCTTCATTTTCTCCTGTGTGAGACTCACTGCTTTTTCCCCCAGGTGTTAAGGGAGTTTTGCGAGTCCGGGAACGTCTCCTGTTCTGAAGTTGTGGCCGGTTATGCTAAAGGGACACGTTCAGAGAAATCGCAGCCCAGCAAAGCCAGGCAACTGCTGAAGGCATGGGGAGGCTCGACACCAGGGCTTAGCAGGAGGCAATACACCACATATTTTCAAGGACCAAGCCCCTAAACCGTAGCACCTGCAATGCTTGAAGAACCTACCACAAACTAGGAACACTTATTTTAGATTTTCATTGTGCAAGAGGATGGACTTTACATGATTTACTGTGCAATCTGTGAATTTTAATAACCACTACCACTTATCAGTACATCTATCATATTATATCTTTTGCAGCTGTTGAAAAACAATATTGGTGCTTTCAAAGCAGTTTCATCAGAGATTCAAAAAAGCCTAAAACAAAATTGAAAAACAAAAACAACCATATGCCTACTTGACCTAGGATACATAAACCTGTTGTTCAATCCAGAGAAGGGATTACAGCATTACTTTTTAGTAAGTTGCTTTTCATATGGAAATTTCTTTTCACAGTAAAGCTCTGTATTTAATGGCATCAACATAAAAAACATCCCTATTTTTAGTTCCCCGATCATGGACATATAGATTTTTATAGTGTCTGCAAGCATACATTAACGTTAATTTCACCATTCTCCTTTGTATTTTGTTAATGTCACAATCTGCTGTAAAACCTTGCCAAGTTTCTTAACTGTCATGTTAATTCCGAGACYTATTCTGCACTCTTTGACATTTCAGGACAGAACATGGCAGTAAAAATAGATTAAAAACAGCTTATAAGTATTATAAAATCTAGAACTTTACAGATGGTGGCATTATATCCACTGAATGGAAATTTTAGCAACTCAGAACACAATAATATTAGAATAGCCTATTGATTCCTAAGATAAATATTTTCAGAGGTAACAAAATGGTATCTAAATAGTGGGCAAAACCCACTAAAAAAAAATGCAGGAAAGTTGGGATTTTTTTTGAAAGCAGCACAGCAAACCTGCATATCACGTTGGTGCTAGTATTAAGTTTCAAAGCTTTTCTGTACCATATAAATAAAGGACATAATAAGATCTTGATTTTATTCATGGTTAGTTCAAAGTTCACACAAATTATTTCACACAGGGGATTTGTCTGGGGGTTTTTGCATTATAGAAATGCATTAATGTACTTTAGATATTAAATGACAATGCCACATGGTAAGAAATTTGCACGAATGAACAGGAAATTAGACACTGTGTTTTTTTTTTTTTTAACTGATTGCTAAAGAATGTACTGTTTAAATGAATACTATCCATTTCAAAGGCAGGCTTTTGCTGATTTCAGGAAGTTTAAAATCAGCTAATCAGAAAGTAATACAAAGTTAGAGTTAAATATTTTTTTTAAAGGAAACTGTTTCTTTAAAAAAATCCTTTCCCCTTTTCTTTAAGGAGTACTTATTATTTCCATCATCCTTGTTGAGTTGTTGATGAATAGCTCACATCGTTTGCCAAGCTCCACCCTCTGTCTTTTTTCTAAACCCTTTACTCATTATTTGCTCAGTCTTTTTCCCACAGCCTAGACAGCCTGTCAAGGCAGCTTAAATAAAACACTGTATTAACATTAGGAAATGGCATTCAGTTCCCAATTGATCTCCTAATACTTTATGTTGAAATGATAATTGGTACAGTCTTCATTGAAAAAAAAGAGAGAAAAACTACTTTTCAGTCACCACAAGGTATTATCTTAGCTGATGTATTCACAACCAAACAGATACATTTTTAAAATCTCCCCATCTGCTGGAGACTGCAGTTCACAATTCTTTTCAGCTGACATAATCCAGATTGATTCGTTCAGCAGATAAAATTCAGGCCACTTCTGCCCTTTATAGGAGCAACATAATACCAGTCTTTATTCAGTAACAATGTAACATAATGGGATCGGAATGTGCAAAATGACTGTTCTTAAATTACTGTGACACACAAGGGTCCAACACAAGCTGTGGTTTAATGTAAAAAATCATTAGGCACAGATTACTAAAGTGGTCCTGCATTAACAAGGTCAAACCAAGACTGTTTATGATATTTTTCAGGAGGAAAAAAAAAAATGTTTGCTAATATCTAGATTATGAATGCATTTTTAAGAGGAAAAAAATCTGCAGGTTTTTTTAACATGAAGAAAGTGCTGTTTATTCAATAATGAGTGCAACAGTTAAGGATTCTATAAAGACCTTTTCCACAGAGCCAAGTTAATCTATTACACACTAAAGCACACACACAAAAAATCTAAATATCAAAAGGTTGTCAAGACAGTTGCCAGAAACGAATATTTTGGTGCACTGCTATATCAAACAAATTTTAGAGACCATCAGACATTAACCCATTATAGCTCTTTACTTTTGATATAACCAGAGACCAGTAAAAGAAATTTAGCAAGTTATTACATGACTGCAGGGGGTTTGCATCTATGTAAATCATCGTTACTTAACAGTATGTCCCTCATATACTTACAAATCAACCTATCAACATGAGAAAGCTAAAATGAAGAGAAGCAGTAAATTCATCCTTAATAGACCAGTCCTTGCACAGTGAGAGTCCTATGACCATTTTAGAGCACACAGTACATGAATTTTCTTTGCACAGTTATCTCTTCCTATCTGACAAAAATGTAAGGTTTATCAAGTCTTTTTATTAAGAAATCTATTATATTATCACATGTTTAAATAAAGGAGTAAGTAAACAATTCTTTCCCAATCTATCAAAAATCTGCTAGTGTTTCCGTCTTGCCTTTGATTCAGAGGATAACAGTATCTGAAACCTGACGTTGGAGTCAATGGCCAGACTTGCTCGTGCAAGGGAGCCAATTTGCAGTGTTGATGGAAGCTAACCCATTGCAGCTCAGGCCCTGGGAGTATAAAGGTGGTACCGTAGTAATATTAAAGCCCTCATGACACTGCCAATATTGTGCGGAAAAGAAGTTCAGTGCAGAACCTTTTCTCCCCCCCCCCCTTTTCTGTTGGCAGATGATGTTTTTCTCTTGAGCTGTTTGCAGAGAACATGAATTAGAGCATCTTTGGTGCCTTATTTTGTGGCAAATAACCTATCACACAGCAGCACCCCAATGGACAGAGCAGAAAAAGACTAAGCCATTTCTACACAGCCTGGTATCTGGAGATACGGACCAGGTAGCCGTCACAGGGACGGGGGCTTAAATTCCCCACATTCCACTTGCACAGTTTGACCTTGTAAATAGTGAAAGGGGAATTTTGCTGTCTCTTACTACTTCGTTAAGCTACTAAAGTTGGGTAATTGTTTAAATTGGTTGGTCTAATTTAAGCTACTATTCGTTTGTGATGAATATACAAGCAAYGGGTGTATTTTAAACACGCTGATGGAAAGTGAGACTTTGCTGTTTGCATGCCACATGCTTAMGCGCGCATTTAGTCAACTGACAGAAACAGGCTCAGGAAGCCCAGCTAGAAAATGATAGCTAGCAAACTCCAAGGATGACTGGAGAGGAATACACCCATTTCAGTACAAAAATGGAAAACATCTAAATTCTCTATAAAGTGGTATGATACCCACACCCTGACCCTGCCAAGGGTGCTGGTGAGCAGCCCAGCAGCTCGCAACACGAGCAGGATTTCCACTGGAATGACAGCAGGGGCCATCAGGACTGTATCAAAGGGCCCTTGTGAAATATTCCCATTTGAAGAATTCCCACCATTTGCGGCACTATACAACAAAATGTTGAAATGCTTCCCAATCAGCCCTAACCAAAGTAGTTTGAAAAATGAATTTATGAAAGTGCTTACCATCARTTCATAGCCAGACCATAAAATAAGCCATGTCCCCAAAGTGTTCCGAATAACAAATGTATTTCAATGACATTTGTTCTGCTCATGTGAAGTTCATAATCAGGAAAGACTGTAGGTTTAGAATGTAATGAAAACTAACCGCATAACTTCAACAATCTTGGAAACTCATTACATTCAAATATTTACATATTCTAGTGAACTTAGGATGTCAATTTTGACTGCACAAATCCAATAACTGAAACATATGGCCTTGAAACCTGCAATCAATATAAACCTTTTAGAGCCCAAGCTTCAAAAAGTTATATCAAATATATATTCGATGAGAAGAAGGTTAATTGAATAATTGATTACTCAGTTACAATTAAGTGCTCTTCAGATATCTTTGGGAAATACCGAGATATAATAGTGATAGATATTTATTTGTTTATCAGCTATCCCTGATTTATAGCGATCATTTATTTTTTATTTCCTAAGTCAATTTTTACATTTATATATTTTAACAATATAGTCCCCAGTGAGAATCAATATACTGTGTTTTTTCACCACAGGGCTATCAAAAGCTAGCCTAGAAATCTATATCTACCAATTCAGCCAATTTCACTGCAGACTTCAGTGTTATAAACACCTTGCTAAAATATTCAAACTTTGTCTCCAGGTGGCAGTTGGGTAGATATAACACGCTATATTTGTTGCAATAAAGGTTAACCAATACTAACTGTGCTGATAAACTCTGAACTTAACAACAGTTAAGTGAGAAGATGGTCCTTGGAAGAAAAGTAATGCCTTCTGTTTGCATGTTTTAACAAAGTACTACTTCTTATCAAAATACAAACACGTTCATATAAGTCACACCCTACAGCAACTGCTAAGGGGATCTTTGGGGCATTTTTAAGCAAACTAAACAATAAATCAGATAGACCCTGATCATCAGAGCTGTCTGCATACGGAACTGCTGTTAACTCTTCAGTAGAAAGAACAGTATTTAAAACTTATTTAGCAATAGCATCCAGGTGCTCGGTAAGGAGGAGGACATTGTTGTGTCAGATGTTGTGTATGTCGATGTATATACATATGCGTACATGTATGTGTATATTTATTTTTATATTATATACACATAAGCATACAAGTTTCTGCACCTGATGACTGAAGATGTAAAYAAGACTGTGTAAGGTTTGTTAAAACATGCTGAATTCCTCTGAAGATGGCAAGATAAATTATAAAACCTCACTCTCCCTCCGCAGTGGATTTGAAGGTTTTCAGCTCTTTCCTGGATCCATCTCTTAGATACTAGGACAACTCGCATAAAAATTGCTTAGATGGCACCAGATACAAGAACTCCCATCTTTCAGGGTATAGGTCTGCATTCACTCCAAAATGGAAGCCTTCTCTCAATGACAATTCTGTATGTGGCTTATAATAAAGAAAAGTACTAAGTCATTGAAAGAATATTTCAAATATTTTTGATTGGTGCCTCAGATTACAATGTGTGATGATAATGACGAGTAAAATAACTTCATATTCTCACTGAACAATAAAATCTTATTTTTGTGAATGTCCTCCTATAACTACAAATGTCTCCAGAGGGATGTTTTGCAGAGGAGATAAGTAGTGTGAGGAAGACTGAAAGAAAAAATAAATCCTTACTTTTCTTTCCTTAATCTATTTATTACACCTAACCCTTGATATGTTCAAAACGTTTTATGATTTAGCCTTTCCAAGAAAATGAAATTCCAATTAGATCAGTCCAAACTTCAAGTAACTCCAGTGAATTCTCCCTTTACACTTATTCTRCCTAACAGCAGCAGTGCTAGATATGGACTACATGTGCAGGGGCCACAGAGAACTAGAAATCTCATAAATTGTGCTCCTTGACCTTAAGTTAACACTTCTTGGGTGAAATTCATCACTTAATGTTTTGTTCTTTTAATCTTCTAGCCTACTGAAGCCAGAGCTAGGCAGAATTAGGTCCTTTGAGATCTACAAAGCTATTGTGAATTTTCAACAATATGGCTGAGAGCAGAATTTTGTCTTTTGAGAATATTATTATTTAATGTGAGCTATCAAAACAGAACACTTAGACTCCATGGACACCAAGCATAACCCTCTTTACACATTGCACTTTATAGCATGTCAAGGGTGATGTACGCTTTATGCTGGGCCTCATAACAAAATGACAGGCGTTGCTGTCCATTGACAAAGCCACATGACAGCGAGGTGTCACAGACAGAGAGTGCAGATGTATTATCGCTCTACCACTTAGACAGGAATGACATCCTTTGAATCTCAAGAGACAATGTCGCAGACGAGCTAACCTTAGTGTGCCGGTTGTACGCTCAACAATATTGACAGTCAACAATTCCATGTACATCCATCGTGAAAGAACACTGAGGTCTAAAGACAGCAGACCTCAGTTTTTATAAATGAGATAATGTTAATAGACAAAAGATGACTATGAATAATATACTTCAAAAAAGGAAGTTAATATGCTATACTCATGTTCAAACTAATGCTCTAAATGTATTTAAAAATTCAAAATGATTTTTTAAAAGTGTTTCATATTCATGTCCTATACTATGGAGAGGATCATTCAGAAAGATACACTATTAGAACTCTTTACAAAGGAATTTATCATTTAAAATAAGAACATTTTGTATTAATTAGTTCTGATTAGAAAGCCCATACATCACCTTTCTTTTAAGTAGACCAAAGATAATAATATAAGCTAATTCCTGGGGAAGTCATAACACTAACATTATCCACCTACACTTCTGAAGCAGATCACATATTTTTGTGGCTCAATTTACTTATATATCCTATAATATTTTTTAGCTATTATGAAAGGTTATAGAAAAAATTACAAAATCAGCACTATTTCTATAAAAATATCAAAAAAAGAGAGACAAACTCACTGTGTATAAACAGGCCACAGCATGTTAGTCACTACGCAGACATTATTCATAGTCACCAGTCCAATGTAAGTAGGTCACTGGACCTACTTGCCCTTTTCAGTGATCCTGAAATACGGTGGCATACTTGAAAAGCCATATAGAAATGTAGGACTCTTCTGATAAACCATCCTAGGATCAGCTGCTAACTCTGGCATTCAGRCTCAAGGAAGTGACAGCTGAGTCCTATTAGTAAAAGCAGGCAGCGGGGAGCAGAGGGTGGAGGGGGCAATTAGCTCCCCCTCTCCTTTAAAGGGACAGGTGAAGGGATGGTTGGGATGGAGAAAAGTCCTGGTGCAAGACCCTTGGAGGAGCAGTACCCTTAGATGAGAAGGTTGGTTTTGAGTTGCTAAGAAAGCACAAGAATGGGCAACTTTGGAAAGTCACCCAGGAGGCCAACTTTGCAATCCCTCCTTCTCTGCCCTTCCCCCTCCAAGTTGTTGCGCTATATACCCCAGGCAGTCCCTTCCAGGTGGCACTTCCACAACCTGCGATACTGCCCCTCTGTGTGTCTCAGCCAAGATATTAGTGAGTGGGACATCTACCTTAGCCAGGGCCACATGCTCTTAACAACAGTGCGCTTGCTCCTAAGCAGTGTGGCAGAAAAAAACATGTAGCTGAGCATAACTGAATTAGAAAGCAGAAGCATAATTAATGCTGCCTATAATCTGAATCTGTGTAGTCTAGTCATGCTACTTTCCTAACTAAATGCAGCCCCTCTCACCCCTAATGTAATCTTTTGCCTCACACCTAATAAAACAGACAAGAATGGTTTAACTTTATATTGAGGAGAAAAAATAATTAGGGAACTTTTTTCTCCAGAAAATCTCAGTGTCTCAAAATAGCAACAAAAGTCAACCATTATTCGTCTGAGATTAAAAAAAAAAAGAAAAGTTAAGCTATCACAACCTTTTCAACTGTGTGAATTGTGTATGTTAAGAGGCCTGGAAACTGCTTCATGTGTTTCACCTCCTGCTGTGCAGTTTTTATGCTGACAGGACTGAAGATAGCTTTTCTAGTTCCTAATATCACAGGAAAAATGCTATATTAAACAAGGACATCTCTGATCATATACTAAAAGTGTACATGTAAAGTGCTTATGATAGAGGCAAGCTAAAAACGTAGCTGTTTTGAGTTCTTCCAGGTTCCAAAAATGTATCTGTTTGTTCAATTGACTCATACATGCTTTGAATTTTCAAAGTACAGAAATCCCAAAGCACAAACTGAAACTTGTCTGAAAACACAAATTTAATTCATCTGTGGTAAAGAATGCAGGTAAATACATTTTATATGACTGCTGCTCATATCTGGAGCATCAGCTCAGGCTTATACAATTGCTGCAGTTTGAATAATGAATACTTGGCCTAAACATGTTGAAAATTAGCAATATTTTTGCTAAATGTGGGGAGGCTGTACCCAAGTTTCAAATGCACAGAGTGAAAAAACTATATCCCTGGTTAACTGAACCACATGCTCCCCTCGGAAAAAGGCGAAAAAGGTGCAACTTCGAATGTGAACATCCAGCAAATATGACAAGATTGAAGTGACCCTCTGCATTATGGATCTAACCTGTCCTTTGAATTCTGGAGAGAAAAGGCTTGGGACAAAAGCAGAGTGGTTTTCTGAACATTGACTTCAGCAGATCTTCCTTCTGTCTCTGCAAACATGGAGCCGTACCCTACGCTGAGCTTTATCCTACTGTGCGCAAAGTAAAAGCTTTCACAGTCTGACTGTGGTTTTTTCAGAATACAGGTAAACTAAAGGCAAACTAAAATTTTGTTTTCAGTATCAAGTAAATCAACTATTGTAACTCTTTCTGGGCAAAAGCATGCCATGTGAAATGATAAAAATATTTCCTAAAATGGATCTGATAAAATCCATGAAATGACTGAAAATAAAAATTTCCCTTGAATTTCAAAATTTCCACTTTTCATGAGAAAACTTTTATGTTTAAAATTGTACAAAATTAAACTAGTCTCAAAAATGAAAATGGAGGCCCTTATTGTTGCTGTCCTTTGCAAGTTCTGCATACATTATACCTCTCATCTTATCATTAATCATACCACATTTTTCTACTGCTAAAGTACAACTATAATCATTCTTCAATGTACCAGCATTTCACAATGAAAAATAAAGCCATTTTAATTTTAAACTAAAGAGAACAGAATGTCCTACAAATATAACAGACAACAGAGGAACTGTATGAAATAAACACATTTCTTTCTCTCATTAGGAATGACCATGCATAACCGATTCATGGCTCAGCTTTGCTTCAGCACTTAGCATTTTGCAGGTTATTCCTGACTCATGAAAATAACATTTTTGGATTCACTTCTCTAAATGCATGAAAATTACCCCTCATTGCACAAAGCCTCCAGTAAGAGAAGTGAGCAGGATGTGGGGAATGAAGAAATTTAACCTCTGAGTGCCCTGGGAGGCCATGTAGATGGTGTGGAGCCCCACCATGGCTGCCATATCGAACCACTTTTCATGGTCTGAAATGGCAAAACCAGAAAAAACATCTCTGAGGCCTGTCAGAGGGTTTCAGACTGAGAACCAGCCTGAACCCTACTGCAAAATCCCCCCTATGCGATGGCTAGCACCCCGCCCCCCCATCTCGGAGGCAGGGTAGCATGGAGGGAGGAAAACCATTTTGACAAATCTTTGCCCTTCTGGCTGAAGGAAAGCTGGCCGGTGCATCACCAGAGCCATGAGGGACAGCGGGCAGAAATTACCCTCTTACAAAAAGTTTCTGTTTCTGCATGCTGCATTCACAGAGAATGTTTTCTAGAGAACTAGGTATCTGATCTGAAAAGTGGTCCAGAATTGAGTAATTATACAGTCTACAATATTGTTTAAGTTTCAGGCCAAATGCTGTGCCAACGCATCGTTACATCTGCTGTTACCACTGCTCTCGTTCGCAGTTGTACCGCAACAAGCCCTTCAGCGGCTGCCCGGGCTCGGCATGGCACAAGTCGGTAATGCAAAGGTAGTTCCTACCCCTAAGTGTCTGCAAGATGAAAGACATCAGGCAAATTCTGCAGGCAGGCAAGGGGAGACTTAGGAAAAAAATAACGTTTCCTTATTAAGCGCATTCTAAATTAGATTATGTCCTTTTCATCAGAGAWCCTTTTTTTCTGATGATGTTTGTTTAGTATCAGTCAACCAGCGACCAAAACTCTGTTATTTTATGACATTACCAATTTACATTGGTAAAATAAAAGATAATATAGTGTATTTACCAGTTTGAACACCCATGTTAACAAAGCCCTTTTTTTTGTTCTACCAGAACCAGGAGAGGGTTCTTGATGCAGCTGCAGGATTTATGTGGTCGAACCACGAGCTGCTGCTGCTGGCCACCAGTGAGTGCCGTTCTCCATGGGCCCGGGCACCAGCACAACCCCAGTGCAGCAGTCGCACAGTGAGGGTTTGCTGCTTGCATTGAAGAGTGCAGGCTAAACAAGCAAGTTCACACTGAAAAAAAGGAATTGCTGCAAAGGTAGTAGTGTGTCTCTTGCCTCTAATTTGCACTCATGTCTGGGGCCACGCGAGCATTACATCGGCTGTGCGGGTACATGCATTCAGTAAGCTAACGGCGGCCCTCTTTGCCCCCTTACTATATGCTAAAAACCTCAAGAAGAGAAAGAGGGAACACTGTAAGGTGAATATCCTGTGTGCGATGAACTTTTTCCCTCCGTGCAGTTTTCTCTAGGGTGGCTTATTTTTCCCCGTGTTAGCACCAAATGTTCACTGCATATGCTGTAACTCAAAAAGGCAGAAGGGATCTCAGAGATATGCTTGTGAGTCTATCACTCCTATAAGAGGTATAGCACAGAGATAAAAAGCTGTGAAAAGCTTCAGAGCTACAAACTATAAAGCTGGATGCTTCTCCTAGCCTTGAACGCTGCAGAACTGGGCAGAAACCCTGCAAAGGTCAATTAAGTTTTAACAGGAGCTTCGTCTGATCAAACAGCTTCTGCAGAGAGTTTAACTTGCAGCAGCTTCCACTTTATGTCTTGTCTAAATCCAAGATCAGAAGAATAGGGGGAAACTGAAGGTTAGCACTAAGTACAAGGCAAGGACCTGGGATGTTTTTTTGGTGTAGTCTTAATGAGTTTTGCCATCCTATATCTACTGACATTTTAATAACTACTAAACCCCAGAAAGTCTCCAGAGAAGGTGCTCTGATACTATGAAGATGAGCATAATATAAATGCATAGACAGACAGACAGATATTAATAATTTCTTTCTACTGATGTGTGTGTATATATTCATCTATAATATTATAAAGCTTTCAGGGTATTTTAGCCCTATTCAGCACAACAACATTTACTACTATCAGTCTAATCATAAATACAATTATTCTTGAGTACTCTATTACAAAAACCAATAAACTAGGCCTCAATAGAGAGTCTGAAATTACTTAACTTTTCTTTAGAAAAATATTAAAACAGTATTATCACATCAATGAGAGGAAAAGACAGGAAGATAATAAAGTTATGTTAAACCTCCCTGTATTTACTCATGTGTGAAACAGTTATGTCTGGTCACATAATTGCAATGGTTCTGAGAAATATTTCATATTTTATAATGAACATTAAAAGAGTTTGTGGATCATTACTTTATATGAGTTCCAAAGTTATTACATAAAACCCAACAGGAATGGTTATAAATTATTTGATCCTCTAGTCTGGCCTTGGTAAACATAACATGAAGGCTGAACTATCTCAGCAGACAAGATTCATGATAATAGGTAAAGTGTTTCTACAGTTAAAAGAAGAAGAAAATACCAGGGTACTTGTAAGCAAGGCTCTTAACATTTTTTTCTTTGCTGTTTGAAAGAAATCCTTTTCTGAAATGAGCTAAAGCCATTAAAAGAAAAAAAAAAAAAGCTTTGGCTAGAACAAAAGAAAACTTGCTCACAGGCATGTTCTTTCGTCTACCAATTCGTCATTATCATAACTGTGGCCCTAAAGTCACTGTCACATTCTTGAACTTACAGCACAGTATGTGTTTAAGATACTGTACTTAGCCATGAAATAATATCACAAGCAATTATTTGATTTTCAAAAGGATCCTGAAGAGCATCTCATTGAAATATGAAAAATAATAGTATACTAACAAAAATTACATACTTGACACAATTATGTAGAATTTTTGTCTTCAAACTACAATTGGCAGTAGCATTTTAATTAATGAGTGATCATTTGCTCCAGAGATAAGTGTAATACTAAATGAATTCTGGTCCACTTCCTCCTCTTAGCTCATCTTTGTCTCTGGCTCCTGTGCTTTGTGTCAAAATACTTTGTGGATATTTTTGTTTGCTTCTATAAATGTCTTCTAGGAATATTAATATGGAAAATTAATTCAGTTATGCACACAAAACATTTAATAAGATTGAAAAACATGTTTAGATATTCTGGTCAATTGATAAAATATGTTTAATGCAGATCATATCACAGGCTCAAATCCTGCAAATTCCTGCTCAGAAGAACATCCTGTAGTCATGGGTGTCATGTATTTGCACATGCAAGAAAATCCTTTCCATGAAAGAACTACTGGGTGATATGTTTCAGCCCATGTTAAGGAGGAACCCAGACTGTATGACCACGAGGCTCTGGTCTGACTTAAACATCTGCTATGGGTTTCCGAGCGGATGGTTAGTGGCAGGAGCTAGGACCACCGAAGTAAACGGAGAAGCCAGTGCTGATCTGGGAGGGTCCAGCCCCTGCCCACGCAGTAGCTCCTAGAACRGTGTGGTGTCAAGTCTCATTAGCCACTTTTTATCACTTCTGTTTCCCCACAATTCCTAAAGTTTTATTGAAGCACTAAACCATGCTTCCGTGGCAGACGATGGCACTCAGCCTTCGCATTCTTTCATCACAAAACACTTAGGTATGAAAATTTCATGCCTTGCAAGTCGTCTAATCCTTTCGTCACAGGAATGGCCACTCTACCCACGCACTGCTAGAAACCCGAGTGCCGGGCTCTGTGGCCCATCCTCGAATGTTTCCTGCCCCAGATAAGTTGGGTTTTATACTACCTCCTGTTTGACGTGTATCTCATTGGGAAAATGAATGCTGAGGTACAAAACCACACCACATTTTTAATGGTTTACCACAATCATTGTCCGATTTACATTATTATTAGTCATTATTTTTCCTATATCAGAGCTATTCATTGCTAGAACTTTTCCAAGCTGGAATTCTATCTGCTGCTCTCATTTTTGGCTCATACTTGTCTTTTCAGTACACTTGAAGGCACTAGTTGTTTCCTTTAGTCAAATAAGTATTTAATTTGTTAAATAACAACTTCTTCCTTTCAATTTGGCTTTTCAGGAAATTTCAAGGAAGAAAGACTCTTAGTAACATTGCCTGGGAATTTTTCCTGACTGGTAATGGGAAATGTTCTCTAGATTTTTCAAGCAGATGTTCAGACTTTTAATGGTATCTTTTTTCATTAAAAACATACAACTAGTGGCATTGATACTGAAAGATTTTACAAAAGAACCAACCTGAAATACACCATACACACTTGCAAGCTTGTGTAAAATTAATAAAGGAATATTATAGAACTGGTGTAGTTTAAAAGAGTATATAAATACAAAACTTCAAAGGCTTTTGGGGGGGGGAATATAGTTTGTTTGAAGCATTTTGCTTTGAAAGATAATCTACTCCTCACTGGGTTTTTATACAGAAAACATTTCTAAAACATTTTTGTTGCATCCTCTAGGTGGTGCTAATACTGCACAGCTCCGGCTTTTCAGCACAATGAAAACATTAATTTGCTATGAGATAATTTTTGACGTAAATGTAAAATGGTGCCCATTCGAACTCAGTAATGAAGCATGGTGCATTTCTACAGCTCCTAATTTGACTAGTTAAATGACTCCATTACGTGTCTAACAGACAGAAGCAAATAATTTCTGGTCAGTTGACGCTCACTTATCCGTATCATTTTACCCTGAAAATAAAGTCTCTAATCTACAGTTTCTTTGTCTTAGTTTTTTTTAATATTATTAAAGCAAACATACTTAAATAAGAGAGATTAAACCAACACAAACTAACAATTAAGCCTACAATACAGAAATCAAGTTTATATAATGTGGGAGGAGGGATAAAAATGAAAATTAAATAATAAATTAAATGACTGCTTATCTCAGTTATTTCCTCTGTGAGATTTGACAACAGTACTATTTAGGAAAAGGAAAATATCTTTCTGAAATTCATTGATTTGAAAATCACTCTAAATACTGCTTGCCAGTCTGTCTATAAAACTTCACCGCACAACTTTGAAAATGTTTGGAAAGACTCTTTACAGTACATAGCAATAAAATAAAAATGTTGCCTTAATAAATATCAGGTGATGAATAATTTTGCCCTGAGGAAAAAAATGGTTAATGCTGAATCTTAATGTTCCTCATCTAAATGCTTTTTCTTCCTGCTAAAAACAAGTTTAGTATTAAAGCATATCACTTTACACATATTGCATGCATATTAGTGAGACACAGCTGCTTATGCCCTACTCTTAAGAGCCATATGATTAAGTTATGGGATATCAGATAATCCAAAGTCCCTTTCTATTGGTCACCTTTCACAGACAAAGGCTTTTTAGTTTTAAGTCCATTTAATGACAGAATGTCCAATTCTATAAATGTGTGAGTAATTCCAATGGAACACCTGTGGCTCTCTCCACTCGAATATAGAATGAAAGATATAAAATGTCATTACAGTAACATTCAGTGACTTTAGCAAAAAAATGTTCAGAATCAAGGCTGCTATTCCATCCCTGATGTATTCCATCATGCTCGGGTTTCCATGGTCTCAGGGAAGTAAGTGTGAGCTTACATACCATATGCGGTACCAGCCTTTAATCACGGTGGGGTGAGTTAAGGACAGAGCAACTATTTTCTGGTTGAAATCACAAGTCTAGTGGGTTCGTTTTCACGATGGCTTGTGGGGACAGAGACATATGACTCCTTGCATTATTAGCAGGGGTTATGTAAAAGAAAAGTTTTCATGCTACTCTTAAAAAAAAAAAAAAGTTTAATCTTATTTTCATAGCTTTTTCTATTATCTTTTAATTTTTTTTCTTCCAAAGATTTAAACACTATTTGAATAGTTTTTGTAAGAGTACAAGTTTTCTAATGACAGSGAAGAAGGGCAAACAGATTTTGGTGCATTTCTGATGCAATGTCCAGGAAACCTGAGTTTTTTGTTGATGATGTTTTTGCAGCCAACAGTAGAACTGTTACAACCCAAATCTAAGTACAGAGAGTTGCATTAAAATTAATGGGCTTCTTCATAGTAGCCATTCTTCAAATATAATAAGTGTTCAAGGAGTCAGAGGTGGATTTACAACTAAAATACAAAGCTCAGTATCGACATTCAATTTCAGCAGGGTTAATTTTTGAGCGAATGCTGAAAGTGTCAGTGAGTCTCAGGCTCGCTCCTGCTCTCGAGGAAGGCAATGGCAAAACTCCCAGTTGACTTCAATGAGAGGAGGAGCAGACCCTGAATGGAATAAAGGAATGGAGGAAATAACTCTATACGGAAATGGCAAATGTTCAAAGATGAGTTCATATCAGCAGAAAATACACATGCAGCCTGACAAAAATACACCACGGGTCAAAAAAAGCAATCTCTGCCTTGAGGAAGCCAAGCGAGCGAGCAGAAGATCTCAGACTGCGAGGAGAAAGGACGGTTGTGGGGACAGCAGGCTGGCCGCAGCCGCCGAACCTCGGGCGCCGCTTCTTGCTTTATCAGAGGCCGGGAACGCACACTGGGAGGCTGGCGGGAGGCCACCCCAGCAGTACACACATGCAAGCACACAAGCGCAATAACGCTCTGATAGCACAGAAAAGTACTGCTGTCGCTAAGACAGCTGCTAGCGCGAATGTATAGAGTAGCTACRCAGCTACCAAGGATTAGAAAGATTAGCAAATGAAATTAAGGTGAAGTTGTAAAAAACACATTTCTTCAAGTATCAAAAGCTCAAAAGAAGCTATGAAGATGGGATCCCTGCCAGAATTTGGAAGGAAAAGGCAGAGGGAAGAGGGCACTTTAGCAAATATCTGTGAAATATCTTTGGAAGCAGAGGAGGTACCAGTGGATAGGAGGACTAAGGTAACACCTATATATAATAACAGCTCTAGGGAAGATCAAGGAAATTAAACACCAGTCAGCCTGATTTCAGCAGTGGGAAGGATATTGGAAACACTAATCAGGGACAAAATAGGGAAAGTTATGATTTAATTAAAGATATTCAGCATGGATTCACAAAAGGGAGATCATACGTAACAAAACTAATAGAATATTTGGAAAAATTAACCCCCCCAAAAAAACTCAAAAAGAATTGAAGGAAGCCACGAACATGATTTACATGGACTCTATGAAAGCTCATGCTGTACTATCCCCTAACAGGCTACAATGTCATAAGTTCTGACGCGAGGGTGGGCTAAATAATGCATACAGAACCGGACAGCATATTGAGGGCACAGTGCTCTGCATGTTAACCTAAAGAGATAAGAATATGGGAGGTGATAGCTCGCGTGTCCCAAAGATCACTAGCAAAGCTGATTTTGTTCTTTTCCTATTTCAATGACATGCATAAATGGGAGGAAATTTATTCAAAGTAGAAAATGGAGGAGAAACTGTAGACAATATGAAAGAAGGGACAACACATAAATAAAAAAATTCAGCCTGCCTTTTAGTGACTAGGGAAAGCGATGTGATGCAATTCAGGAAAGAAAAAATGTCAAGTAACAATGCGGTAAGAACAAAAGGAATGCAACACTYGGTTCTCCTTAGCTGAGGGGAAAGGGGCAGAAGTGCAGTGAATAATCAGGAATAAAACTCTAAAATCTTAAGCATAGGACTTAATGTCAGCATAAAAAGAAGCAGAGATATTTCTGGAATTTCCAAATTGAGGCACTGACTAAAGTGTGAGAGAGAAATCATTCCTGCAGTGTAAGGGGATAACAAGGAAATATTTGGAAGACTGTACCCTAACTTTGGCTATCTTTATCATTAGACACATAAAGAACAACCAAAAGCCTGAGCGACAAAATTATCCTAGTGAGTCGAAAACAAACCAGATCAGTATTCTTTAGAAGACGAGGTAAAGAATACAGAATGGCTAAAGTAGGCTCCTTAAGTTACAGCCCTATCTAACAACAAGTGGGCATGAGCTGAAGCTAAGGAAAAGCAGGCACTAATGGAATTTAAGTGGAATTTCTTTACACAGGGATGATAGTCAGTCACATGCAACCTAGGACAGCATTAGCAACCTGTGTGAAAGTCTTACACCATGACTCATTCAGAAGGAGAAAAGACAAACAGTGAAATGAAGATGTCCCTATCTTTTATCCTTCAGTACTTTAAAACTGTGAGCCATTATTAAAGTGAATTATTAAAGCAAAGACTACTGTATTTGTCTCATGGGCCAGGTAAGCCATGTAAACTGGCAGAACTCTGCAAATGTTCATGCATGTAACATGTGAAAGCAAGTAAATGAGAGGTGTATGCAAGTCGGAGCATGCACAGACAGCGCCTTGCAGGCCACCGAAGTGCACAGCCACCTGCCTGCTTGCAGAGGAGAGAGGCCTCTGCCAACAGGCAGCTGTACCTAACTTAGAAAATCTGCCTTGGTCGTTTTTTTATTACTTTCCAAGCAAAAATACATCACAAAAATGGGCCTTAAGGGAATACTCTTGATGTTGTTTCTATTGTAGCAGGTCTTACGAACCTTGCATGAAGTTCCTGGAAATGTTAGGTCGAAGTTTTATTTCCCAAACCATCACAGAAACAAATAGGGTTTACATGTGACAGTACAGATGCAGCGCAAGTGACAGCGCTAGTATCTATAGCTATTTGTAATTGATAGCAGAGCCCTTATTGCCTATACTGTAATGCATTTTTATTCTTGAATGTTTTCAGCAAAATAGCACCGATCCACCAGCCCCGGGCCCTGGGGAGGTGCTCTGTACCTACCTACGCAAGCACGTGCTAGCAGTCCTTCCCGGGCTTAAGGAGTTCAAGCAGGGGGAGAGGGACCTTACAGAGCAGCTTTTCTACTGGGATGCTCGAGAAGAAGATGCAGACAGACAGTCAAGGCTTGCCTTCCAGATCAAGGTGGGGGCAGGAAATTAGGGTGGAAAACAAGCCGGGAAAAGATGTAAGAAAGCAGCGTATGTATGGCTGGAGGGGTCAGGGGGGAAGGAAGAGATAAAAAACACCCTCAGTGCTACAGATGGTTATCTTCAGATTTGCTTATAGTCATTCTTATTCTTTCGATTACATTACAAAATGCCCCCAAACTGGCCATGTGGCTTAGCACTACGGACAGATTTAGCTAGCTGTTATTTTTGGATATGGTGTCCTGTACGTGAGCAGAGCGTATATATACATATGCAAGTCCAATAAGCAGCAGTTAGAACGGCCCCTGCTTTGGAAGGAGAATTATCCTCAAGCACTCACCACATGTACTTTTACGTGCCTAAAGAATATATCTTTAAAAATTGTGCTTTTATAGTGGAAGCCCCCAGAGGCATCTAACCACAATGTCACCYTCCACAAGCACAGTGTAATAAATACTAGAAATATACAGATTGTAACACTCAGATGTGGATCGATAGCAAGGGAAGAGGGGGAGAAGGGGAGACAAAGATAAGTTCGCAGCACTCCAACAGCATAACAAGAGCGAATAAGTAGGTTACAGGTGCACTGGCTGCCTCGCGTGCCCCTTCGCTCTTCCAGCCGCTACTTGGGAAACGATAAAACAGCCATCTTCAAATTGTTAACGATGACACGCACTCAACGTACGGTAGCTACCTCCAGTTTTGCATCTAAATTTTACCGTCAAGCCTGCTTACACCGGCATTTAAAAGGGGACCACGCGGTGCTTCGTCAGGAAACGCAGCGGGCCTGTCTTTAACGGCGCCCTGCCTCCGGCCCGCCACGTCCCCGCGCCGGGAATCCCGCGTTCGTGGGCACCTCGCCTGCCTGCGCTCCCGCCGCCCGCCCAGGAAAGGTTTCCATCAAGATACCACTGTGGGAACTCATTCAGTTATACAAACAATACTAAACTTTAATTTACAACAGAGCCTAGCGCAGCGCCCCTTAATTACAACCAGACCCGTGAATGCAAGGTGTCTAGAATGAAAACAAAGGGTTAAAATACCTGTCTGGATTTTTTCTTGAAAATCAGTCATTGAGAATCATCTGTCAGTAAGACAAAATTAATTACTACATGTAAAATTGAAAAAAAACAACATAAATTTAAATATTACATAATATTACAAAAATATTCATAAAATCCTCTTGTTATTGATGCATGTTCACCTTCCTAATACTCAAACTAGCCAAGATTATTACACCCAATTTAAAATAATCAAAAAGGAGAGAAAAAAAGAGTGTTTTTTTTTTATTTGGTTTTAGAAGCTTTGCAAAAAGCCTTCCACAAATTACAGTAACTTGCAAAATTCAGTCATGTTTTTGAATACTGTTAGAGGGCTGGTGCTTAAGAAATTGCTGGAGTTTAAATGTTAGATGTTTGTGCTTAACAAAGATAGTAAATAGAAGCCTTAACCACTTCATTCACTCAAATCATGGCAATTATTATACTGTTCTCGTGCAAATATTTTACTAATTTATGCATAGTTAGTTTTCCTTATACATTAAATCAATTACTAGTAATACATTAAATATGTTTTAAAGTTTAACATATGAATATAGTTCTGTGCTGGAGTTTTAAGGCCTTTTTTGGAGAAGGTTGTACGTGTTTACATTCAAAGGGCTTTCGCAATTTGGCAGTGGCTGCCGGGTGCCGGGTGCCGGGAGCAGGGGCCGAAGCCTCGCCTGCTGCGAGGGCAGCGGGGCCGCCGGGATGATCCCGCTCCCCGGCCCGGCTCCAGGACGCCCGTCTGCCACGCAGGTCGGGGCGAGAGTCCAAGAAACCACCTCCCACCTCCAAAAAGAGAGAAAAAACATATAAATCCTAGCTGGCATACTAGGCGGAGTGCAGCCTCCGGTTAAAATAGCTCTTAGGCATCTTCTTGCCGTAAGCGAGGCCTGGCATTTGCATCATCTCCTCAGACACCGCCGAGGTGAGCCGTTTTCGGCACAAAACCCTCTGCCGCTTCCCTTCCTCCCGCACCAAGCCCGCGTGGGTGCCGCATCCGCTCCGCCTGGATTTTGCGCGGCGCGAGGGCAGGGAGGCGGGCCGGGGTGGCGGGAGAGGTGCCGGCGGCTCCTCGCCCACCGCGTGCCACGCTGGACCGCGACCGCTAAACTGGCCCTTGCCATACCTAGCCTGAACACCTAACGCTAGCGGGACTGTAAGCACTCTGCAGCAGAAGCTGGCTACGTTCATCCCTGCGGGACCCTGCTGGATGGCTCATGTTAGAAACCGAACGGTTTTTATTTCTTCTTTCTTTTTTTTTCTTTTTTTTTTTTTTTTTTGTTTGAATACAAACACAGGGTCCTTATATGTTGCACTGTAAATCCCTCAGATTTTTGCTGCAGGAACAACTCCATCCAAATCCTGGCTATAAAGAGCTCTTACTGTTAGATAAACATGCATTTAAAAAAAAGAAAGAAAGAAAGAAAAGAAAAGCTACTGAAATTAGCAAAATTTTTTTAAATCAGCAAAACTTACAAAAATGCTAAATGCTGACCCTTCACCCAGGCACTCCTCCGGCTGACTTGCAGACTTGTACTGATTACTGCCTTGGCCAAAGAAAAGGAGCATCCCCGAATTACCAGGTTGTACAGTAGGAAGAGAGAGGCATGGACAGATCCTCTGCTATGACAAATGTAGATGAGTTGAAGGTCTTTCCTAAGTACGCCTCCACGTCTCCTCCCATAAAACTCTTTCTGGGCTGTTTACAGGTGAATTTTCAATTAATACCCAGTCTTAAAATCCTGCTGTCCTAAAAAACCTCTGCTACCATATGATCTTTCATTAACCGTAACTACCAGCCTGATAAAATGCCGCTTCTCGCTCTGCTCACGCAGTTCTTTGGCAATCCTGTTACATACAGGGTATAACTGACTTTTGACCAAACCTGAGTCTCTCCACCTAGTCCAGTTCTGTAAGATACAAGGAAGGTCTCACTAGGGAAAATAACACCAAAAAAAAAAAAAAGAGAGAGAGAAAGAAAAAAAAACAGGAAAATCCAATGTGACTTGCAAAACATGATTTTACTACCAATATACTGGAATCAAAAGCAGCCCTACGTTCACAGGAGCACTAGCAATGGGTGAGTATCTCCTACAGCAAGGCAGTTTTGAAGAGCAGCACTGCAGAACTGCCGTGGTGGTTACTTCTCCCCAGCTTGGCCAGAAGCGAAGGTGCAGCAGGCTGCAGCCCCTGGCGCGCGCCTCCGGAAAGCCGAGCGAGGAAAACACGAGCTCTTTCTTGGACCCAGGCTCCTCAACCAAGAAAGCTGAGACTGCAAATCGCTATCAAGAATTGGAAGGAAAAGTGTCTTTTGTGGAAGACATGAAGGGGGGAAAAAAAATTAGCAGAAAATGGGAGTTGTTTGCCAAACTGGAAAAATCAATTATTCTCCTGAACAACAGTAGTGACAAATATAGCTGCCTCTACTCCCTCCTCCTCCACCATTGAACAAATTGTTAAAAGAACCARCAATCTGTTGAACGACAACCCCCAGTATGGTCTCATTGTTTGAAAAGTGAGCACAGAAAAGGTCTTGTTAGAAAGGAGCCACGAAGCTCCAGACACGATTTTGGATTCACCCTCAGTGAATCCCCATGTTTGTTTTGTTGAGTTTAAAGCAGCCATTCTGAACTGGGCGTTTGATCATATCAATGCAAATAAATGCTTGAAAAGCACCCAAAACGGTCCAGATCATGACTATAGTGTTTGGACTCATTCCATCTAACAGCAAATTCCCAGTCACTTAGTCCCCCTCCTCCCCTCCAAGATCATCTTCACTTGGCTTTTTAAAAAAAAGCATATATCAGCATTGTCTTTGGTCCAATTATTGTACTTTTAAATGCAAAATAAGGTTTCAAAAACAGCTGATAAACGCTTCTCTTCAAGCAGGATGAATAAAAACCTGGTAGCGACATACTGGTTTGGCAGTGTTACGAAGCAGGGTCCTACGGGTTTCTTTTGAAGACGCTGCTCCAGCATTAGCAGCAGACACAGGAATACGGCAGGGCTTTTTTGTTTCCRTGTAGCGTGGGTGAATTAGAGAGCACTTAATAAAACGGGACCTGTCCTCAAGGCGAGCGTGTCGCGCGGGCCAGCGGCTTTGCCCGTTAGAGCGGGTGCTGCAGCGGGGCTGCCTGGATGGCGGCAGCGGGGCCGGGGCCGACGTGCACCCGCACCTCTCCCGCCTGCGCCTTTTCCTTTTTTAAGGAAAACCACCACCAGTGGACCATCACAGCAGTTTTGTTTTGACCATCTCAGGCCACCAAGTTACGATTTCTAAGCATTTCCAGCCCGTGGCAGGTGGGTTCACGCAGCTCTGCTAATAAAACAGGAACTCATGGCAAGCTTCAAAGCTGTCTTAACACTTCTGCACTCCGGCACTCGCTACAAGGAATGTATCCATGCCAATATGCCTTCGGTTGCCAAATTGATAAAATGAATAATGCTGGACACCATTTTTGCTTTCTTTTCCTCTTCAGCTGAATACATTATAAAAAACTAAGAATCTTAATAGCTGTTGAGCATTCAGCAGATGGTACCATCTAGACCCATCTAATTCTAGGCCAAGCAATCTAAATCCCGGTTGCAGACAAGGAAATAAAATGTAATAGTGATGAATTGGGGACAAGAGCAACAATTTGAGAAGACTGAGGTTAGTAGCCGTTTCTTAAGCTCGGAAAATAAAGGGCAGTTACTGTACTTAGTGGTAGGAGACCTGACCAATATGCCAACAAAAAATGAACTTGATTCTGATCTAATGTGTAAAAGCGCCATTTCAGGAGTCACTTCTTATTTACACAGGAGTAAAGGGGATCCAAGTCAGGCCTGATTGTACTTTTGTTCTATGAAAAAAATCTTAAAAACCAAACCTAGCAAATGAAACCCGTTTCCTAAATACTTATACTAAGAAAATGTGCCATGGCTAAACCATCCACAGAAACTGCTATTTTTTGTTAATATTTTTAAAGCTATTTTTTATAATGAGGAGAGACAGTTTACAGAGACGAAAGCATAGCAAAACTGAAAAAGAGAATGATTCCTGAGTACAAAGTGCAATGAGAGGATGTATATGCTTTTCATGTAAGCATACATTATGCCTTCCATATTGTTTAAACTTGCTCATCACTGAACTACTCTACATGTAACTAAATTACAAATGGCTCAATGCTAACAAAACATAGCAAATTAAGACAGAATCAGGTCAGACTTCTGTTTGAATTATCTAACTGAGTTTCTAACCTGGCGCAGTATTTGGCCACAGTCAAAAACTATATTAAATACACACACACGCATACACACACACACACACACACACACATCTGTGTCTCTATGTGCATGCTTTTAAAAACATATATAAATGTAAAGCAGAGCAGCAGCTGAAATCTGGGTGTCGCAGAGTATATTGCCGGCAGGGAGGGGAGGGAGGGGGATCAGGACACACTTAGATCAAGACTCATTATTGGCGGGTACAATCAAGCCCATAAAATGGGGTTGGGATGCAAGATGAAGCATTTGCATCTTTGGATATCTGATTTGATCCTGCCACCCAGTAGACAGAAGCTCAAATACTCAGACTGCATTAAATTATGGATGGAAATCTATAGGTAACAAATGCTGAGGGGAATGTTCAGCCTAAAAGGTTTATTGCTATGAGAAGATATTAATACTATACATTAATAAAAGCCTGGACCTTTCACCTTCTATAATACTTGGCATGCTAATACAGGGGTTTGCCTGAGTTTGTGCTTTTTGGTATTCTTATTATTTCCAGAAACTGCAAATTTAAAAACTATACATAAAACATAATTTATTACTTATGCACAATTTTAAGGTAGAAATCTTTTCATTTATGTTTGTAATTTTTTGCTTTTTCAATTTTAAATGTTCTTTGACTAGGTGAACCTCAGGCTATAAAAATGAGTACAGGCATTGTAGCTACACAGATACAAGTATACATATCTCTTTTTCTTTACAGGAAACATATAAACACTAATCCATTTTCTATACAAAATGTAAAACTTCGCATGTTCTGTTCAAGCTCATTACTGACTAGTATCTTAAGCTTGTCAAGTGTTTTAAAGGAGCTTTCCAAGAGAAGTTTGTAGTTAAGCATATGGTAAGCTCGTCCAGTCCATATGACTGGTTGAGCATCGACCACTACTGTTGATACAGTTTCCCTCAATATTATGACAGTATTCGTCAATGAAAATTAAATTGCTGTCAAACTTTTCCCACTAAACTTACGGCACAACACTCAGAGAAAGCCAGCTTCATGACTCAAGCCAATAAGGCCTATTCTAAATACTCATCTATTCTACCCATTTGTGGAAAGGTCCCTAAGGATTTATTTCTGAATTTTGCAATAACTAATAAAGAGTTTTCAGTGCATTCTAAGTCTGCTGGATAAACCTCACACTTTATTTTTGATCAAATACTATGATCTCATATTCAATGCATTTACTGTTTTTCATTATATTCTGTGAAAAAGGTGTATGCAAACATCCACAGCATTATCTGGGAAGTCTTTAACTGTACATGCATTTACCTATAACAAAATAGATAACAGAGCAAATGTTGAGCATGATGTTTCAATTATACATATATGTACCAAGTTCTGCTCATGAGTATATATATCTGTTCAGATTCACATTTTGAGGATTAGACAGGAATCAGGTAAAGCAAAAGGCCTAAACAAAATTTGACTCAACAGATCTAAAATACCAATCACATAAATAAAGCTTTACTATCTTTAAAATGATTTGGCAGAAATATATTGGTGAAATGTTATATGTTTTAAGCAAATGTGCTGCAAGTCTCTTCTTTACCTTTGAAAAATTTTTCTATTTCAAATGCTGAAAAACAATCCCTACAAATAAAATACTTGACATAATTGCTCAGTAAAATTATAAACAAGACTATTGTTTAAATCAACCTTACTTAAACTTCAAAAAAAATGCATTATGGCCATTTCTAGCCTTTTTACTTTACATAAAAACAATTTTAACAGAGGATGCCATCAATGAATAAATACTTTGGGAAGAAAAATATATAGATGGGTATACCAAGGACAACACAGCATTAACTGGCAGCACGTAACAAGAGAGAGTTACCATTTTTATTTGGTGTTTTACCCTCTCCCTTCTACACATGAAGCTAATCTTATCTACCATTGTAGGAAAATACTTTTACAGTGAGACTGACTTTTGGGTCAATCTGGAACTTTACTTCTTTGTTATTGTTCTCAGTGCCTTCCCTGCACACACTTTCTCATCCGACTACGCCGCCAACCCCTCAGTATCCCCAAGGCAACGTTACATGCTCGCTATGGAGAACAGCAGCACCGCACCAAGAGCTGCGCCCGTGTCCCCGGGCGCTGGCGTCCCGCGAGAGGCCCTGCAGCTCACCCGGCCCGGAGCCGCCACGCACGCCGCAGGACACACCTGACGCCTGTCAGGTGCGACTTCCAAAGAGGCCTAACTCAGCAAAGATGCCAACTTCCCCCCAGGCGAATGGGAGCAAAATCAGACCTTTTAGAGCAGGTTCTTAATTTTGTATTGATGCACCAGGAAGCAAGCTGCAGTAACGCATGGTATGGCCTTTGCAAAACCTAGTACCAGGTGAGGGGGCTCCAACACGGGGCCCACTTTGCCCTGGGACTTTTATACTTGACTCTTGTTGCAATATTAAACCTCCTCTATTAAAATAGATGGGCACTCTTTCCATTCAAATGCAGGAGCCAGTAAATACCTTACATTTCCTTATCTTTCGAGGATGAGAGACTTCAGTCCCATTCGAAGTTCCTACTGTCGTGGAACAAATACACATGGAGACACTGCTAGGGTGTCAAACCAGAAGTCAAGATATTTTTCATTTTTCTAATCTAGGGCTGCAGAAAAACATATCAGAAGAAGTAGGGCTTTACTCCTTTTGGGAGCCCTTTGAAAGGAATAGGGGATAGCGCTCAAGGTCATTGGTTTCAGTGTTTTTGACAAAATTATTTGTCTGCTCTTAAACTCAATGGGCAATTTCAGTTGCAGCCACTTCCCAAAGCCTAAATTTGGCAGATGATTATACTTAGTCAGTCTGTTGGGAAGCAGCAATGTCCCTAAAATACAGATATGGAATTAAAATATGGAGCAGAACAATGAGTCTATTTGTCTCTTACATGGAGACACATACACAAAGATTACTCAGATGGAAAAAGGGATATAAGAAGAATTCCAGAAATGACAAGCAAACATTAAGCATCATCATGTTTTTAAACTGAGAGATTTCTTTGAGAAATTATTTGCAACCCAAAGCTGTACCTTTGCCGTGTACACATGGCTTGGGTATGATGAGCAATTGGAACAGAGATTAGCTGGAGACTCTAGCAGGGAAAAATGGGAGAAGGCTGATACATATCTATGTTCAAAGGTGATAATGTCACCCTGGCCCATCACAATTTCAGCACGTTGACGGTGGAATTTAAGTCTCACTCTCATATCGAGTACACAAAGAGGTACATCTTGGCAGTATAACAAAAGCCAATGTGGGTGGCAAGGTAGCTGCAAATTTAAGCATGAATGCTCTGGATGTGGGGGCTTGCACCTGATTACCAGATGCTTCAAGCAGATGGCCAGGGAGAGGAGAGAACAAGGCTCATGGTTGCTTTGATAGGGTTAGAAAAAGCACCAAAACCAGAGAACGGAAAAAAAGAACATTTCTCTGACTGCACAAGGTGCTCAGATCAACAGGGCCACGGAGACACTGTGTCCGCTTGCACTGGATTTGAGAGGTAAGTCCCAAAATCAGGCTGGCGATTAAATCAGTAGCAAAGTTTATAGACATGGAGTTCAAGAAAATAAAAAGCTGCCACTATTCAGAATAGGGAGCTGCTATCTGAGCGTAGGATATTATCACACGTTGGGTTTTTGCTCTTTGGAGCGATCCACGGGAAGCCTCCTAGAGGAGGCTTTGCCCTGATGCATCATTTATCACATGTGGAAGGGGAAGCAACACACGCTTTTTCTGTGGGACTGCAAACGAGCTATTCTGCAAACAGACAAAAGTGTCAGGTCTTGAAATGATAAATCATTACAAAGGAAAAACAAAATTTAAAATCTGATTTTGTTCACTTTTCTGGAAGACAGTGGCAAGGTTTTGGAAAAGAGTATTTTGACCTTGTATGGAACTGGGTAAAAATTCGAGCATTTGATTCCATTTCACCCTGACAAGTAACCAGGCAAAATTTAGCTTAGCAGAGCACCTTAATAATCAGATTATTACTTGTGTAATGGGAAGTCTGATTCTTCCTCAGGATCATTCGAGCCGGCACTGCAGGAAGCACGGCCCTGGGTGGCCTAGGGGACAGGGCACCTCCAAAGACAGTCGCGAGCAGTCTTTCCTCTGATATCCCTAATGGTTCGGGGAGGAAAGAGCATCTGGCGCTGGCTTAAAACACGAATAGCTGGTGACCTGAAATCATTAAAAATCCTCGTGCCACATTTCTCAGAAGGAGGCAGCTTGGGCCTGGTGTCTTGGCTGAACTCCTGCTCTGACAACAGCGTCCTGCCGGTTTCGCTACCCGGCGCCGCTTCAGGCTCATGTTTGATCCTCCATAGCCCCGTTCCCAGCGCTTTCACGGAGCRCGCAGGCCGGCGGCTGCATCCCGACGCGGGTCAAAGCCTTGCGCGTTGCTCGACCCCGGACAACCCGTTTGGCTTGGCCCGGGTGAGCGCAGGCAGCGGCTGCCGCTCGGCGTCGCTCTTTCCTTCTGCACAAATAAGTAGGAAACACCTGCGCTCCCTTCCCTCAGCAATGCACTTTTCAAAGAAAGCTGCTCTTTTAAGCTTAGGTTATTTTCTATTACTGTGTTCAGACGACAAAATGACGACGACTCGCTTTGCCAAAGACTCGAAAAAGGGGGGAAGGGCTAGCGACCGTACCATTAAGAAAAATAAAATGAGTATTATGGAAAAGATAAACAACCTTAACATTTATCTCCCTCAAAATGGCCGGTGCCCCTGCGCAACTTTGAAATCTGAATAAACTCCTGGAGGTGACTCTTTGCCAGCATTCGCGCCTATGCCAGCTTTCTCACAAACGAACAGCTTGTATCTCCATGAAAACCAATGGATGGAACAAATTGTATTAAATTATGTAAAATGATACTAAAGAGCACAATCTACCAGTAAAAAAAAAAAATTAAAATTGGAAAATCTTGTTTTTATAAATTTGAGAAAATTACAAAAGATCATTAGGAGGGGGAAATGTTAAATTTCTGTTGCACTTAAAGGGACGTCTCATGGCTTTAAGCAGGAAATGAGATTTATTCTCTCATAGGTCAGACACGCATAATTCTTTGGTGCCTTTGACACCTGTGAGTTATTTAGCCTTCCTCAGACTTGAGCATGTAGAGAAATCCCATCTCTGTGAGCTGAGCAGAGCCCTGTGACAGTCTCAAATTGTCCCTCCCTGTCACACGGTAGGAGCTGTCAGTGCACATTATGTATCCAAATTTCCTTCGACTTCTCAGAGACCCTTTCTGGAGGGGGAAGGGGATGCAGATAACCGTAATTAGCACCAAACTTGCCATATCCTCAGAAAATGATTAAGGATATTTTCAGCACCTTTTGGGGACTTCCATAATTTAAATACACTGCCATGTCCATGCAAAGAACATTCCAGCAACTTTGCCCGAAATGGGTTTTAAATTGATGATTTCTAAGCATGAGTCAGTTAATCATGAACAAAAAGATTTGACTATTTCTGTATCCAGGGTGGCAGAGAGGGTGAGGTTGTGAGCGCTCTTGGCTGGTTTGAGACTTTAAATGACACTATATTGGCATACAATAGGAAGCCGTAATTCAAGGCTTTGTTCTGATAATCTACGGCTCTGTGGCTGCCGAGCCACCGAATTTCTACAGCCTTGTGCAGCACAGCACCCACGGAGCCGAAGCGCATTTCAGCAAACAAACCGGTCCCGCTGCGCGCGGGCCGGCGGCAGGGGCCGCGGCAGAGCCCTGCCTCGGCCCCGGCTCGCGGCAGCATCCCACCCTCGCCCGCCTTCGCGCTCGGAGCCGGCCCCGCAGAAGGTGCGGAGAAACGGGAAGGGATTAGCCGGAGTTATTGTCTTCAGTCAGAGAGACAGAGAGCCATTAATCCAGTTTTAAAATCACTTTTAAAATAAAGGGTTCTGTCTGCATGTGTTTTTCACCCCCTCCCTTTTGTTGCAAGACTGAAATGCAGACTCATGGTCCTTGGCTGCAACAGATAGTTAATTTATCCTGCAACTGCATTAACTCGGGGTACATCTACACCTTCCTAACCTATCTCCGGAAGGATATTTTTAAGCCATGCGAGTGAGGGTCGGTTTTAACTCTCAGTTCTACCACACAGCTCTCCACTGGAGATCTTTGCAATCCTAAAAAATAAAAAAATAACTTCTGCAGCCAGTAAGGCACATACAAGAACTGCTCAGCAGGACAAATGAGCATTGTAGCTTCCATAGTCGCATACGCCACAGGGAGCCCCAACTAATTTCCACTCTCAATAGAGCTTATACAGACCTGGAAGCTTAAAATTGTTCCTGTCTTTCCCTGAATAACGCTGGGCTCCTGTAAAAAAGGCACTCCTTTCCCCCAGGGCTCCGGGAACCCGAAGGCCTCGGGGTCGCAGGGAGAGCGCTCGCTCTCCAGCTCCTCCGCGCAGCTATACGGCGGGCGGGCGGGCGGGCGAAACCACGTACGCCGAACAAAACCCAGACGCTTCCGCGTCCCACCACCGCCTCTGACCCCACCTCTGCTCCCAGAGAACGGCGCCCGTCCGAGATTACCCCAGCGCGGAGCTGCGGGTTTCCTGGCGGAAAAATGACAGTGCAGTTTCTATTTTTGCAAGCAGGTAGTGCTTAAAAGCTGGCCTTGAAGGGTTAACACTTTGACTTTACAAATAAAATTTCCCTGTCTACACGATCCAGTTGCCACTGCCAGCCTACCCTTGTGACTCACAACAGCTGGAGTTGCTAAACTGGCAGCATCACAGTGTGGCATCAGGAAATTTAAGATAAAAACATATACGATATAAAAATAATCCTAATAAATTCTGGAAAAATGCAGAAGTGTAAAGCTCCACGCACTAAAAAAACATCCTGCTAGAGAAACTATTTTTAAAAAAGGCTATTAGGAGGTGTGAAAGCAAAGCTGTCTTTTATGTTTCTAAAGAAAGGCACCAAATGCTTATTTTTCATACCAATGAATTCTGAGTGACCATTTTTGACAGACAGTTAGCACAAGGTCACTGCCAGTCAGTGGGCTGTGGGCCAAGAAAACCTCCTGGGTGCAAATTATAGAACTTTGTACATTAGAGTGACCAAACAATTGAGAAGAAAATTGAACTTGCCTAAACAATGTTGGTTTATATCATCTGAATGAAACCTGATCCAAGCTGCTATTTTCTGGGTTTCTCTTTCATACCTTTTATGCAGCAGGATAATTTGATATATTTTTTCATCGTTAAAACCTAGCCGTTATTCTGCTTACATTTTCTTCATGTGGTAAATTGAGGGAATAATAAAAGACAATCATAAAAAAAGACGGGGAAAATATGTCCTTTCCCCGTGTGGTGGCTCCCACTAAAGACAATGCAAATCCCCCGGCACATGTTTGCAGGGAAATCAGAGCACACTCAGGACTGGAAGTGCAAATTCGTCTCATCTAAATGATTAAGCCTGTTACAGTTATAAACACGGAGCATTTCATCCTACTGATTTGGGGATGGGTTAGTACTTTCCTCCAAACAGTCTTCAAATAGTTTAAGCTAACCAAAATACCCCTTCAAAAACACAGCCTCGGAGTGAGCACATAAACAAGAGGATTACTCGAACGGGGAGGAGGCAGCACACGGAGGGCAGCAAACTTTGCAGGGCTGCGCTGGGGCACAGCTCCTTCCCGTGCGACACGCTCGCCTCTTTGTCCGTGTACAAGTTGTCATTTCATTTTATGTCCAATCTGCAGCAAAAATGGTGCATTCAGCAACTCTCTCATTCTGCTTTAATCCCTGTAATTTCAACTTTAATGCCGTCACATTTTTTTCAAAATTTGACTACCACAAATAGTTAACATTTAGATTTGCAGATTTCTTTTTTTTTTTAAGTAGAGTTCTTAAAAGGAGCTTTAAGAAAGCAGATTTCAAAGGAGATGGAACACTCTGTGGTCAAATTTCCTCTTTCTCTGTTGTCCGTTATCACCTCACAGTCCGAGGCCAGCAGTTGCCCTTTGCGGTGCTCTCTTCCTCCCGGTCGGTATGGGCACGCAGGGATCTTTTCTCAGTGTCTGATACACGGCTCCTAACGTGCCAGCTGGCTTTTCCTGTTCCCTGCAAAAAAGCTGCACCCTGACTTCAGGTACCTTTGCATCAGGCCCACGATCTGTAGCAAAAATGCAGTGACATTCCTAATTTGCTTTCACACCAGCTTCTCCTTCTTCTCCTCCTTTTTTTTTTTTTAATATGAAAAACATTTTTCATCGTTACCATCTACATTTTCATTCATACACATCTTTTTCATTATTTTTTATCAGTTAATCTAAAATGATACACCAAGTGCTACTTAAAAAGCCGGTTTAATATTATTTCTTAGAAGGAAAAGATCTGATTCTGATTTCACTCACACTAGTGCTGATCAGAATTCACTTCCATGAAGCCAATAGAGTTACACTGGTATAAAAGTGATATAAATAAGATCAGGATCAGCTTACAGGTGTTAGGCAACACTGTAGAAGAAATGCATTCAAATAAATTCTTACATGTATAGTACACTATGCATGTATTGGAAGCGCTATTTAAACACACAGCAGTTGAACGAAGAAAAGAATGCCTTTCTAAAAAACAATGATTTAAATGTCATTGCACAACACCATGGGAGCAATTGCTTTCTCCCCCAAATGTCGCCTGAAAAATCCAAAGAGTACACTGACTAATAAGGACCTTCCCTGAATTCAGTGCTTCTAAAAATATAAGGACTATCAAAAAAATACTTATACAGGTGATACACAATTTTTCCATCAGACTTTTATGCAAGAAATTGGGCTTGCATATTACATATGATTCAAAAAGAATAATTAAAGTCCTACATGGACATATATCTGCCTCAGGGCAGACCTTTTATGTTGTTTTGCATTCCATGTGTCACTCAAAAGAATTGCAACTGGGAAATGATGTTGAACTAAAATAAGACAAGAACACATTGACTAAAATTATACCCTGTCCAATTTGCTGACACCCCTTTAGACATCTCACCATGATTGCTCTGGTGCAACCACTGTTCTACGTATGGGTGACATTTAAACTAAACATAGTTGTACACTGAAATCAAATAAAGAAATTGAAGACTTTTTTTTTTGATACTGAAAAGTACATTGGATTTGAACACAGAAGAAAAAGGACATACTTTGAGCAGTGATCTGCATTTGTTATCCTATCTAGAAAAAGCATCACTGATTTTGTGCAACTAATATATTTGGGCAAGAATAATCAGATTAGGAGTCTGAGTCTTTAGCCCTCGTGGGCCCAAAACTCGTGCAGAAGTTAATGGGGGGTTGCAGCTTGCAAGGATAACAGGGCTGAGCCTCTATTCTACAAAAATAGATTTCCTAAAGCCCTGACATATGAATACATTTAAAGCATACACTCTTTGTCCAAGTGCATGGCTTGCCTGGTTCAACTTGCTGGGAATTTGGATGGTTGTGGTGCTGCGTATTAATAGCCTGGATTCTGGGGGTACCGTTATTCCACCCCATCCCTTGTTATCCCAGCAACCGTTCTGAAAATGAGGAGCACAGGATGAAAACCCAGGGATTTTTATGATACATTAGATCCTTTTTTAAACCACTTAGAGCTAAATTTAACACATCCTCTGCATGCTACCCATCCCACCTTTCCTTCCCACCTCTAGCCTTCTCTTCGGCTGTTTTGTTTTCTCTTTCGTTTCACTCACTTCCTTAATTAAGTTGATAATGTAATTATGTCACAGCTGTAGCATCCTCCTCTTGCAGAGGTGGCTGGATTTCTATAACTTCAACCTGTTTGATGATTGATTGATATGTACAGAGATAATTGTAACTTTTAAGAAATGTTATAAATAAGTTTTAAAAGGAAGGTACTGGGTAAGGCACAAAAGGGACTAATATTTGGCAAGGAGTGGGTCTTGCTTACTTTCTGTGGAAAAGCAGAGCTATCCAGAGGGTGGGGAGCAGCAGGGAAGGAGGTTTTTTAGCCCGGAGTTCTTGCACACTAGGAGCGGGAGGGCACGTCAGCTGGGGGAGGGAAGGAGACCTTCGCCATCCCACAGTAACTGTTCAGGCAGAGGCAAGAAACCAGTCGGTTCAGTAAAATCTCAGCCTCAATACCATCCACACTAAAAATACACAAAAAGAGTTTCGCTACTGTACATTTTCACATGGAAAAGCCTGATACTCTGAACAAAGAGTTCAAGCTAACTTGACAGATAACTTGTAATCAATATATTTACCTTCCTATTTTGCTTGAGAGTAGAATTTCCTGTGAGGTACTTGATATATGACTCTTGGTAATGAAAGAATAATATTCCTGACCTTTTATTACATATGGAAATATTTAAGTGTTTTACATCAACACATCACGGCATGCTAATAGGAGACAATCTAGGAGAAGAGTTAACTGAGAAGAGGAAAAAGCTTCATCAACTACTCAAATTTCCAGAAGAGGATCAGAAGTACTTGCTCCTATGAACAAACAAAACGTATCTACTGGAAAGTGTAAATAGAGTCAGTGTGAATCATGAGATCCAGCATGTTTTAGAGCAAATCTTCAAGTAAATGCATATTCCAGAAATAAAATCTATTAGTGGGAGATCAAGGTTGCACAAGCAAGCAAAGAGCTAAAACTCAGCCCTTCTACCTTTAACATCGGCCTGCTTGCTCCTTCTCTCTTCATTCACTGTTAGGCTCTTCTTGATATACTGTGTCTTTCAGTGTGCACTTGGGAGATGTGTGCATGAGAAACCAAGTTCTCTTAGCCATGCCTACATGTGCTGCACAGCCCGCCTTCCTCTCCAAATGCTGGGGAGATCGTTACTAAAAATACCACTCTTGAAATGTTACTATGCACACACCAAACTTTGATCTTCCAGGCTTTATATATCAATCACAAAGAAACCAGTTTTGCTGTCGCATGCAAAGGCGCTCCTCCTCGAGAGCTGTCCGTCAACCCACAACAGCTCAATAGGAAAGCCACGCCAGCTCTGGGGCTCCGCGAGGCACAGGGCTCCTTTCCTGCGTTACTGCCTCCCCAGACAGAGTAGATAGGATCTATAGCTTCAGCCCAAGAGTATGAAGCTTTCCCTATACCAGCATTAAGGCTGTGGCAATTTTACAGATCGCTGTGTATGTTTTGGAGAAAGGAGAAGAATAGGACACTTTTCCCTCACATTTCTGACATGAAGTTTCACAGACCTGTCCACTGACTAAGAGCATGTTCTTCCAAGAAGTGAGAAGTTTTTGATATTCAGCACCCAAGAGGGCCAGTCTTTAAAATATATCTGGTTTTACTGAACAGATAGGCTATCTCCCTGCTGGTGCTAGGCCTCCATAGGATCAAAAGACATTTCTCTGAGACATGCCCTCAGCAAGTCTTTCATCTGCCTCTAGTTTCCCCACTAGAAGAAAACCACTAGGTCTGCACAGCTGCAAACATGGTATGACCACAACTTTTACSAAGTTCTTCGACCATTTTCTGTCTCACATGTGGTCAAGTCACAAACAGAATCTGACGTATGCACAGTGTTAACRCAGCTGTACCTCCCTTTGGCGCCTAGCTGAAAAACAAATTTTAGAAACCAGTCATCTACTTTTAAGTTTTCCTATGCAGAAGAGAAGTTCTTGGATAATTTCTGAGAACTGTGAGAAGAATAGTGTGCAATTTTCTATGGCTTTATGGGAACAGAATCACATATGTTGTAATTCTGATTTTATGGTGATTGGGAATATGACTTCAAGGAGGCATCTACAAGCAACTTAAAGTGCTGGACTGCCAATAGACACTAGAAAACATTTTTATGCGCAACCACCTTTGTCCATGTATTTCTTCAGGGACTGAGAATTAGAGGTGGGTGCAATGCATCAATTGTCTTGTGTAAGGGTGGACACCACTGCCGATATCATATTCATTCTGAAGTATCAAGTGAATAGAGAATCTCCAAAATATATCTGGAGATCTTTTAAGGTTTGTTGGGATGTTGCCATTGGGCAAGTTCACGTGTCTAGAGAGTATGGACACTTCATTACCATTTCCATGTTACAACATCTTTAAGGTTGTATTTATCATGCATCATTTAGATCCACCTCTCTTTTAAAAAACAGAAGTACAGAGAGGAAGGGGAAAGACCAAAAAATAAAATGCTAAAGTTGTGATAGCACCCTGTGGTCAAGGATAAAGGTGAAACAGTGATAAACCTCAGGCAGCTTTCCCATTACAGCATTAGTTATTATACAGTGATATCCCCCTACAAAAGACAAGCAGCTCAAGCTTTTTTGCATTTCATAGTCTTGTGTGGACCTGCGATGGAGTCAGACGTGCAATACTTTGGGGAGGAGTGGGAAGCTGTGCCCTCTAACATGCAGCAAAACCAAAATGCGAGTGATGCAGCCTTCCTGAGAGGAGTCCATTACAAACTGCCAAAAGAATCTTCTTGCTATTATGAAATGGAAATTATTTGTAAAGCAAGGTTAAAGGTCACACACAGGCATTCACTGGGAATTATTGACATAGGTATGACATAGATGATAGCCAATCAAAAAGCAATTTTATAAACATTGTTATTAAATAGTAGGGTAATTGCTTTAAGTACTRGAGGAACGTCAGGGTCATGCAAGAGTTTTGTTGGTGTCATAGCTTTTTATTTGACACTTAGTGGATCAATGACACTTAGTATATTTATTCTGAAATGTGAGCTGTGTCACCAGCCTAGAAGCTAATCCACATACCGCATACTACCCCGTATTTATATAGAAATAATTTCTGATTTTATTTCATTCACTAAGTATCCAGCAATGCAAGCGTCAAAGCTCTCTACACATAAAAGTATGGAAGTAATTAGGGATTATGTGGTAAGTGTACAAACATAGTTTATATTACTGTGTATTAGAAAGGACCCCTTTTATAGCTGCCTTTGTCAATTTGACAGAGCAAAGGGTTTTAATGTACTGTAATAAGAAATGTAAGAGGGGGCAAAGGACAGCATGGCTGTGATGCCTGTTTGTAAACTGCCTGGCCCTGAGGTCCTCCCTCTCTTCTACTCATCCGTGCTTCATGCTTATTCTATGGTCATATACATTAACTGAGTTAATAGCAATCTGATGGGGGGAGAGGCTGGGGGAAGTCCCTTAAATGTACGTTGTCAGGCTGCCTGTGGCGCTTAAACTGGGGCCTCGGCGAGGGCAGAGGCTTGTAGAAGATAGCAGGATATATAAGACTGGAGGCAAAATTTGCATGGTAAAATGTGTTATGGAAATATTTTGTTTATTTATTTGTCTGCCAGGCCACAAATGCATCCGGTAGCAGACGACTGATTAAAAAAAAAGAAAAAAGGCAAAAGGTGAGCAGACAGGCAGGGTGACGTTCAAGTAAGCCCCTTGGCTGAAGTTTTATGAGCCTGAAATTTGTAACTGGTGCTCTTACACCGTTAAATGGCTTTTCAGTGGATTTTCTCTGCACCTGTTCTTCATCAGGACTAGAGAAACCTCCAGCGCAGTGCGTAGCTACGCTCACAGGGCCTCTTCCCAACCAAGMGACCTACCGTTCCCCTTCTCTTTAATGAAAAGCAGGCCAGGTACAAATTTTGCTGTAGCCTTCTCATGACCTCCTTAGGGGTAAAACAGAGGAGTGGAGGGATATGGATTATTATTTACTGTTTAGAAGTCTGACAACATCCTTAGCTTCATATGTAGCACAGCAGATGACAACTGTGCTTCAGTGCAAGGAGTTTAGAATTTAAATTATAACATCGAATGCATACTACCCAATAACGTTCTTGTCGCACTCCATGAACTCAATTAAAAAAATAAATCAGTTGACATCATTGATAAAATGCAGTTTTCAATATAACCGAAAGTAAAATTGTATCAACACCAATTTACTATATTAAAAAAAAAAAAAGGTGGAGGGAGAGAAAGGAGAAGAAAATAAAAGATCACAGCAAATATTTTAGAAATGGGTGGGCACTAAATACAAACTGTCCGTTTCTAGAGATGTGGGATAACTGATGAGTACCATTTCTGAACCTCTCCRTGCCGCGAGCAGGTGATGGGAATCTCTTCCCAGCTGAGGGCAGCCGGTCCCCTGGCAGCCCTGCCCCTCGCACCCGGGGCTTGTCACACCACCGAGYGGACCGTGCCAGGCACGGGTGGGAGGTATCGCTAGAGGAAACTCAGCGAAAAACCCAGCAGGGGAGACGCACGCTCTCCCCCCTCCAAGACGACGCACGGTGAAGGCGCGCTAGTGAAGCCCTGCAGTGGTGACCGCAGCCGCCGCCGCCGTCCCCGCACACGGGAGCCCTGCCGCAGCGGCGGGGGCATTTCGAAGGCCTCGTGCATTTGCTCTGGCCTGTTACTTGGCGTGCCAGGTTCATCCTCAAGACCTAGGGCACACAGTCTAAAGCCTGGAATAAAAATAAGCTCCCATTGCAAATGTAAAAGTCACATTTTGCTGTGACTTATGTAAYAGATAATATGTTCTGGCCACAGATTGACTAAATTGTTGTTCCCCATTAAATATCTAAATCTGAAGTATGCTGACTCCTCACGAGGGTTTGCACTGGGACACATGTGCTTCTCTTCCATAGCAATAATCCAAGAGACAACTACTTCCAGGAACAACGTCAAGCTAATCAGCATTTTCTAATGTTCTGGGACTGTAATAATTTAAATGGTGGTAGCTGTCTGGCACTTTCAAAAATCAAGCAAGCAAATAAGATAGCTCTGTAAGGGGGGGGTTAACAGTTTTGGTCTGGGAGTTCTGATTCCATAAAACTTATCACTGTAATTTTCATTCAGGGATAATAAATTCAGGTGTTGATAGGAGGATCACATTTAAAAATAAAATCACTGATCTCTATTAAGCATGCAGTAGAGATGTAGCAAGCATTACGAGAACAGGATAAAAGATCAGTCACTAGAAAAAATGGAGTACAGGAAACAGGTGATCTCTTTAGTATAATGAATTCACCACCTTAATTTTTAAGTTTATTACCTACACACAGACAGGTCTAGATGGTAAGATTTAGATACTCTGTTTAATTCAGCTTTAAGAGGTTTGGGATATCCAGTTCCTTTCATAGCTTTGGGAAACACAGCCACGATCTATGCCAGATCAGGGAAATTTAGCATGTCTATTTTTCCAGCTGGGTTCATTAATAGAATCTGAATTCTACAGGTTACACTCCCATCCAAACTATCTTCTTTATTTCTCCACTCTCCTTACTTCTCTTTGTAAGGTCTAAACACTCACACTGCCAAACATGCTGGGTGCATAAAATGTCTATGTGATGCTCTCGCTGCCTGGCAGTGAAAGGTTAATACAGTCACTGAAATGGGGGTGAATGGCAGAGCAAAGATTTTATTCATAAATATGTTTGTGGGTGTACGTGTAAATAACAACTAGATCATGGGTACAGGTTTCCATTCTGCAACACGTAACTACAAGATATCAAAATCTCTTCTCTAGCTAGACACTGCACTGAATAAGGATGAAAGGGACTTGATCCGCATTTCTTGAGAAGTCTCTGCTGTTTCAAAGCTCACGGTCTATCAGCCCATCCCTAGCATTTTCTAGCTTTACTTACAGGGGAAGGTCCACCAGCCTGTTGCAAGATAGCTTACCTGGTTATCCAGTGGGATCCCAAAAGACCACAGAGCGTGTTCTGCACAATGACAGTTCTCCAAATGTATTTTTTGCRGCTAGCAAGCCACTGAACTCATGTATTATATCACACAGCCAAACAGCAGCTCCCTTACTTAACAGATGACCAGTACGACCCAAGAACAGACCCTTCCTTACAGATTGCATTTCTCTGTGCACAGGCACACTGGTTCCTCTCTCCTGAAGCCCTCTGGCACCTCACATGAGCTCTCCTGCACGCTTCTGCCACGCACCTCCATCACATGGCTTAACAAACTCTGCTGGCAGCATCACAGCTTGGATAAAATAGGCATCCATTTAATCTAGATCCTAGACAAAATGATCAGCCTCAGGTGAGGAAAATTATATAATACCAGTCCCTAGGGTGACGGAAAGCCCTTCATGTAGGGCAAGTCAAAGCTATGCCTTTTTGCCAAGGGGCAGCATTGAGCTCACCACGCATCTAGTTATGTGCATTCCCAAGGGACCACTGCTATTACATAATGACTTAACTACTACTGTAGTATAAATACTGAATGATAAGTGCAATACTCTAGGAACCAGTGGAAAAACTGGAGACTTGTTAAGGGTGACCACTGTGTAAGTAAAAAATGAGTGCACATTTTGCATACAAAGAGAGTACTCTAATTTATTTGAAAGCCTAGTTCTTATCTACTGCATAGTAGAAATATGTGAGCCACATAAAGACAAAATTCTCCACTTTCTGTTTCAACATATTCAGCATGTAGAGAAGCATATTCAGGAGGTTTCTATATTTGATGATCTTTTTCCATTCRAAGTTTCTAATTAGTACTATGCCCTATTCTGTGAGTTTTATTTTGAGCACTAGAGCAAGCACACAACACCCAGAACGCCTYTCCTTCAACTGGATAAAAATATGTAAGTCTACATTCATTCTGTAGCAACAGATCCTTTTTTAACTGCTTGGTGAGCACTTTGAGCTTGGTTGACCAGACACCAGGAACTCAGACTATTGTCCCTGTTACATCTGTGTTCATCCATTTCCATTTCATAACACAGAAATACTTCTAACGAATGACTGTCAGTGAATGAAGACATGGTGTAACTGGATGTCAGTCTGCCACAAATCTAGCAGTGTAGATATTTAGAGCCTCAGAAGCGTCTTTTTTGTAGTAGTAGTAGTATCRTCTAATATCTTGATGCAATTCTACTTCTGCTACTACCCTGTGACTGTGTCTGCAGTGCCCCAAGGACAAGGAGGCTGGGTTGAACACGAATCTTGCAGCAGCCCCGTGCAGTTCACATCACTGCTCACCTCCCTCTTTGGCCAGGGCAGCCCGGCCCAAGCCTGATCCGTAAGTGCCGGGAGCCCGGTTGGACGGCGCAGGGCGAGCACCTTTCCCCTGCGCAGTCCGCCAGCGCATTGCCGCCGATGTTTCGCCAGTCTGAGAAGGAGGGTTCAGTCATTCTGCTCTGATTTTTTTTTTTTGCTGAAGTTTAGACTCGAAGACTGCCTAACTCCGGCAGTCCCGGCAGCAGGCCAGGACGGTGCAGGCGCTGGGCTGCCCACGCTGGCGGGACGCTGGCCCTCCCGCTGCTGAGCGCGCCCCGCACCTCGCACCTGAACGGCGGCTCTGGTTTTGTCTATTCTGCCCACATTCCAAGGTGATTATTCCCAGTAGAGATCAAAGAGACGCCCAGGCAAATAACATAGCTTGTTGGGATTTATGTATCCCACCCCGTCATCTACGATGGGTTCCAATTGCTTTGACTTGTATCTCATCACTCGGCTTTGTGATCCTGACTATTTAGAATTTAAGACTTTTTCCTGACTCCTAAAATCTGTCATCAGTCTTACATTTGCATTCAACATTAACAAAGAAAGAGCTGAAAGTACAAAAATCTTAGCGGTGGGAGAAGCTGGAGGGAGGTGTAATAAAATGAAGTCAAATGAAAATAAAACAAACAAGGAACAAGGTACATAGCAGAAAAATCAAAAGGCAAAATAAAAGATTAAGGAGTGCAGGTAAAGATAAAATTCAAAAATGCTTTAAATGTTGATTCCCTGAAACACCCTACTGTTTTTGTTTCATGCAGTATTTTGATGCTAGCATCTAATTATTCTTTGCAGTGTTTTATCTCCTCCATTATAGTATCACCAGATTTTTTTTATTGGCACTTCCCTTATTAATGATTACAACACCTACGTTTAAGGAGCTAAATGAGTTCTCTCTTTTCCTGAGCTGAAGAGAGGGGGGTCAGCAGAGAAATGAGAATTATTCTGTTGTATGCAGATGTGTTATACTCAAAATTATTTTTGGCCATTGAAGTAGCTCCTGCGGCTCAGCGAGGCAAAAGAAAGATTTGTTTCCCTTCCTAGCTGCGAGCCATAGCCCAGCAAAGGTGGGGACCGTTCTTGTGCTCGCCAGTCAATCAGAAACGGAATTTAACAAATCTTTCGGCTTCACTATGAAAGTATTAACAGTTTCCTCTTAAATAATGTCCTTAATTAAATTGAATCTTATTTTCAGGACTATACAGCACAATAATATGTCCACCAGCAGAATGCATTTACTTTTCTCTCTTCACTATGGATTGGATCTTGGTGCTCGCTGTAGTCAAACACGCTCTAGAAGTACCCCAAATACACCCTGGGGGATGGCCGCAGCGGAGGGAGGTACTCACGGGACCCGGCGCTGAGCCTAGGCGCTCCCGTCCTCGGCAGCCCCGCAGGGAGCCCGGAGAGCAGCGGGGGCTCCCGCCGCGGCCGGGGAAACGCAGCGGTGCCGAGGCCGAGCACGGGGCGGCTGCCGCCCCTCCGAGGCCACACGCTGATCCGCACGGAGGGCTGCCGCCCCCGAGAACAGCTCGGGAGTCTCCAAGTGCTGCTCCAGGCCCTTGCCGGCCCCGCGAGCAGGTGGAGCGTTTCCTGGGTAATTGCACAACCACCGAAACCTGGCTGGCAATGAGGCAAGGAAACCCCAAACAGCAAAAAACAGGTAGGTGGTGTTTACACACCAGGCAGAAAAAGCAATCCAGGGTGCAAATAACTGCAAATAAACTTTTGTCAAGAGCCAGAAATTTTCACACCTATGCAAAGTTGGCAATATGCCTAAAGCCTACCCCTTTTCTTTTTTTTCTTTAGGGCTCCAAAATATGCCTGCCGCACTCCCCACAAGAAACAAGTTACGCTAACATGCAGGGTATGACTGTGGCTTTTTATACACTTTGGTTTCTCAGGTATTATGGGCTTTTTAGTAATTAATTAGAACAAACTCATAAAGATCTATATAAATATTATTTTAAATAACCGCTTAGTGAATCAGTATATGTTTATATTAAATGAATCAAATGAACACTCATGATCAAAGTTTGATGGCAATGCAGTAGAATTATTATACTACAGAGACAGACAGACAGCCTTTTGGGGAGACAAAAGCTAAAGCTTTCTTAACATAGAAAATGTTCCACGAATAGGGTTAAATACTTAATGGTTGCTAGCAAAAGATAAGACAAATATTCTTTGTTAATATTTATAGAATCCCATCAGGAACTCYTTTGTCCTAGCATTGTTTCCAAAATTCAATCCCCTAGTTATATCCATCATTTTTCATGTGATTAAAGGAATCTAAATTTGCTGCCTTGTCTTCTAAAAGAGTAAAAAGTTAGATCTGTATTATTAAAGCCTCTTGGTTGGAGCAGCAAATGTAATATTGATAGTCCATGGTATATAAGTCTAAGAAACCTACTGATCACACACATGAGATGTAAAATGTATTCATAGAAATCACGGCACTATTCCTAAAAACTTGAGACCCAGCTGAAAAAAAAGAGATAATTACATCCTTCCTAAACAGGGAAATACAGTATTTCAGATTGATAAAAGGCACCAAATAAAAGATTAGAACCATACGTAAGAAAAAAAAGACAAAGGCTTTGATGTTAGGGAAGTGACACTCAACACTTGGGTCTCTTGTCACAACTACCCTTCATCTTAGGGATGAAGGGGTCATGGGGACCTTCTGCTGCAGAAGAAAAGCCATAGCAGCTGCCATCTGGAGCAACGGCAAATAACTGAACATAGTCCCCACAAATTAGTGGTCCTGACAAAAATAAGCAAATGGTCAGAGAACAGGTGAAATGTGCTTGAGGACAGCTGACCACAAATCTTCCTCATTAGCCATCAAAATAAGCTGGATGCCTGACCACTGATGTGAATTATCTGTGCTGAACTGATGAGAGATACTGCAAAACATGTCTGCAATAAGGATTGGAGAGGACACTGCATGTATCCTACCCCTCTCCCCCGCTCCCCGCGGTCCAACATGGCAATTTTGTTCCATGAAGTTAAGGCCTCCCCTCCCCTCCGTAACCGGGGTAATTACCAATATTCCCAGTTCCCTAGAAAAGCAACCCGAGTTCGAGCACACCTGCTGTGGTTCCTTGGGGGAGGTCTTCACCCACGCCCCCGCGCGCGCCGCTGTCCCACGTGGCAGAGGTCACCCACGGCTGGGGCAGGGGGGACACGAGCCTCGCACCCAGCGCCGCCCCGCCGCCGCCTGCCCCCGGGCAAGCGCTGGCAGGTGGCTCTGCCTCCTGCTCCCCATCTGTAAAATGGATACCTTGATACGTTTTCTTTTTGGTGAAGCGCTTTAAACGTATACATAAAAGACCCTACATRAGAACTATGCATTTATTGTTACTATTAATAATTATTAACATGAATATTATAATCAAAGTTCGTGCAGGACAAGCAGTGTCCCTTAAATGGATTAGGTATCCTTCCACTTAGGTGTCTGCCACTCTTCTCACCCCAGTGCTGTCAAAGTGCTGAAGAGACCCCAAGAACATCCTTCTCTAACTTCCAGGCGAGCAGGAAGACCTTCCTCAGAAATCTGCACTCTGTGTCATTCAAACAGCTGCAGCCGCAATAGTATCATGACACAGTACGAGGTGTGAAGGGAAAAGTAGTTGTGTAATCTGAGAACGCTCTCTTGTTTAGGCATTTTGTGCTGGAAAAACAGCAAAAAAACATGTTTTTTCTTTCACCTTTAGAGAACCAAGACTCAATGTTTAATTTTTCTGAGCCTACTAAAAAGTTTTTTATAAATCAGGCAAAAGCCAAGTCCTCACTGATCCAATTTTTTTTTACCCAGAACTTCTTAACAGCTTTAGAAAAATAGATAATTATTGCAGTTAATTTCAGCAAAACAGTTCAAACTCATCAGGGCTGCACAAGTATAATTTACTACTCCTTCTGACTTATTGTTTTGACTAGATGTAGATTGATGATTAAAGTGATAAACAGTAACATTTTTATAAAATGGCTGACTCTGCCAATGGCAACTGAATAAGAAACATGCTGAAATAGCTGTGCTGTTATTGTGATTGTACTCAAGGCTGTCAACAAAGAATATAAGTATTTGACAAGGTGTTATCTAATTGTGTTTTTAAAAGCCACGATACATACATCTTTTAATGTGTCACTTTAAGCAGCAAGAGAATTTCTTTTATTAAAAAGTACAAAGGAAAAATGAATGCCTTGCATTTTCTTGTTTCTTTTTCCCAAGCTCTGCCCTTTTGCCGTCATTCGATGGAATATATTTGCTCTTTAGTCAAATTGGCTTTTATTTAAATGGTTGCCCAAAATAGCACAGCAACATTAGGTGTATAAGAAGAAAGAACAGTGTGTCCCACAGACAATTTTTACCTCAGCCCTAGTGGGAATTAACTGATCGAAACAGAAGGCTAAGAATAAAATCCTTTTGACGTTTGGAGTTAGTGAAACAGCATTTTGGATCAAGGAAAAGGGTTTTTTTCTTTTCTTTTTTTTTTAAGAGGGACCATCATGAAAAGTATATTAACATGCCTCCTTCTGAGTTATCTGTAGTCCTTTCATGGTCCTTCATACTAAATACAAGCATCTTCACATCTAAAATCCAGCTGTCCTCACAGAGCCCCTGTGACATATGGAAGTGGTGTCACCCTCCTTGTGCAGTGGTTGATGCTTTGCTCAGAGGTTAGCACTTTGGCAGAACAGTGAACTGTAAACAAGACTCGAGAGTTGTAGATTCACGCTTAGCTAGTGGGCCAGCCTTCCCCACTGGAGCACCTCAGTCCCACCAACCCGTCCTCTGCTTGTAAGGGGAAAAGCTGGAAACCACGAGAGAAGCAGGATTTGTGTTCCTGAATTAGAAGAAAGAGTCAGTTACCTGGGAGAGGCGAAGGAGCACAGGTAGGTGGAGGGAGTGCTACCTTGGCTCTACCAGCTCCACACAGAGAACAACCACTGAGCGGGAAGGAGGGAGTTAAAATGGACTGCAGAGCGAATTAAATAAAGATGCTACAAAGAAAGGAAACTCCTACTTCTGTGTTCTTGTCTTCTAGGATGACAATAGCATTATGAAATGCTTCAAGGCTTGGAAAAAGAAAGAGGATTAACTGTTTGGAAACTCCTTCACTTAGAAATAGTTGGAAGCATGGGGAGAAGCAGAGGAGCTGTCATTGACAGCTGGTGCTTCGGAGGATCTCCCTGGTCCTCAAGAGTGCGTTTTTCAGCTAGATGGGGGGGAGACAGAGCTGCCAAACCATCGCTCCCTTTTCAACTAGGGAAGGTTATGAGAACTAATGAAGAGAGATATTAATGCTGTCAACAAATGCTACCACAAGGCACTTTTGTCGGCAACAGCAACTGGCTGCCAGACCGAGGAAGCGAGCCCTTATGAACCGGGAAGTACTGGTGAGCCTGCAACGGCCATCAGCCCAAGAGGGTTTGCTGTTGGACGTCCACCTGAGAAAGCAAATAATCTAGGCAGAGCACTTATCTTCACCATAAGCAAGAAATAGGCACTGAGTCAAGCATTTCATTATCATTTGCATAAGTGACTACACATTGAATATGGGAAACTTTATGAGAAGTGGGATGGCAGCAATGTTATACTTGCTTAAAGACACAGTATATGTTAGGGTAAATAGTTGAGGGCTAAGTACAGCGGCATACTAATCCAAAACGCAGACTTCTGAATTGTGCAGAAATCTGAACAAYGTCATTTGCATGCCTATCTTAGCAGCACCGTTGAAATATAGAGGTCAGTTTGGTCTATAATGGGACACCAACTTCTAATTTTTAATCTCAGTGGTATTTTAAGCATGGGATAGAAGTAAAGRAAAAAAAGCTCTTTGTAATAAAACTCGCAGGCTGCTACCAATTGACCTGATTCTGCAAGGTAAGGCAGTTCATCTCCTTTCTGGCCTGTACTCTGTGTATTTGTTTGTCTTTGAAGGCATATTTGCCAAAAGTCATGAAGCAAGATTAGAGCCTCAATTTCACAGGTTATGAATATCTTCGATAATGTTTGACAGCATAGGTTSATAGCACTTCTACAGATAATTCCTCAATGTTAATTTTAAAACTTCCTCAGTATTGAACTGTTAATTTTTTCAGAGGGAATTGAATAAACACTCTAAAGATAATGACTGTGGCCTCCAGGTTTTGCATTTAAAGATGTAGAATAAGAGAGACTAGTGCTGGAAAATCCTACACATTCTTCTTTGTACAGTCAGGAAGGTGTAGGTCGTGCACCTGCCTCAGCCATGGTGACGTGCACAGAAAATAACTGAAAAATAGCTTATTGTTAACATAGAATCTGTTTTCTAAGTGGGGATCACAACTATCATAAGAACTATCTCTAGCCAGTTCAAAAGTTTAAAAGTCAGAAAATATCCAATTCAAAATCCTGACCTTCATGCAAATGAACCATGAGGAGAAAAAAGGTCTTTCAGAGCCAAGCAAGATGTTCGTGGACCAGGACTTGCTGCTGGCTGCCCAGACATGGCTTCCACTGGCTTCAGCGGAGGTGACAGTGCTCGTACACTGAGGAGCAGAGTAGCACTACTCATTTAATAAACATATTGGAGCCTGTACTTCATTGTCAAGAAATTTAAGCAATATTGTCACCTCTGGACCCAGTGACAGTTTCTAAGCAGAAGTAGCACTTAGGTGCTCTGAAATAGCCGGTGATGGAGCTTTCCTTTTTCTACTGATAAGTAAAAAGTAAGGCCAACCAACAAATTGAGACTCCTGTAGGTGACTAAAGATAAACAAAGTGCATTCTCCTGAAAAGGGCAAAACACGTATGAGAATTCTCAACAGCCCTGCAGCCACGATCCAGCACATACTTACTTACTTACTTACTTACAGAAAGAAAATAGTGGATAAAACAAATGTGAAAGAAAGGAAGATGTATGAAGAAAAACCTGTGTTTTGACAGGGATGCATTTTGACTTTCTCTGCTGTAAACATGGAAAATTATTTAGCACTTACTACTACTTTGGGCCTAGATCCATTCTTTCCACCAGGATTCTACAGCGTGCTCATGAAGAGGAAAAACAGTTACCTGTGAGATTTTAATTTTTAATAACATTTTGGCTTTAGTTCTCTTTCAGGTGCTGATATGCCCTTTAGTAGCAGGCTCCAACTAAATTATACTACTATAAAAGGTTTTACCACCCTTTACATGGCTAGAGCTACCTGAAGGCAAAGATAAAAAGGTAATATAATTAGTTAACTTAATCTGAGGCAGAATATCTGGCTCACTTGATGAAGCAATCCTAGATTTCTAGGGTACAGTCCCAAGGAAAGATCCTAATAAGTTAATGTAGAGAAAGAGTTTGATATGCAAATGGACAAAGTTTTGATGGAATCTACACACCTGGAGTGAGATCCAGAATTATTTTTTACCATCCTTTGACTTTTTTTGCAATGAACAACCGTAATTCAAAGGTGTTGTAATTTGCCATGATTTATAAGATGTAGCCAACAAGTGGGAATTTCAAAACTTCCATGACTTTTTCTGCATTTCAGAGTGAATTCTGTGCATTTGGACCTCTTTTAAAAGAGAAGACGAAAAAGACAGTCATAGGCTCCTGAATTAATTATGATATTTTTAGCTATTTAGCTAGATTTAGGAAAAATAAAGTCAACATCCCCTAAATACATTCTCAAATCCCTAGCTTTGTGGTTTCTCAAACTGAGTCTCAGTGGAAGAGCTTCAAAAGCCGCATAATTTCATTACAAAAACAGTAAAACAAAGATTTGGGCTGTCTTTTGGAAATTTTCAATAGCATCACTATATAGCAACACTATGGATGTCTAAAAAAGAAATAACTTGTTTATAAGTGTGTCAGTAGGAAGGGGGTTTGTTGGTTATTTTTCATGGATTTCAGTATACAAAGAGCTGGCCAGTATCAGAGCAGTGTGACATTTTCCAAACCTTCCTCCACCCCTCCCGAGGTAGGGTTAGGAGTAATGGCTAAGGAATCCTTGGCTAGACTTTTGGTCAAACAATTCCAGTGTCATGCAGACAATTAACAAGCAGTCAGCAGAGTCTGGCACTGGTGATTATATTAAGAAAGGGGTTTGCTTTCGCATTATTTTTCAGGCCCTGGTACAATATGTTGGAGTTTTTAGCCAATTGCTCATTATCTCACTCATTTCCTGAGATCTTGTTTTAGCTAAGGCACTGTCAAAGCACTTACTTTGTTATGCTCTCTGTGCACTTTTTTACTACAGACAGGAGCATTAGATACAAAATATGATCTTGTATCCTGTGATGAGAATATCTGAGGATCCTTCCCCAATATTCTTTCCTCTGAGAGGATTTAGTCATTTTTAATATCTGAGGAGCAAGAAGCAGTGAGATATGGGTATTCTTTCCAAGTATCTACTGGTCTGAGGGCTCTGACACAATAAATCTACATTTAGGGCTTTTGTATTCTCATCCAGAAAGTCCCAAAGAGAGATTATGGGCGTGGGGCATTTGCACAGAAGATCTGACACGTCTGGCATGACCAGTGGCTGGTGCGCACGGAAACGTCCAGCGCCTTCCAAGACCCCTTGGAGTCACTGCACGTGCACTGATTGCCTCTGGGTCCCTGGGCGCTGAGGCTGCCTGAACGGACAACGCACGTGTATGGCTGTTTGTCCAGATCCTGGCCATGATATGGCGTAACTCACCAAAATGGGCAGAATGGCCATGCAAAGAAAGGAGGACCGTAGGGAAATGCAGCTTACTGTCATGCTGCTTCCCTGCTCTGGTCACATTATTTAAAAAATTCCCTGCAGTCAGCAACAGTGACCAGCTGTCAAGACCTAGCACTAATATTAAACTAGTAGGATTCGTGCTAAAGAGAGACATCAGGTTAAAGATAGTCTGCTAATAGCTGTGAGGGCCACGATCAGGCAGCAGTTAGCGTTATAGGCGGGGTGTCTGCATGGAATAACTCCTGTCCTTCTGGAGTCACAGCACACGTGGTGGGGCACACGTAGTGGGGCAGGAATCACAGTCGTGGGGTCACCCCATGAGCTGGGCTACTAACTCCCAGTCTGAATTTCCCATGCAGAAACAATTTTTGTGACCAGAGAGGCTCTATTAATCTGATCAATCACCCCAAAAGAGCTGGAAGGGACCAGTCCACAACAGGGGCAGAAGCAAAGCTCTTGAGCAGGGATCTAGCCTGCATGTGTATTCCCAGGAGCACCAGCACTCATAAATAAATAATAATAATAATAAATATTATTAATAAAGTATCATTCATCCAAGGATATAATGCAGAGATGTTATTTCTCAGGAAAACAACATTACAATGCTTTATTTATGTCTTCTCAAGATGTATTAAAAGGGATGAGAACCATACTGTAGAATAACCACCATATGCCATTCACTCTTTGTTCTCTTTCTTTCTTTCTTTCTTTTTTTTTTGGTTAGGCTTGTTACAAGTTTCTCTTGGAAGAGTGCCAATGTCAGAAGCATATATATTATCCCTTCTTTTGGCTTCTAGAGATCTGAGATAATCTCTTCATATACAGTATGGGAAGAAGTGTCCAGTTGTGTAATACATGGTCACACTTCTCTTACTCAGCCTTGGGAGCGTCTAATAACCCTTAATCCAGAGTGGAATGCTTTTTCTCAAAAAGCCAAAAGCATTAGGACTGATCATTCCAACTGGTAGGTTCATGGACATTTCCCCTATTTCCATATTCATAACAGGACTGTTCAGGTGAGAAAAGGGTTCTTATTTTGCATATACTGTTGGGGAAGTGTTTGATTTCTCCTTTAGTCAGGCTTTTTTGTGTTACTTTGGTAGCCTCCACATTTTCCTTTTAGTACCAGCATAGTTATGATTTATTGCAATGTGGGGCCAGCAAATAAGATTGTCAAAATGAGTATGCGCTTATTATAAGCCACTCAACAAAAATAAAAAGGATTTTAAAAGAAAACAAATTCAAGTCACTTTTAATTTTGACACTGATTGATGTTGATATTTCTGACCAGTTTTATGTTGTACAGATTTTAAACAATATCCTCCTCTGATCTTCAGTGCTGTAGTTATAAATACTTGATAGCATTTTCATAAAAGGATCCTTTTACAATATGCTTAATGAGAGCTTCTGCTTCAGATATACAAGTAAAAAGAAACCTAACCTAATATGGTGATAGTCAGATACTCAATAAGTAGCATATCTTCTGAAAAACCTCTGACGAAAAAAAGTTTCAATTATTATACCTGTGTTTTTCACTGTCACTTTACTGAATCAATTATTCACGTAACATCTAACTGAAAAATGTTATATTTAGCAATCATTTTTAAAATTCTCTAAACAGTAGCACGACAGATGATATGACCACTAAGTGATCATTCATCACCTGTCTGTAATGATGAACCTGTGACAAACTGGGATGGAGGAAAAAAGTTGATTTTTTTTTCCTCTTGACTGAAAAAAAAAAAAGTTATTTGTGATTATACGACATTTGCTTTCCATTTCCACAGCCAGTTAGGGTTCACAAACATGAAAATCCATTATGGAATGGTACATAAAGTGTGACCAATTCTTGTTCAGTCAATTAGTGAGCAAAGTCTGAATATGATGTTTATCTGATAATCTGCATCTTTACTACAGACACAAGTAAAGATGGTATTAACAAAGGACTGGGCTTAACTTCTCGGGAGTAACTGGTTCAGCAAATTGCACTTTTACTGATTATATGCTCACACAAAGGATACAGCAGCCTGCTTCCTGTTTGTAATAAAATAGAAGGACTATATATGGAAGAATATAAGCATGCAACAGAAAATAAAAGTTAACATGAAAAATCACATTTTAGGGCTTTGTTTCCACTCATGTAGCTTGCTGGCAATGCAGGACTTTTCAAAAAAATGACTGTGTGGTCTCTTTGTTTGTACAAGACACATTTATTAAATATGGGCATATTATTTCTCTGAATACAATGCTATTTTTATTTTACAAGAATTACTTCAGTGACTTGCACATAGAAATTATCTCACACATCTGTATTCTGATTATGATATTTAGTGCAAGGGTCATGAATAATAAAATTGCTAAATATGCTTATTGCCATCTATAAATAAAGGTTATCATATTTGAGGTTTTGTTTTTGGAGTGTTAGAACAAGTAGGGTTAGTTGCAAGACAATAGTGCTTTAATTCTACTATGAAAATAAATACGTAAATTTATAAATATTCAAACGATTTTCAAGGTGCAGTAAACCTAAATTAACACTTGCAAAATGAAYGCAACAGCAAAATTGCAGAGGTTCACATTATCTAGAAAGTCTAGAAAGTTCACAGTTCCAATAGAAACGCGTCGCTTACAAATGTTGGCGCCCTGTCGAAGGGGGGATCGGTACTTCCAGCCTGATCCCATCGCACTCAGTGGTAAAACACCTACGGATTTCAGCAGGGGGTAGAAAAGCAGTTCTTCGTGATAACGAAGAAAAGTAAACATATTCTTAAGCTAATTGTGATTTTTTTTACTATTAGTATTGAGCCACCTCCGTAACGGGGGGGTCCTACTCGCGGCGCACGCTCCCTCGCTGCGCCGAGCACCCGGCACCCAAGCCGAAGCTACTGCGCAGGCAGCCCGAGCGGCCGGAGAGCCCAATTAAGCCGCAGAGCAGTTGTACACAAATGTGCTTATGAAAGGACTTTCCTGGAATTGCTAGGTGCTGTGGTATGGACAWACATAAAACGTATCAGATATTGCAAGTACTCAGGGCAAAAAGCCTGCTGGAGTTGAAGAAGAAAATATAGATCATTATTTTAAAACAAAACAAATTCTTACTGCAATGTTGTAGCTGCCAAAGAACAAGATTAGAAACAATCTGTTTCCCACCCGACTTTGCAGGCCTCCCTAATAAGGTCTCAGGAATCGAAAACAGAATGTATCCAGTAATGCTTCCACGTATTTTGCACAAATAGAATTTAACAGTGAGTTATCTACACTTTCTGTGGATTTTGAAGAGATGATTTAAAATATTTTAAYAGTTTTAATTTGCTATTCGGTTTTGTAAGTTTTTATGGTGTTTTCTCTAGCCTGATCCCTATTAGAGGCAGACAGAAACTTCTCTACCTCTTTAAAATCCGTTCTTAAAAAAAAAAAAATCAAAAAGCAAAGCGGCCCTCCCTTGCAGCGCTCCTAGTTCCCTTGTGTTAAAGCAGATGCATTCCACACGCCGCGGCTCGAGGGTGACGGGGCAGCGCCGGAGCATTTCGGCAGGCCGTGCCGTCTGCCGGCGAGGAGCCACCCCGGGTTTCCCGTCTGTTTGGGTTTGTTCTAATCCCTGCGTATACATTCCTTGAAGCTTTTGTACACGATCCTGCAGCCGTAAAGGCGCGATTTTCACACATTTCCCTGCATGAAAGAGGGGGCCAGGCCAGCAGCTCCGGCGGCCGGGGGGGAGGCGGCGCGGCGGTGCCCGGCCGGGGCCGTGGTGCGGGGCGCCCGGTGAGGCCCCGTGCCCCGACGGCTCGCGGGACGGCCTGGGCGGGCGCGATCGCGCGGGCGCACTGCTTGCCTGGACCGGTCTGACCCTCCGTGTGCAAGCGCTGTAAGAGAGCCGTGAGGACGGGCCGCGACGCCGCTGTTAAACCTGTCACTGCCTCGTTACGGCAAGTAATTGAAACCGGTGGGAACGACGTATGGTCTGAGGCAGACAGCGAGCTGCTTTTCTTAAAAAGCAGCAACGTTGTTTTTCTATGATCCTGACCTTGCTCCTGGGAGTAAACTTTCCTAAGCAAGGAGATGCTTCGTGAAATTTGGGGTGGCTTATTTTTCACGAACACAGACGACTTTCCAGGAAGGTTGTTGGATCAGGCCCTATTTCAATAAAAACTTCTTCAGCAGGATGTTTAGGAACCGCCTTTCTCGGCACACGCTGGCGACTCTCCGAGTGCTCCCTGCGTGTTGAAGGCCAGCAGCTCGATGGACAGCAAGAGACGTGCGCTGAGTGGCGCCGGGGGCGGCTGGCCGCGGCCTCGGTGCCGCTTCGCAGCTGCTGGGCTCCAGGGAGCCTGAAAACGCTGTTCTCAGCTTTGCGTTACGTTTACGTCCTAATGGTAAAACATCAAATAACAGTAAAAAAGCTCTAGCTACATTTTGGGAACACACACCCCGGAGGTGCTCAATAGGTACCGGGAATTCGTTTGCCACAATTAAGAGGTTTGGAGACCAGATGAACAAATGACAACTGATCTTGATTTACTTGGAAAAAATGAGTCATATCACTTATTATTAACTATTAAAGTAATTTCAACCCTTTTGAGAATAGATCTAACACTGCAATGCTTTGAAGGTTTGATACGTCTTGTAATCCATAGATTATTAAAGTTAATTTCTCTGCTGAGATCATACTTTCAGTAAAAAATGCATGTATACTAAAATGGTGTTGGTTTTTTGTTTGTCTCTCGCTTTTTTATAACAAAGATGTACTTTAATTGGCTTTCTATTTATACTGCACTCAATAAAGGTATGGAGGCTGCAAGTGGGAGAAACCTTGCACAGTTCTGGCTTGCAGAGCATACAGAAAAGAACACCATTCATCTCCAAGTACACCCAAACCTTTCATTTGCGTTTGGTCGTGCTTGTGGGTGCATGGCGTTCTTTTCTCTCTATTTGTTCTCCATGTATAATTTAGACTACATTTTGCTTTAGAGACCCTTAACGGATAAGGAAAAGAAGGCAATAACAATATGTTGATTTATATCACCGTGAAACATTTTCCCCCCATACTTCAAAGTAATTTTAATTGAATTTAATCCTCTTGACTTTCATTTACTTATAAATGAGTTTTAGTTGTAATGTTAGAATGAAGCTGACTTTAGCAGTTAACAGGTTTTTAGTGTTTTTGATTATAGATTATTATATAATGTTTCTTGGGCTAGAAAATACTGAATGCTAAATACTGTCCCATATTAGATCACTTTAAAACCTTGCACTCTTCTATGAGTAGGAGAGAGGCATGATAATTAAGGTAAAAATACAGTTCAGTTAAAAAGGTACAAACGACTGCAAAAATGATTAGAAGTGCTGCAAATCATTTACCAGTTTATGTCCATGATCAAGAAAATATCTAAGCAAAAAATTGAAAAAACAAACAAGAATATCTTCCAAAGGAACTATGCTATGTATAATGCCAGTAGTTATGTGTGCACATTTATCATTTTTTAGCTCTTCATCCATAGATCATAGGACACTAAGAGCCCAATTCATTAAAAATTGAATACTCTATTTAAGCTGGATGTTCTTATACTTGGAGAAAAAGCATGTAACCCTTTTTTTTCTCTGGAAAGTCACATTTTTGCCATTCAATAAATCCTTGTTTCTCCCAGCTTCTAACTGGACAGCACTCCTCAGTTAATTGCTACACAACTTCGTAGCTTCATACTTGTATGTCGAAAAGAAAATTTGACTGAAAAAATGTCTGCTATGTTCTTTGAAAATTATACAACAATTCCCACCTGCCTTAAACACACACATACGTCTACCCCCTCCTGCTCTATTCTACCACAGTCGCCCTAGGTTTAAAGCTCAGTTCAGCAGTCGTTTCATGCACGGAACCCTCACTGAAGCCTCTCCTAATCAGTTACAGCATATTAACATTCTTGGTTGCTGTGTTTGCAATTTCTGCGCAGTTTTCCAGTCTTTATGTCTCTCCTGCAGACCCAGAACCAGTTAGAAAACGCGCCGGCTCCTACTGTAACTTCCCAGGACCAGAGAGCAGTGACACAGCCCGGTACTATCAGTGGTATGGACTTTGAGGACAACACTTTAAAACAAGGAGTTTGGAAACACTGGCTGATCTAGCCTGCTACCAAGATAGCCAGGCGTGCGGGGATGCGCGGGAGCAGCCAGCTCGCATATTTGGGTGCTGAAGAGACAGGGAACGCTTCCACGCGCTTACCAGCAGACTTCTCTGCTCTCTTGCAGAAGCAAGGTCAGATGTATGGTGTACAAACAACACAGTACCTGATGTATTAAAATACATCTGCAYACCCTGAGCATCTTAGTTACCAATATTTGAATGTATCCCTTCCACAGTCATGAAACTAATTTTGCTATTACCTTTCAAGTTAGCCAGTCTATACCTGAGTTGCTTACTGGGTTCCTCTACCATCCATACCATTACATACAATCCTAAGTCTGAAATGCATACACAGACCATTCTTCTCCATTTTAGCATTAATTCCTTCCCCCCATACTACATGATGAAAAAAATTCCTTACAGGAAACAACTAGTAAAGAACAAGGCACCCCTCCTCTGAAATAGCCATATTGCTTGCATACCAACACTTTGTTTTTCTGACACTTAAATCATATATTCAGTAAGCTGTTATTGAAATGTATTCTGCTCATCAGGATAAATCTCCATTCAGAACACCGGAAACTTTTCCGCCTATTAGAGAATTTGAGAACTTTATTCATATGTACTCTGCAGGCGTAACACCTTTACTGACCCCGTTAATGCACCAACTACCAAACAAGCTTGCACAATATTTGGAGTTATGTTTTCCAAGGAAAAGCCCATTAAAAGCAAAAGAAATTGCCTGGCTGCATTTGCATCAACTGTTATGAAAATGTACAAGCTGGAATACACAGACTTAAGGCAGATGCGGAAGTACCGTTATTAACAGTGTACATATAGTGAGTACCATGCCACACTTTTAGGCCTGTAACCACTGTATCCTGCTATACAATAGCATGCTATTTCCTACTCAAAGTAATTACTGATGAGGGCAAATGCTGAATTTTTAATGGTGCCCATTCTAGGCAGCAGAACGTTCTAAATGAGAAATAATAAAGATATGTTCCTAAGAGATATATCTGTCTATAGACTTTGCTTAGAAAAATTAAATGGGGCAAATAAAGTATATAAAGTTCACAGAAAATGGTTAATAAATGCTTTGTCCTAACTAGACAAATGTAGATTGACTGAACTGAAGTTTTGTCTCAAAGCAATAATCCTCTACTCATTCCATGTGCTAGAGTCACTTATTGGAAGAAGTTCTCATCCATGATCAGCAGCTATCTACACTAGATAAACAGACCTCCTGGTTTTCCGTACCAAGAAAACAGGAGTTTGTGGTCTTCTACACAATCAGCAATACGAAGAAAGTCCCGGTGAGCTGGAATAAAGAGCCAGGGCAGAATACAGTCTCTGTGTGAGTCTTGACTATGTAGAAGGCAAGAGAAATGGTTATGGAAAACTCCCTGTTAGAGATCATTTTGGAGTTTTTCTGCCATTTTTTTCCATTTTTTTGTCCTGGTTGATGTATAATAGGTGTTTTTTGTGCTCTGTAGCTGTTATGGCATAGCATGCCTCATAACATACCGTAATCCTTTCAAGTACTTTCAGTATCAGCTATGGATTCAGTGAGTGCAAGCTGGGTTAAAGGAGCAAAGCAATCTGGCTTCCTTTCTTCCTTCAAGTTTCTTCCTAGCAGTACACAAGAACCAGAAGTGGTCCCTTTTCTCTTGCACATCCAGACGCTCATCACTAATTGCTGTAGTTGAGCGCGTGACCTAAGTGCTGAATGGCAGCAAGAGCTGTGATCCGAGCTCCTGGTCTCCGAGCTTGTGCTGCTGCCTCGCAAGGCACGAAAGGTGCAGCTTAGCGTGAGTCAGACGGCGTGAGCGAAGCATTGCAAACTTTATTTTAGAGCCACACGAGCACCACCCAGGCACCCGTGCCTTGGGGGAGAGCTGCCCGAGCCCGTGGGGCTGGCGGGGAGCCGCGGCACGAGGCAGCCGGTGAGCAGCAGCCGCCCGGCACCCCGTGGCCAGGGCTCCCCCAGAGCCCTTCAGCACTTCCCAAAGCAGCCCTGAGCAGGCCACAAACGTCTTCCCAATGAGCCACCTGCTACTTCGAAGTAGCTACTGATATACCCAGTTAATAAAATCATGAATACTAATAATAATTATTAATAACAAATGAAGGAACCATTACGCTACAACCTCCACAAGGGCTGAGATTAAAAAAGATGCAGAAAACATGATACAACTGACCAGAGGAAGGTCAGACCACCAAGAATTAAAAACTGGTTAGACRAAACATCCTTCCTCCATGATTTGTATTTTTATGAATAAACTGAACCCGCTTCTAGTTGTGCATTAAATGACGTTAAGATTACTATTACCATGGAAAGTCAATGTATTTCTTTCAGCATTATCTCAGCATATAGTGATACAGAATACAACTCAGAATACGAGATCTGAGAATATCTGCTGTTGTACTACACTGTACTAAAAATATGATTGAACTATAACTGGCAAAATCTCAATACTTAATGGGATATCAGTGTACTGTAGAAATACTAGCATATGGTATTCCATATTCTTTATCTATATGATAGTTGCCTTTTATATAGCTCTTGATATCCACAGACCTCGAACTGGGTATGTATTCTTTTACATCCTTGTAAGCATTAAAAACATTGTAACTAAAATGTGAGAACTGCATGCCTGACTTTATCACATGGTATTATGCTAATATACCATGTTAATGAGCTATACTAGGAATATTGAAAATGCAATAGCATCTTAATGCAATATTGATAAAAGACTGACATTCCTGCTCATTCTGTCTCACTTGCAACAGTGCCTGGCAAATTATAGCTGTATTTTCATGATCATAAACTTACAGGAAACATGTTCAGGGTCTGTCAACAGTTGAAAATAGTATTCACCATACATTTTTGTCTATCGTCTTCTTCATAAAATGTTTAACGCACTGTGTTTTGAAGCAAAGTTTATATTTCACATGACCAATATATGAAACTCTTTTCATGTAATCTGAGATCATGTAAGAGCTATAGTAAACAAAATGTGCAATAATATTTATATACATCTGCTTTATATATACGGTATCAGTATACATGTTCATACACACAAGATTCAGGCATGTGTGTATATAGTAGTGCAACGTTAACTGTTAGAAGGCCTGGATTTGGAGGTTTTTAGGTTTTTGGTTTTTACAYGAAGCTTGCCAGCCCCTCTTGCAAGGAAAAGAGAACAGGGAGGCAACTGGTCTTCTAATAATGCTGCATTGAACACCAGAGTATTTTCAATATTCTGAATATAACTCTACTAGCATAGTATGAGTATGATAGTATACTCACAAACATACTGCCCATTTCAATGATCAGTTTATCAAAGTTTATGTGCTTTATAAATAAAACACTATGAGACATTATTCAATAAGATTGGGAGGCAAATTCACCATCTGTGTAACTCAACAGACTTTAAAGGATTGCTCTAGAGAAGAATTTGGTCCCCCAAATCTAATGTATTCAAGAAGGAGTTTAGAGAAAAAGTGATTTTTTAACAAGAGTTTTACAGATGTCTGCTAAAACCTTAATAGAAGCTTTGAGCCAGAGACTCCTATAATTCAACCCCTGAACTTTTGAACAACAATTTTATTTAGAAAGTTGATTTATTCATAAGTAAATAGGATACAGTGTGGATGAAGTACAAGGGATCAGGAGGCAGTTATTAGATTTATAAGTACAAAAGCCTCACTGTTGCAGACAGTGGAGGCTCAGCAGTTACTGTACCTTTCAAAACTAATATGTAACCATATCTGTTTTAAAAGAGTGATTCATATTACTCCGAATGCATGAGAAACTCTTTCTCATCCCCACCACAGGAAACTTGAGTCTGATTTTAATRAGCTTCAATTGGAATGTGGCCTTTGAAAAGTAGTGCATTTGAAAAGATGGAACATTAAATTTTGTAATGATGTAAAACATCTTCAATTTTTGACAGGACAATGGTGCTTATTGTGCTTTATGGGCCCAGTGGTGATTCAAAGGTCACTTTGTATATGACTCCACAGACAGGGGCAGCAGTGAATGAAAATTAGGTTACATGTGATCAGCTTTATTATTAATCAGATGAAAATGGATTTTTAACATTTTTCTAATGAGCAACAGAGAAAGAAGAAAATACCATGAATAAAACTACAAGAAGGAACAGCAAGACTGAAATGCATGATGTGCATAGCTAAACTAATGTGTATTAAATCTGAAATCCTTAAATACTGTCTCAAGAAATAAAATGCAGCTGCATATTTTTGTGTCATAAATATATAGAAAACTGCTGAAATACCTACTGTAATTTACTATCTCTGTCCTTTGTTTATAACTAACTAATGAACTGATTTCTTCTTACAGTATATTATAGCAGCACCAGATAGCACTGCTATGGTTAAGGTTGTGTCAGCGTTTCCATTATAAATCCTGTTTTTCAGGGGTTTATAACTCAGCTGTAAAAATGCAGCCCAGGCTAAAACTTGGCATACAAGGTCTCTGCCAGGAAGCACATTTATTTTACAAATTTCCCCAAAATGTCTCTTGGAATATTCTGGTATTATATGATTATGAATTATACAAATACTTTAAAAGTTTACTAGTTTGCGATTCTGCACTTGTTTAACTTTAGAAACAGGTTTTGATTTAAAAAAAAAAAAAAAGCACGCAGCTATATAAAATGATAGGCCAACATGCCTTTGCTCTGGAAAGAATGAAAAAGTTAATAGTATTTTTGAAATCTTTCAAAACATTGATCCTAAGCAGAGTGAGTACCGCTTTTTCATGCCCTGAAATATTTTCATGCTAAATAAAACATAGTGCTACAGAATTAGATCATTGAACCTTTACCGTAGGATGCACATGCTGTGAATGAACCCGCATTAAACCTCACATTAATAAAATGCTTGATCACAAGGACTGTGTGTGTCTAGCTCTGGGCTTGGCTCAGCCAAATGGCATTTGGCTATCAAAGTCCTGTTTTGATTAGCAACTAGTGCCAAGAAGTGGGGAGAGGAGTGGCTTGCGGAAACGAGAAACTCTTCTTTTCTCAGTTAATCACCCAAAGAGGAGCAGAAAAAACACAGAATTACGATGGCTGAGAAGCAAATTCAAAACCAGCCCTTTTGACAACAGAATGTACCACGAGCCTCAGTTCTTGTCAGTCATATCCACAACTGGGCATTGCTGCTAAAAGCTCTGAACAAAGGCTAGAAGGAAGCTATATCTGAAGTACAGTAATTTTCAAGTTTAGTGGAACACCGTTATTACCGCTGCTCAAAGGAACGATGGAGAAGGAATGCGACCGCGACATTACAATAGCAAAAAGCACTAGTCAGCATAAGCGATGGTGTTATATGAGATGCTGGGAGTATTTGCTATCTTTCAAACAGATTTACTAGCATATAAATGGGTGAGTGGAGGCGGGGAACAGCAGACGGAGGGGTAAAGAGCATTGCTCCTCTCCCTCCCACCTCCCTTAGAGCAACACGTGCTCCCAGGCAAATTACGGGGAGAATTTATGTGTCCTCCTGTCCCATTCGTGCTGCCCATACCCAGCCTGATTCCGATGTCTCCAGCACCCAGCTTTCCCGAAAGCACCCCAAAGTYCATACAGGCATGGTGGCTCCGTCCCACCCTGAGGACTGACTGCTCTCCTGGCCTGCGCAACAGCCAGGAGAAGGGCTCACAGCAGAGCAGGGAAAACATCCGTCCAGAGGGATAAAAGTCAGGCATGCTAGAGGACTATCAAAACATCCTTTTCCATTACAGCATTAGAGTTAGGGAAGATGCAATGCTAGCCAACCTTTTGCACGTAGGTCCCTGCATCTGAAACGCTGCTATTTGGGGCACTGCTGTCAGTCTGGGAGGAGGAGTAAGGCTGAAGGTGTACGCGGCACCCGGCAGCAGTTGCTGGAAGCGCTTCTGGCAGCAGCAGGCAGTGCATCTGCGTGCTGCACCGGGTGCACAAAACTAGCACTCCCCAAAAAGCGCTGCAGCACGAAAGCCACCATCCACATCCCTCATGCGGCCGCAAGGCGCAGGAGCAAGGCCACATCCTGCCCTGCTCACGCCGGAGCACAGGGTGCATCTGGCGGCGTTAGCCCTCCCGAAGCCACTTCTGTCTGACTAACTCCTGAGCCTACAGTCCACGGAGAAAGGAGGATTTCTTGCACTATCATTCCTGTGTCCTTGTACATCCATGCAAAAACAACCACAATCTTGGCCTAAGGCTGCTTAATAAAATTGCTTAAGCTGCAGCACAATTGCATTGTCGTGGATATTCCAGCCCCCTCTACCATGGGGAGCGCACCAGAGAAAAATCACTTAGGCACATTCAGGACTCTTTACTTTAAACAATAAAAGGAGAAAACAGCAAGAATAAACGTGCTGTAGCTTATAGTGAGTCATATGCTACCCTTCTAGATCTATCACTTAATAGGTCCTTCCCACTCAGTACTGCAATCCCATGTAAGGAAGATATATGAGCTATTACAACTGAGAAGGTGGTGATCCCCACATAAAAAACAAGATCCAGGTAAAAGCAGGAACATTTGACTGATTGATGGCCGAAGACACAGCAGTTGCCAACAACAGAGACAGACCGAGCGGTATTGACAGCACAGGGTTTGAGGGAAAACCACAGAAACTCTCTGAGTCATGGCTGAGCGGCAATATTGCTATTCGAATTGCTACAAATCCCATCGATGGGCTGCACAAAGCTCCTGGCCCTTGAACCACGCAGGAATTCAGCAGGGAGAAGGTTTCAGGAGTTTCTTACTATGGTTTCAAAGTATTTCGCACTGCCCTGCGAAGAGGGTGTGCAGGAGGCAAGCTGCACCCCTGCGCGATGCGGGGAGTGAGCCCCGGCCCGGCCGCAGCTCCGCCGACCACGCAACGCGCCTCGCCGGGCTTCCTCAGCCCACCTCAGCCCCCGGCCCAAGCCGCTGGCCGGGGGGCCTCACCCAAACACACTTTAACGCGGGGTTTTTCCTGCTTCTCGGCTTATGTCTGGCGAAAGATACATGGAAAATTAATTTTCCTTATATTTTACCTGAGTTTGTGATTCTGCCTGTGCGGAGGGCAGAAAGTACTGAAGCATGTTGGTACTGTTTAAAAGAGCAGAGGGGGGAAGCAAACTAATACATACACTATGTTAAAACAAGAATGCAAAATGGACCTTGGATTGCTATGTGGGTCAGTCTTGATTAGTTTTTATTTCATTGAAAATGGTCTTTATTACCATCTCAGACTGTAATATTAATGTATGTTTCTTTAAGAAAATACCTAGCATTTGCAGGAAAATATAGCGGATATGCCATAGTATTTTTGATTATTAAGCTAAATAGCCATGTAAAATGAGTATAGCATATTGGCACTGGTTCCTGCTGTACTGAGGCTCCTTTGTGAAGTTAGTTAATTAGTTCTTTTCCCCCCCCTCAAACTTTGCTTGAATAAATTTGTGGTTAGCAAAGAATGAAGAATTTTGCTTTTCTTGGCTAATTTTCTCTCTCTCCCCCTTTTTAAAAGGAAACTTCAACGATCTGTTGGGATAGCACTGTTCATTTTGGATAAAGATGGCTTACTAAAGAAGAAACACTAGCAAAAATGTATTTTGTACAGCAAAAAAGTTTCCCATACTTTCTCTGAAAATAACAGTCCATCAAGGCATAAGGTGAATATACAGATTCTAGAAACTATTATAAGCTTGTTAATTCTTTAATAAATTAGCCACAAAAGAAGTGTTAATTGACTAATAAAAATGTTTAGTGATTTTAAGAAAAATTTCATAAGCACCGGAAAAGCATATACTTAATGATATGTAAAAGATATAGGTTTTTAACTGAATTCCTAAGACTTTTACAACAAACTGCAGAGAAAGACAGATGAAATTATGTTCTGACTACATACACTGAACAAGCCCAATGGGAACCTCTGTATATAGTTATCAGTGGCACTGAAATCTGCTTAGGAAAGCAACAAGTCTTTTGTTCTGTTGACAACAGTTATTACAATTAATTCATTTTGTGATTGGTATTTGCACTGAGTGACAAGGTGTTATTTTACCTCACTAAAAGTTAAAATGGTAATACCTACATGTGAAATAACACTGAGTTTGCTATCACTCACGCAATAAAAGAAAAGCTTGTCTTCAGAAATGCCTGCTCAGCTACCACTCTCAGAAACCTAAAATATTAGCGTGAGGCTTTTTCCTCTCCTCTTTCCCCAGCAGAATTTTTTTTTCTTTCGGTCTTTTAAAAGTTTCTGAAAAAACAAGTTGTCTACTTTCTGCTAGAAGAAAGGCCAAAGCGTGAGCGCCCAAAGCGAAACGCCCGTGCCTCCGAGGCGGCAGCCCGAGCCGGGATCGCCAGCGCGTGCACGCCCGCCCCCGGCGCATTCCTGCGGGCGGCCGGCCGGCACCCTGGCGCAGGCACCCGCGCCCCGGCGCCTCCAAGGGCACCGCGTGGCCTCTCCCTCGCCGGAGCCCGGGCCGCCCCGGCGCGGGAGGCCGGCAGGCTTTATCAGCGTTAGCAGGCTGATAGCAGTCGCCGTTATCGGGCGAGGACAGAGGCAAGCCCAAATAGCAGCAGAGCGCCGGGAAGACGAAGCCGAGAGGTCTCTGCGCTCCGATAAGAGCGAGGGCACCGACGGCGAGGCTGCGAGCTGCCCGCGCGGGTGGCTCCAGCCGGTGCTGCCGCCCGTCCTCGCGGGCCACGGGGACGGCCGGGCGCGGGAGCCCAGGTGGAGGTGCCGCCGCCGCTGCCGCCGCTGCCGCCGCTGCCAGGCGTCAGGGCAGCGGATGCCGCGCGAGCTGCCGGCCCCAGCTCGGGCTACAGGGGCCGGGGCGCGGGTTGGTTGTGGGGTTTTTTACTGGGAAGGGGAGGGCAGCCTCATTTCCAAATGCAGTGCGAATCTGCAATACTTCGCAGGGATTGGGAAGGAGAGAAATCAAGAATTTGGTGCCTCTGACCTATCAGTTCTAAGAATGTGCAAGACCAACAGCAACCGTCTGTACCAGCACCCCAGCACACACTACGGGGCGATGCTGAAACGTGTCACCGAGCATCAGGTGCCGCAAGACAAAATCTGTTCGCAGCCCGAAACACCTCTGAAACTGGTGGACGATGGCATTGGCCCATTAGCGGAGGCGAGCCCTGCCAGAACTAAGAATCGGGAAGCCAGTGCAGATGTACCTCAACCTGGTCCATCTCTATGAAATAGCTGCACAGACAACCTGAACACGAACAGGGCTCCTCAGCTGGCCGGCAGGTACTCAGCTGTCCATTTTTAGCAAAAGAAAGACAAAAGAAGGAGCAAGGAGTGTTAGCTGATATAAATTTCACGTTTTGCAGCAGGTCCTGGCAAACCAATGAATGTTTGCAGCGCGAGCAAATGGCAAATAACCCATTAGCTATGGATAGTTCAGCACGTCTCTACTTTTATTATAAGTTAGCCTCACTAAACCATTGACTTAACAGAGAATCATTATAAATCCCCATTTTGAATTTTTTTATTAGCAGTATTTATCACCTTCTCAAAATCAATCCTATATTTTTAAATTAAAACAAATGACTACTTGTACTGCAATCAATATTAGTACATTTCCCTTTTTTAAAAGGAGAAAAAATGGAATACGAAGAAATGTCCTTCTTTGGCTGCATCAATCCAATTTCAATATAATTCAATATTTAATAAATATAATCCTCCGTGTCTGTGCAGGGAAACATCATAAAAAATGCAAAAGGTTTCCTGGTCTCCAATAACTTGTATGAAACAAAGTGTTTCCTTATTCCTTCCATAAATACTGCAGTCTTACGCTACTGTTTTTTTCTTCCTGTGTATTAGAGAGAGTTTGCTCTGATTATGTATAAGAAAAGAGGTTTGCATATTTCATGATTAAAAAAACAAAATGCTACCTACCTACCATCTCCAAAAAATTACCATCTTTGTCTCTTTGTACTTCTGTGGCTTGTTGTTTTCAAAAGGGCAAAAAAGAAAAACCTTATATAATACCTAATTTGTACATCTGTGGTTTCCCTCTGACTTGTGTAGGCACCATATGTTTTTAATTATCATAATAGCCTTAAAGAACCTGTTCAGTGGGAAACACATATGATCCTTTTATTACTGGTTTGTAATTTAAACAGTTTTAACAGAAAAGGTCTGGCTATAAGGGACTAAGAGGCACAAAGGTCTAAAAACCCTGTTATTGACCTCTGAAAGCATGAGTTCAAATCCCACCCACTGAGGTGGGACCCAGCTCTCTCTTCTCTGACAGAGGTAATCGGTCACATGTGAAACGGCTCTTCAGGACCTTAAAAGACATAATCTCCGATCTCAAATGACTCAACGTTTCAGTTGGAGGCTGACACAATGAAAGTAAGGTCTATAAACATTATCGTGCAACCGATCTACGCTTTCTTCTCCCTGGCAAAAGCTCTGTGAGCAATACTATACGAGAAGCCTTGCACGAGAAGCCAGAAGCTAAGAATTTCAGCAATTCTCATTAGTTGTTGCCCTTTTAAATTCACGGTTTTGTCCTTTATGCAAATGTGAGCCTCATGAACACTCCAGTCTCCTAGCCACAGAAAACAGTCAGATATTCTGAGGTAGAAATTAAATTTAACAAGTTCAATTCACTCCTGATTCTGGACATCTAAACACATAATCAGTCTGATAATGTTATTAATTATCATTCAAGCGACAACCTTTGATACTGGCATGCTCCCACAACCTCCCTTCTCCAATAACTCAAACAGAAAATCATTGGCATGAAAACCCACAGTCTTATGAACAGAAATTGCAAATAAGCAGGCACTGAGCATACAACTGGGAGAGAGCAAAATCCCCCTTTTCAGAGAGAAAGCAGAGACTCACACAATAGCTCAGTCACTTGACCCAAAATGAGATTCTGCAAAACTTTCTTTCAAAACAGATAATTTACACCCCAAAAAGAGCTGTGGGGAGAAGAGAGTGGGGAAGAAAGCACAGTTAAAATTACACTGAAGCTGGAAGTCGTTACAGCTCTATCAAGAGAGATGGATGGTGTCCTCATTAGAACATAGCTTTATTTAGACAGACAGACAGAATCCTTATTAGAACATTAGGCTGAAAAGTTTAAATGTCAGAAAATGCAAAATTAAGATTTTGCAAATAAATGCTGACTTGGAGGAAAAAACTTAGGGTTTCCTACAGAGATTCTACTGGAAAAGCTTGGAAAAAATACAATGTTCTGTTATTATATCTGAGGGAGACTTACAGGCCTGATCTACAACCTGCTGATGTCAGTAGGAGCCCTTCCTTTGCTTTGGGCAGGGCAGTCTGTTCTTGTGTTTTGAGTTTTACTTTAGTGAAGCAGTAGGTTGCCCACCCCATAGAAGAATCACAGAAAGGAGATATCGTGAAGAAAATTTCCCATGCATGGTTCTTTCTGAGGGAAAGAGCTTAAGGACTCAGGAATTACAATCTCATGTACCAATCTAACTCTTCAAGGGTATCCTTGGAAAACTCCCCCTTTCACAAAACACAGAAGAGATCTCTCTTCTTTGCCAAAGTGGTTTCCACTTCTCATCTGATGCTATTAGCTCTCTCCGTTGCAGCACATGGAGCCTATACGGAAGCAAGGACTCAGACACTGCCTACTCCCAACAGCGATTTCTGCATGGGAAGGCAGACTCAGAGGAGACCATGGCAATGTTGGAAACCCATTTCAAACTGCATGAACTCTATCTCTGGAATGAAGAAGTGAAGACAGAGGGTCTCACATAGAAAAACTGAAAAGGGAGAGGGATACGATGCCACGAAGACCGCAAATGAGCCATTCCCCTCCCTTCCTTTCCTTTCCCTTCCCTTCCCTGCCTCACTCCCCTTCCCCAGGCCCTCCGCTTTCTCCAGGGAAACTCAAATTTTTTGCAATGCTGGGAAGATAGCTTGATTATTTTGCACACAAAAAAGATGGTCATTCTTTTCTGTTTTACCTGAAAGCTAATGGATCTTGGAATACCAGACGTGGATGTGATAATCCCCTTGGGAACTTTTCGGGCGATTTGTCTTCTCTTGGTTGACTTTGGTGCACACCGGTCTCTGCTGATGTAACATGAGCTATTTCACACTAAAAGCCAAGTTTTGAGAGAGGTAGTGCGTACACACACACACACACACACACACGCATGCACAAGGCTTGTAGGTCCTGATTCAAAGTGCAGTGACCTGAGGAGGAATCTCTTGTCTTAGAGGTTTTGCATTAAGCCTGGGGTGGAAAAGGAAATGCAGCTTTTGCTCGAAAGTCACACACATGGCAATATGCAGATCACGGCCCAGCAGAGCCCTGCATCAGGCTGCTCTTTGCCGTCTGCTGCATGTCCTGGGAGGACCTTTGCATGCTGGTGCTGTCAGTGCTTTGCTGAGACAGGAGCTGGAGGCCTGCTGGTTGCCAGCTCTGACAGAGGCAGCCCTCACCACTGGCCTCGCCAGAGCTCTCTGTTCCTCCCTTGAATCCAGTGAAAATCTGGTTTTCCTCTTCTGCAGCTTCACCCATAAAATTGCCAAGCTAACATTTTCTAATGAAACTGAAGTGCTCAGTGTGTTTAATCGCATTACGGGCTGTGTGGTAGGGAACACCATGCATTGCAATCGCACAGCCAGAGGACTCAGCAGGCAAGCCCTACTCTCACATACATGAGGTGTTTGTGTATCAATCACCCCAACGTTTAATCAGCTGATTCTGCCAGGCACCACAAAAGAAGTGAGCACCGATATATCCCACCAGAACTTATCCCCTCACATTTGGAAGAACACCCAAGATCCATTCATACAGAGAACAGCAATGTTGAATTCACATCTACCACCACCAAATAAAGTTAACCTAGAACCTCTTAACCTCAATTGCTATGTCCAAAGCAAAGTGCTTCCCCCTTTTCTTCGTCTTTTCCAATAAAACATGTAAGTATACAATTCTATCTTAAAAGAAATCCCAGTTCTGGACCCAAGAAACTCTTTTTTCTGTTCAAGAATCCTCCTTTCACTGTAAGGATCCTCCAAATTTCCAAAAAGTGGATAACAACAATACCACTGTGATCCCATCTGTACACAGCAATGGCACTGTAAAGCATAGAGCATAAAACACCAAATTCCCACAGACAGCATCTGTCTTACTACAAACAATGGACCATTATCTTGTAAATAATTCTGATTAAGCTGCAGCATTTTCCCCAAACAAACAGTAGGGGAGCAGAGGGTGAGGATTTTTCTAGTGGGARTGCCGGTTTTCTCCTTCCCCAGCACTGACACTCAGTTTTTTATTCAACTGATTGGACCCCCTCCCCTCCCTGCTCTGTCCCCCACGGTTTGGTTTTCATGTTCTGACCTTATCCAGCTGTCAATCATTTTGGCAAGTAAAGAGGGAGCCGTCATGTTAATGGGATTCCCACCTCCATCCTTTGGGAAAGCTTCTCTGGTTGTTTTTTTCCCCAATGTACAGTTATATAACGATTAGTGAATATACCCATAAACCCTTTAGTTATTATATTGTTCTCTTGTTCGGGGATGTAAAAACTGGAAGCACAGCTGGGTGTGTCTTTGGTGCCAGTCAGAATTCAGGGATGTCCAGCTGAAGGCTAGTTGTTTTGGTGATGCAAACTGGTGCGTTCAGTGTATGGGTGAGCCCGGTGTGGGCGTGGACTTCACCTGGCAAAAGCTGCTGCCCTCTTCGAATTCTCCGCAGAGAGGGAGAAAAGAGTCTCCTCGCTGCAGGGGGGAGCCACGTGAGCTCAGGGGGAGGCCAGCTTGTGTGCAGCACCGGGGAGGCGCGCAAGCTCGCTGCCAGCACCATACCTGCTACCTGCACGGYGCAGTCAGAGCCGGCTGCATTCCTCAGGACTGAAACTGCCACACCAAACCAGCAACAAATTCACAAGCAAGATTTGAAAGGCCTTAAAAACAAAGCAAAGCATGCAGACTGGAACAGGGTTAGCTATACAAAGGGACAAGTGAAACAAGACACAATTAGGGCTAATGTGGTCCTTTCTCCTAAGGTTCATAAACTGATCTGTGTGGCAGCTGTGAATTGAGGAAAGCCCTAGAGTAATCCTGAATTTCGTCTTTAACTTGTTCATTTCAATGCACAAACCTTTTCTTACATGTCTCTCTTGATAAATGTCACATCTCTATATGGCTGAAGTGTTGGTTTTCCCTCCCTGCATCCTCTTAACATGCCTTGTTATACATGTGAAATGTTCTGAATCAAATGCACTTCCTGGCTTAAAAAAGGCAAAAAAAAAAAAAAAAAACCAGCAAAAAGAACTAAGCTGGGATAGTAATGTTGAAAAGCAGGCAATAAAAATTTTAAATTACATGTAGTGATTTGAACTCACTGCCATTCAATTAAAAACCATGCAACAGACAATTCAGCCACCAGATCAGAGAGCATGAGTAAGAACCCCAGGACTTGCAAAGCACCGCTCTGGCCATCTGCTTCCAGGAGAACGGAGCACTGAGAATAGTATTGACACTGAAAAGGAGGGGGGACAGCGAAAACACAGACAAATGGAGCACACAGAGTGATAGGTCCTCTGTCCTGAAAAGAGCCTCCTTGCACGGGGACAGAACGAGCCTGTAGACTTGCTGTGCATCAAAAGGCTGAGGATACCCACCATACAGCTTTCTATGCCTTCGCCTTCCTCGGACCCCCGGTGTTACAAAGGCTTTGACAACATGGTTGGGGGTGGAGTGCTGTGGTGATAGTCAGATTCAAAACTGGCGGCTCTACCCAGCTGGCACTTGTTACAAGAGCCCTGAGGTCGAAATTCATGGATTTGGTTGAAAGACATTATGGCCAAAACATTGGAAAGCTCCTGCAGGTGCAGAGAGCCCCTGAGCACCTGCCTTTTGGCTCAAGCAGGAGCTGAGGCTGAAGGCAGGTTTGAGCACAGGTTTCACAGCAATGTGCTGCTGAGGAAGTCAATCTCATGAATGCTGCAGGATACAGAAGGAATATATGTATTCAACATGTATTTTCAATATGTATTTATTTTCATCAATAAATTTTTATAGCCACTGTAGTTATGTCAGAGGAGGAAGCATTTATATGCTAAGGACTTATATAATGTTCTTCATCTTCAAAGTACTTTACAAACATTAATTAATTCATTTATCCTCACAGCACTCCTACCAGGGAGATAAGTACTATTATTTCCCATTTCACAACAGAGACTCCAAAGCAGAAAACTTTTGCGATTTTTTTTCCTGTGGCCAGGGAGTGAATCACTGGTAGTCCTGCATTAGTAGCGAAGTCTGTCACTTTCTGAATGTTAGTTCCCCTCCTCAAATCTTATTTAAAAGCCTTGTGTTCTGCTGGAGTCATAGCACATATCCCGATACGTCTTGGGTTTTTCCTTCAGTAAGAGATAATTAAGGAACAATTCCCTCTCTGATGCCCAGCATGACATTCTGTTTTCTGTCCCACTGTTGCTCCGAGCCGAACAATGGGGGTTCTGTGCGGGGACGGCACTACAGAAACTGCGGATCAGAGAAGATCGGCTTAAAGAAACTTACTCGCCTGCCTTTCGCTCTGCGGACAATGCGGCAAGTTAGGCAAACTGGGGGGAAACGCCTCACGTGGGGGTGGACTTCAGAAACACCTGCTTGTAAATGGACATGCTCCTGCCAGGAGAATCTCCTCCAAGGGGCGATTTTAAGTCACTCACATCCAGTGTGCACGTCTAGAAGTTTCACATATTAGGAAAACTGTTGTGGTTCCTGATATTTGTTTCTCAATCCTAAGAGTATTTCTTTTACAGTCATGCTTGAGCGATGCATGGCGCTCCTCTTTCACCTCTGTGGTGCTACTGTAAATAAACCTCTTTCCTGCTTGCTCATGGCCAGCAAACCTGTGGCTGCTTCAAACGGAAATAAAAGTTGCTGTTAGTTTGAAAGGGTCAGTTTCAAAGAATATGGGAAAAACAGAATAGTGACAGCAGTCTTGCAGGGAAGTGTTCAGATTGGAGAAATTAAATCAACACCGGTGATGACAAATCGGAAAAAAAATTCCTACTTTTGTATCAGGAAGAAGTTTATCCTATTATATTCCTTGTTAGTGTAGGCCTTCCCCACCCTGGATTTTTACACACTAGTTTATGTTTTGACAATAATAAAGAGGTAACTTCCTTGCTTGGAAACGACATGTTCTTTACCAAAATAAACTGCCAAGCTGAAACATGGCATATCCCAGAACGCATGACAATGTCCTACTGGTGAAAGGCCTGTACCTAGACATTACTTTGGAACAACCAGAACAATTGTTTAGTGAGAAATGTTTTTTGCATATGACTCATCAACCCTTGAAAACAGCATTTCTTATATAATACAAGTGCTGACACAGCCTTCACTTGAGTGGTGTGACTGCAGCTGTATAATTACAACTTTAGATTTGATGTTATGGACCTTAGGTTACGCTGTTCAGACAAATGTTCCATTGTATTCTGGAGATATTTTTTCCTCAGTCATATTGCCCACAGGACAATAAGGACCACATTCACAGCTCACTGCATAGAAGTTTAGGCATATAACAGCCAGTGGTATTACACAAGATGAGATTATACCCTATAGGGGTTAAATGGATTCATAATTGCCACTTTTTCTTGTCTTTTTTTCTTTGCTCATAGTTGATACATTTTTGGAAGTGCTCTCCAAATAAAAGGAAGAACAATCTCACACTGAGTCTGGATAAATGTTACAGTTGTCTCACAAATGCTGTATTATTTCTAGTCCTTCCAAAATAATATAATTGTCCTACTGCTGAACTACAGATTTTTCTCAGTATGACACAGAACACTAAAATGTCAGGTCCTGACTCATGGTGTTTTGGTGGAATAAATAAAAAGTACCAATATGCTATTCAAAACTGACAGCATTAATGAAGATGTGACACTGGGAGCCCTAGTCATGTTTTCCTTTAACTTCCCCTGCATACTAACTGGTGCACCAGGCATTAGGCCACCACTTGTGGGTCCGATCCTGGAAACACTTACCATAGGCCTGATTGATGCTGGGCGGGATTGGTACAACTGGTTCCTTGCCATCTTACACTTTCTTTACCTCAGGTGAATCTTCTGGGACTCTGAGGAGCGAGGCTAGTCTAGGAACACTATTACATATTCTTTGCATGGGAAATAAAAAGAATACTTAAGGATTACCCTCATAACTTAATATAAGACAAAGCAAGATTAACCAAGAAAGATCACTGCACCAGTTCGTGATATTTCTCCTTTGAGAGAGATGCCGTACATCCATTACTCACTTAGGCTAAATTCCCAGCTGCAGGACTGGACCCAAATATGGCAGCTCACACTGGTCAGGCACCCAGTCCACTAATACTTACACACTTAATCCATCCAACATTACCCCTTTTTTAACCCAATGGCCTCCACAAAAATCTCTTCTGGATTTTACTAGTGATAGCGGGGAAATAGGTCCCACGTTCCCAAGGTATTTTCTGTGACAGAGGGAACAAGCCTAATGTCCCCCTATATACCTGACTAACCATACATTGCATTCTTCTAATGACAAACCACTCCTTCCTTAGAAGACCGCATTTTTAATAAATATCCTTAAAAAGGCCAGCAAGTTGCTTTGTAGAGTTTGCCTCTCAAAGCACAAATAAATTGGGATTGTATGAGTGGTCTTTGGTCTACCAAAAGATAAAACAGTTTCTTAGAGAGGTTTTTTGAATGAATTAACAAAATGACTCAAAACTGCACTAATGGTTAACAGCTTTTTTTTATTAGCAACGCTGAGATAAGTTATTGAAGCATTTTAGTATTGTTTTACATTCCATTCAGAAGTGACCTAACTTGTAACTCCATATACATTTAAAGATATAGTTTGACACTTATTCAGAAAGCAACAATTATTAAAACTTACATACCTTCATTACCAGGAAACCTTAATATATTTTCTAATTACTTCCAACAATACTCTATTCCAAAGCACATGATAACCCACTAGAAGTTTACACATTTCACTTCAATCACAGGTTTTAAATTGTGGATGTCAGAGTGCTGTTCATTGAATTTTACTGCCTTTCTTGGTTAATATTGGAAAACCTGGCACAATATATTAAGCTAGAAATATTGCTTAAAGAATATGAAAAAAGATAACTACAGTATTTTTTCCTGCTAAAGCATTACAAAATACAGGACCATTAAAAACTCAAATAGAAATGACAATAAATAACCTTAAAAATGTTAAGAGAATTTTCACTCATACTAAAGTCCATTCCCTAAGCTTGCCAAACACATAAATAACAGAACATATTCAAGACCTCTATTTTTGCTCTATTATGATGGTTTGTTACATATTGTGGATGTATTGTGTACACATATATTAATGCTTACACTTAAGGTATATAATTTTTGTCTTTGCTGAAACAATTAATAAGCCTCAGGTAATTATTTATCCTTGGTACTATGATTATCTAGATACAGGGGAGAAAACCCCAGAAATTCCAGGTATGCCATACTGTGCATAACAAGATCATCTTTGCATAAAGATATTCTAAGTTCCTTAAATTACAAAGATGAATTTGGTTATTTATTTCTGAAAGCCTGTAAAATAAAATTATAATTGCTGTCAAATTAATTGTTTAAAATTGGCCTCGTAATAGGTATTAATTGTACACTTAGTTTTGACTTACAAGGATGTCTAAATTGTTTGTGTTTATGAGTAGTTATAGGAAATATTATACCTCAGACATAAGAATGTATGTTCCTGCACCAAAACACAAACCAGAGCATTGTCTCACTTTGGAAAGATCTGGAAACATCTCTATGCCTCTGCCTAATCCTAAATTATAATTTAAATTTGACCTGGATATGACCAAAACAATAAGAATATATTGTTTAGGAGATGAAACTTAGAGTAAAATCATACAGCTCTAAGCTTACATCGTTATTTTGTCTCTGCAAAGAAAAGAAAAGCCTTTCTGTGCTAGGGATTTGCCCTGGTGYGGCTGGCCACTGATGTCTGAAATCAAGACACATACCAAGGCCTCCTTTTGCAAACACAATCCCCCTTTCAGACCCAGCACGAGGAGAGCCTTCCAGTGTCACTGCAAACACAAGGTACTCAGCACTCGGCTGTAGCAGCTATTTTAGGGGTTAACTTCCAAAAATATAAATGGAAGGGGGCTGTTACACTACAATATGCAAAATGTTGAGAAAAAAGTTTTTGCCAGTAAACAAAATATTGGTACTGAACCTATCACCAGATTAATTTTCTGATACAACAAAATAAAATCAAATTAAGTTACATGAATATAGCTATGAAATTTAAAGTCAGATAAACATAGGACCTGATTCTGCAATCCTTAGTCACATAAGTAGTCCCTCTCATCAAGAGTGAGGGATGCAAGATTGGGTCCTTAGCTTCTACTTAGGAAGTCACTGTTGATTCAGACAGTATCTTTTCTAGCCAAAAATATGCGGCAAAAGGAAAGTAACATAAACAAGGCTAAATGTCAACAGTGTTTGCAGACTTACAGACACCATCCATTTGTTTGTACTGAAATGACTAGCGAACCATTTGGCAAATACAATGCTATTCACAGACCAGCCCTTTTATCCAGCAACACAAACTTCACTGGATCACTGGCATTCCCAGTTAATTAAAAAAAGGAAGCAAGCCATATGAGTTTGGTTTGATATTGCCATGCAAATGGCATTGCAACATCCAGAAGTGCAGCTGAAACCTAACAGCGAGGCCGAGGTTCTGATCTCACATTCGGCAGTACAGTTCTGAAACTAAAAGCAAGCCTTGAAAGTGCTAACAAACTAAAGAAACCTCTTCAAAATCACCACATTGGGGAAAGAAAAGCCTGGAGTAAAACCTGGGTAGTGTTTCTTTCTGCCTTGAAGGAAAAGAATAATCTGGTTGCTTTTTCAACTGTAGATCGGGGCAAAATTTTCAGCTACCTAAGTGCCTTACGAGATACTTGAAATGGGCGTGCGTACTACAATTTGCTGCAGTAAACATGACCTCCCATTATGTCATGGCTGTCCTAGAGCTTGGAATATATCAGGCCTTTTGCTTCTCTTTAATATGAATTTTATAATTTAAAAGAGCTACAACAAGGATTCAAGAGAAGTGACCACAAACAATTAAAAATCTTTTTCTGCATTTTATATGTTGGTGGTAGTTCTGAAGGGGTTAGCATTATAATCTTTTTGGTTTTGACACCTGTGGCAATAAGCAATTTACAATGACTAAATTCACTATTTAAACATTGGGGTAGAGCACTATAATTATGTGACAATAAAGCTGTAATAATCTGCCACAGTCTATCTTCCCCTTGCCCAGCCCTCTTGTCTGTGCTACAGTTCCACATTTAGAAGGTATTTCAGAAAGTCACAGTGCCGTTAGTTGTAATATTTCTGTGCAACTCTAAGCACTTTCTGCTCCAAAGGAAACTGAAAGTGCTCAGTGCTTTAGAGGATCAGAACTTAAAAACTGCCACCATACACAAGAAGGGCCCTTCTCTATTTTCACCCAGTGAAAAAAGTGATAATGGGGTGGAGCCTATGCAGGAGAGAGCAGCACTAACTGCAGAGGAAAGCAAGCATAAATGGAAGCAAATTAGATTTATAAAGACGGCATGGAAGTAATGTTTTTGGACATCATTAAGTGCGGCTTCCATAGCACTAACCCATTAAGCAACCAGCTAATGGCCAGTACCATATCTGGCCAATAGCTCCGTAGTCCACCAGCTGTTCTTCGAAAGCTTAGATACATCCCAAGCAGAAAATGCGAGTAGGGATATTTCACCATCTTAGACACAAAGCAAAAAGATTTAAAGGAGAGGAGAGAAAGAAAGGAGAGGGTCTTGTCATAAATAAACACTGTAGAAATCTTGTGTAAATTAGTGACTTGGAACAGGAGGTAGAACATTATTGCAAGACAACTGCACATATATGGAAGAAAGGCAGAGAAAGAGAAGAGCATAAACGGTAAGGAAAAGAGATCTAGTCCTTAAATACAAAGCAGAACTAGAACTTCATAACAGGACTATGACTTCTCAAAGGGATCTGAAAGCAGAATACTTGGATGTTCACAGACAGCTACAAAGACAGGGAGCCCTCACCCTGCACTTCCGCTCCCCGCTGAGCTACTGGCTGCCAAGCAGCTCTGAAAGGCACAGCCCTGCTCCCAGAAATTGCGTGGTAGCAAGGATTAACAAGTTCGTCTCTTAGGAATAGTTACTTAAGACTCCAAAACCAAATACAGGTAAATTTAAAAGGTCAGGAGTAACTATAAATTCATCAAACAATGGTAATTCTTTCCTTCTGTTCTTTCCTATTCTGCTATGTATGTAAAGGAGAAGTATTACAAAAAAATGTGATTTTTCTCAGTGGCATTTTGAAATGGAAGTTTCTATATCATACAATAATTATGGTTCTTTCCTTCCTAATTGTGCCTTTCATTCCTACAGCCTTAAGTGTGATAGAAGCATAAATGAATTATGTGTATGTACATCATCAGTCTCTCTGATTTTACATATAGGGAAACTGTCACTGCTTCCCTTATGTGGGGGGACTTCTCAAAACAACGTGTGTTGGTGGAATTCTCCCTAGAAATTAAGCCTTTTTATGCCAAGATTTGTGCTTAAAATTTGACCCATAATCTTAAGGTAAAATCTGCCAGCTAAAAGTGAGATTGACCATATGGATCACTGAAAACCCTGGCTTGTTTTTCTACAGTCAGAAATGTAATTAAATTAGTGTGGCCAATCAAAGATGTAATCTCAGCTAACTGAAGCTGAGATATTTTATTTCAATTTTATTTCAACTCTATTCTGATTGTGGAAAGAGCATCAGCCTTGCTATCTTGATTGTGCAAGGAGTATATCAAGTGTATCAGTGCTCTCTCTTGAAATGTCAACAAGCACACTTCATTGGCTGTAAAAGGAAAGGCAAATGCACAGAGTCTCCCCAAATACAAAAGAGCACAAGAATCATGCCCTGCAACTTGGTACTGGAGGTGGGTCTCAAGCTTTCTGATCTCTCAAGCAGTAGGAGAGACAAAGGGATCCATTACTGAGGTCGTGGTCTTTGTGCAAGAGGGAAAGCTAATAAATTAACAGAGCGCTCCTGCTGGCTAATCTGCAAGCGCAGAAACATCAGGTGAGATTCCCCACACTAGCATGCACAGATGGAGTGTGATTTCACAGTACAAAATGTCACTGAGAAAATGAAAACTCCCCCAAAACACTACTTTCCAGTGGGTGGTGTCTAACCCAACCAAATAAATAAGAACTACTGACACTGGGCTTGACTCATCCATTTTTGCTGTAAGATATTGAGGAAAATGAAATAATATATTTAAATAGTCAACATTAATACTTATGTTCTGCAAATACTCAATAAAATGTCAGTTAAGAATTTTAAAATGCTATTTTTGGAGGGGGAGAAAGGAGGACTCGCACTGCATTTTCCATTAAAAAATGGCTTAAAAAGTAGAACAGACAAGCTTCTGTTTTGTTTTTTTTTCCTTCATACTTCAAGTCAAACACACTGTCACTGGGCAGAGCTTGTGAAAGGGATATGGTCTTTAAATTCATATAAACTCAGCCATCATAAAATGTCTATTGAATTGATTGGAAGATGAAACAAAAAACTAATGGAAGTAACATGACCTCATTTCAATAATAATGTTAGAGGGCTTTTTTGTTGTTGTTTTAAAAATCTTAGATCTGGGGAGAAGCATAAAGATATTTTAAACAAAACAACTAATATTATTTTCCAATTTTTTTACTTGTTGGTTTAAATAGCCATTTCTCTGCTTTATTTTCCTGTCTTTGCAACTGATTGACTATACTCCACAAGAAGAGAGCAAAAAAGAACTCCAGGTAGGATTTTACCAGCTGCAACCTGAAAGCAGCTATCCACTGTTTTCAAAATGTCAGAAGTCTACCAACTGATTTTGAAGAATCTTGAAATATTTCCAACTCTTTTAGTTCTTAGTGAATTAACAAGCAGAAATTTTCAAGTAAGGCCATGCAAACACTTGGGCCGGTGATTCAGTTTTAGTAGTGATAACACCGTGAAGCCAAAATGCTCTACGAATATAAGTGAAAGAAACTGCGTGTGGAGAAATCACTTTTTTTTTTTTTTTTTTTTAATCAGACCAGCTAATACACTTGGAAAAGCAGACAGAGGCCTAAAGAAGGGGCTATGTGCCTAACAGTCCACGCATTTTTTCCAAGTGTAACTCCTGATCTGGCTTAAGCACATACCACCCTAGTAAAGCTGAACAAACCTCCTGCTAACCTTAAGTTAAACAGAGTAACCGTTCTTAAGTGTCTGCGGATTTAGGGCTACATTTTAAATTGTCAGGCTTTATAACCGTTGATTATTTTTTCTTTTCTTTTTTTAACTTGAATACATTTTATTATGCATGTTCAGCTCTGACAATGAGTTTTCTGATTAGTTTGAAGGTTAAGTGAAACAAGAGCATTACTGAAGTTTTTGTGGCCTTTGCTGACTCTGCTTTTTAAACTGGTACTGCTTTTCAAAGGATTTACACTCTAAAATATTTCTCAAACAAGAACTATGCTTACAAAACAGGAGATAAATTTAAAAATCCTCAATTTCATTTGTTCCAAATGGATTTAACTTTCAGGTCTGTCAAATATGATATGTGATATGAGGAAGTAAGATTGCAGTTTTGTAAATCAGAGATTAATAAGGGTAAAAGGTGTTTTTGTTTGTCTGGTAGKTTTTTTTAATTACCTGGAGGCATACTCTTAATTAGGCAAATCAAAACTTGTACAACCTCTAGTTAGAACAGTGAAAATGGTCAAAGGCAACCACCATGTGGGTGCCATTGAAACAAATCACAAAAATGTAATTAAAAGGGGGAGCAGGGGGGAGAAAAAGAAAAAAAACATGGCTCCGCACTACAAGTAGAAGCATTCCATCCACTTGGTCTTTGATTTCATTAATATTGTGGGAATTGAATGCACCCGAATTCAAAGCAAAAAAAAAAAAAGAGAGAGAGAGAGAGAAAGCAAGGTTTGCTTGGCAAAGCATCCAGTGTTTTTCTTGGGTTCTTACTTATTTCAAAATACTGAAAAGTTTGCAAGTTACCATGTAAATTTTTTAAAACTTTTTCCTCCTTTGAGTATGCTAAAGCAGTAAATATCCCCTTCAGATGCCACTAGCACAGATAGTCTATATTGCTGCTACTCTAATTTAAAAAGCAAGTTCTTTCTAAAATCCTGTATAAGTATATGCATGCAGCACTGCTGATTTCAATGGAGTAGACCACATATAAGACTAGAATTTGGCCCACTGGGTTTAACATTAAAAAAAATGTTTTACTAACAAACATGACTAAATATATTTCAAGAGCAGCTTCATGATTCTGCACAAGTGTTTTCTGAAATGGTCTAAAAGAAGATCTAAAACTTACCACACAAGTCAGGTCTCTTGATACATCCACTAGTTGCTGTGCTACTTGCAAGTCCATTAAAGGCTGCTAAGCCATCAGAGCTGTAAGCTCTTAGGACTGACAACATGTTCATCTGCTTCTCCAGGACCTGTGGACCCTGAACTTGTTCGGGTTTCATCACTCCTTGTGCAGTTTCATGGGAGGACAGAAGATTCTGACTGTGCCACTGCTTTTCTGATGCTTGTGGCAGCGGAGATATGAGCCCTTGTGTTGACTGTGAGGTGACTGCACTTTGTATATTGTCGCCTCCTTCACTGCTTTCTTTATTTAGGGCAGACAACTGCTTATTCATAATATCTGGTTCTGTTTCAATGTCTTCATCTTCAATGTTTTCTTCCTTGGAAGATTCCATATCCTCAGATGAAGCTATGTCAGAAAGGTCATCAGTAGCACTTTTATTTACAGAGTCAGAGAGCAGAATATTTGGGTCATCTTCGGATTGTGTTTTTACTTCAGATTCATTACTGGTGCAAGAATTTTGTGCTCCTGTGCCAATAACACCAGGATAAACACCAAACTGCTTATAGAAGTCTGTTGTAAAATTACAAAAGGTAGACTCCATGTGGCTGGGCCAGGCAGTGTTCTTTTGCTCCCCCAGAGTTTCTTTATTTTGCCCTTGGGTCATTTTCTCTGAAGCTGAGTCCAGCTGGCTAAGCATGTTTGAAACTACTGCCTCTTTGCTGGACTGCAATGAAGAGGGGAGCAAGCTCACTTTATTAACTGAGGCAGAAGCTTCTCTAGACTGGTCTTTGTTGTTCCCTAGGATGCTGTCTTTACGTTTAGCCTTGCCCAAGTGATTGGCCTGGAGGTGCAGAGCCATTAGTTCCATAGATGAAGTTGTGAAGGAACAGAACAAGCAGCCATGCCAAGCAATATTGTCTTGCACAGTAACAGATGAACCTGGGAGGGAGGCTGCATCTGGCCTTACAGATAAGTCAAGAGGTTCGTATTGTGACTTTTCTGTTTTTCGCTGTGAAGACTTGCTATTTATCTTTTCCTCGCCACCATCTGAGCTGAGAGCTTTTGCTGAAAGTGGATCTGATAGGGCTTTATCCTTCATTTCTTTTTCTTTCTTCAAGGAACTTAGGACAAAACTGTCCATGAAAGCTTGCAAAGACCCTTGGAAGTTCACACCATTCCCAACCATGTTCTGATAAGCACGGCCAAGTTCAGAGAAGTGTGTTCCTTTGGAAGATATGTCTGAACCCTTCATATTTTCTGAAGATACCTCAGATGACATGCCAGCTGCTTGTCCTTGCTGATCTCCAGAAGAAAGCATTCCTGATGTCCACTGCTGTGAGACCATGCCACTTCGGAAATCAATACCAGGAAGCCCCTTGAAGGCTCCTCTCAATATATCTGGTCTAATAAACACAGAACTTTTACTTGATGTTTCATCTTTGTGTTCTTGACTTGCAGTCTGCCCCGAGAGTGGTCCTGCTCCATTCTGTCGCTCCCGATGGTGCCGCTCCAAGTGGTATTTGAGGGATGCAGACTGAGTACCAGCATAATCACAATGTGGACACTTGTAAGGTTTCTCACCTATAAGTATATATAAAAAGACAAATATAAAGAAAGAGAGTTTACTGCACTTTGGTGCATGGATGAGTGAAGAAAAAAATCAACATTAGCTGCTTGAAAACAAAAAGATCTTACAGCTAATAATTCATTTTTAAAAAAGAAATGTCTTTAATTGAAGACTAATTTCATAAACTGAGCATTTCTAAAATGGGTTTCCAGCATGTGGGGCTATTCAGGAATGACATGCTATCTACACACAATTAGCTATCTTTTTCTTAATCTAACATGTAGAAAACTGTTGTAGAATTAAAAGCTATGATTATGAAAATGAAGCATAACAATTTCAACCACAGTAATCATTAAAAGTACAAGTTTAAAAAAAAGAGAGACAAAGAATGTAACAAATGGATGGTTGCAATATTTTGTGTATACAATTGCTCTAAAATTTGTTTAAATTATACACATGGAAACCATTTTTAAACCTAAAAATTTTATGGCACTGTTACGCAAGACTGAAATGAATGATTTAAGTCTTGCTCTGCAGTAAATCATGGATATAATTAGCAAATGGCATACTGCACAAGTAATTTATCATTATTTGGAGGGCACCATTCCAGAAGGATTCAAAGATCTGCAGACCTACTGCATTGTTTCTAAATAAAGAACTATAAATACAGATTCTATAAAATATTAATATCATTACAGTACATTATGACTGCAGCATGTAAGAACATATAGTTAAAATAAAAAGTAGTCAATAAAATTAAAAAGAAAATGAGTAATAAAAAGGTACAAAATATAGTTTCTGTATTTGAAATTAGCATTATCTACTGGATTTTGCAGTCCTTTAAATTTGTACTAATGGCATTTCTAATGCTCAAGTAGTAAAATGTGTAATTTACCTATCAAAAGCGCTTTTCTAGGATCAGCTTGAATAGTGTTTTAAAACATAAGATGATTTTCATGAATTAAATATATATTGGAATTCCATACTAAACTTTTATTGTTCTTCCTATACTTTAAAAGAGCTAGGAGATATTGCATATATAATAAATATGGAAATACCATAATAAATATATACCTCAAAAGAATGTGTGTCTAAACAAATGTACATCTAAATTTGTGCAGAGCACTTGTTAGCAACCAAGAGTTCCTTTTAGAGGAAGAAGTACAGAAATACTCCCTAAAAGAGACAGGGATCTGCCCCTGTGATTCGGACCTGTGAGCTTCTTTTTAATACTGCTCTGTCAATATTGGCAATTATTTCTATGAGGGAGCTCAAAAGCAAGAATAAACTGTTTTCTCTGCGGACCTTTTCTCCAAAGTGATTTAGAAGACAGTAAAGCTCCTTCTGAATGGTATAATGGAAATATTTGTTTCTAAAACTTCCTCCAGAATAAAAAAATTGTATAATATTATGTAGTTTACCAAAGCAGTGGGTAGGTTACTCATTTTCAAATAACCTCAAAATCTACTTAAAATGAAGTTGAAGGCTTTCAAACTTTTTTATTTGTTTAAGCTAAGGGCTCAACTGAAAGACTGGAAAGTACTTGGGATGCTTCCCCTCTCCCTGATCACATGAATTTACTAACGAGATCAAACATCAGAACAGTCAGGATGGCCACACAGCACCGCGTGAACAGGCTTACTGACCACGAACAGGGGCTGAATACCTACGGTAATGCAGACAGCGCTAAAGCAAATTATAAGCAGTGGAAATTCTAAATCCATAATATAATCCTAAAGCTAAACGGTGAGACATGAGAGTTTTATATCAACCGCACTCATCGACCTTTTTAGAGGAGAAAAGGGCAGCACCTCAAACAATAGGTGCTCAGCAGAGGAAGAGGTAGTAATTAGCGTGGTTCATGCGTTAGGCCTGGGTCCACACAGCGTAAGAGAAGAAATCAGATTTCAACATTTCAGTGCAACCTCTGAGTCTTTTACAATCACCTAATTAAGTTCTGGCACTCCACCCATGAGAATTAGGGGCTGCATTTTAGTGCGAGTCATGCAAAAGCAAACAACTTCTGAAGTGCAAGAATCACGGAGCTGAGATGGATCCCATCAGTTCTGACTTCTCTCCTCCTAGGGGAGAGCCTCTGCACCGCCCCCTCCATCGGAGGCATTTTCGGGTAGGGCCAAGGGGACAGGAGACATCAGCTGTTTGTTTGTTTGCCTTTCCACAGGGGCTGTTTGGGAGCGTGTAAACTCTGACAGCTGTGCTGCCAGGCACAACGTGGACAAACATTTGTGCTGTTTTTACAGCATGCACATACTGCAATGTTTTTGAGCCATTTTCTGCTATTCTGACATTTGTCCCACCAGTTACTGTCAATTAAACAACAGTCACTAGTGACCTTCGACACAACTTAGGTATTTCAGGTATTGCCTAAGAACTAATCAGATTGGTGAAAAACAAATACCAGACTTTATAAGGTCAAATGCTCTCACTTTCAAGTTTTCACTCTTCTTAATTGAAAAGCTCTTCCACAGCATCCCCAATGCCTTTACGGAAATCTTTTAACACAATTATATTGATCATTTCCTTTTATTCTAATGGTAGTTCAGTGTGTGTGTGCATTACACATCAAGTGACAGCATTAGAAAGCATGTCCCAATATTGCCGGTGCTGTGTGGCCCGCTGGGTAACGCACTTCTGCAGTAATGGGGAGAGTTTTGCAATAGAGGCTTCTCTAATGATGCTATAAACATGCAGGAGCTGCTCACAGCAAGAAGTATATTTAAAAATGGGTGTAAGTGAGTTAAAATATGCTAACTAGTGGAAATACTAATAATATTTTGTGCTTACAAAGTATCTTCAGTCCAAAGCACTGTGCACAACAATGTACTTTTATTTTGAATTGCTGAACCCTGAAGTCGTTACATTTTCCTTTCAAAGGCCTCTCCAGTGAGTGAGCTTTCTTTCAGTAAAGGAAACCTGGATGCAGCTCACCAAAAACGCCATAAGCAATGGATGGAAAGAAAACACTGCCTGAGACTCTATTAAAAGTCCAAATCTCTCCTAGCCTTAGTACACTGACTCTGTGGTGCTCCCACCTCTTGAATGGCCAAAAAGGTGAGCTAAGGCTGAAGGCCTGAACTTGGACTCAACATGTAGCAACACACTGAGCCACCTTTATACTACAGGAGTGGCCAAATAACACTGTTCAAAGGGAATTGCTCAAAACTGTTTTTTTCTAATTTAAATCAAAATATTGCCAGCAATTAGTTTACTTCAAAGCAACCTTAACTAGTGCTACTTTGAGGGCAGGCACTGGGAGTAGAAAGTAGCATTGAGTAGGTTTGATCATCTTCAAATCTTTCCAATTTAGTGTTTCAGTACTTTCTAAATTCAGTAATTGTGCAGAATACTTAGATGCTATTTCAACCATTCAAATTAACACCCAACAAGGCCCCATATAAGTCCCTGTACAAATGACAAAACTTAGTTTTAAGCTGCTGGTGTGTGTGTGTGTGTGTGTGTGTGTGGGGATTAACCTCAACCAAACAACCCAAAAACCAATCCACAGTTTCAGTGGAAATCCTAAAGGACCCCTAATTTCCAGGACTCTAAGTGCAACTGTGGCAGTATGCGTTCAAAGAATACAAAGTGGGACAAGAGCACTAAGGCATAGTTCTTGTTAGAAGACACCCTGTTTGTGTCCCATACTTTGAAGAGAGGTTTCTGAGAATTCATCCTCGTGTAATGATTACCCTGGTAATATTGCCAAAAGCAGTGTCTGGATGAGTTATTTAACCCTTAATATTAGTTCACATAAATTRAAGTTGCCAGTTAGGGGTGAGAGAACATCACTTTTTCCAAATACTTTTCTGCATTTCATATACAGTAGTCATTTTTCATAGTTCACAAAGGTAACAACCATCCTGGTCTTGCTAATTCTCTGGCCCTGTTTGCATCCCTGCAAACCTTTTCACAGATGAGCAGAAAGAGTGATTTTGATATGTRCAATAAAAACCATCTGATACAGACCAACTATCTAGGCAACATAATCACGGTTCTGATCTATCTACAACTCTGATTTATAAGACACAAGCCATCTCACAAGAACTACTTTATATCAGGATACAATAAAACAATAAAATTCAATGCTGCTTGTAAAATCTGTACAAAAACTTGGTAGATAACTGGAAACACACATGTTGCCCAGTAGAAACAGGTCTATTTATACAGTCGGTTGCATAAACAACACAGATGTATAACCTATTCAAACTACCAGTCCTGCGCACAATGCAGTCTAACCATACTAGTCATAGGACAGCTACAGGCTGTGCAAAGAGACCACAGCCAGATTATAAATGGATTTGCAGATTTTAAGGCCAGAAGGGACAATTATGATCATCTAGTCTGATCTGCTATACAACACAGGCCAAAGACCCTCACGTGATAACTACAATTTGAACTAAACCATACTTTAGAAAGACATTCCGTTTTGTTTTAATCACAGCAAGGAAGAAGAATCCAACATGTCCCTGGGTAAACTCTTTGAATGGTTAATTATTCTCACTATTGAAATGGTATGCCTCATTTCTAACTTGAATTTATCCAGATTCTGCTTCCTACTACTGAATCTTGTTACATTTTTCTCTGCTAGATTAAAGTGATTTGTTTAAATCAAAAATCTGCTCCCTAAGAAATGTACTTGCAGATTGTAAACCACTCACCTCTTCACCTTCTCTCACTCTTGAGTGGAACACCCTTCCCAAATTTTTCAATGTCCTTTTACATTATGGGTACTCACTTAAGCTTTAACGAAATTTCAACTTGATATTGTTCTTCTTATACAGTCAAACACTGTGTTTATACCCACAGCTACAGCAATCAACTAAGAGCTCACATTTTGTTGCTTCTCTACCATAATCCTAGGCCCAGTTAATCAATGCCTCCATTATTTGTTCCTTTACATCTTGTTAATTTAAAATTGATATTGTCCAAAGAGCCCACTTGACTAAGTGACTAATCAGTCCGTCCCTGTGATTTTTATGATTTCCCCACTTTCGTGCCATTGGCAAACCTTCTCAACAGTGATTGTATATACTCTTCCAAATAACAATGAAATACCAAATAGACTAAGTGAAAACACTGCTTGTGGAACTGCCAGTCTATGTGCTACTTTGTATGTGTATATTGTTATTTTTTTTAACAATGTCACATAGAAAAAACTACTTTCACAAGCTTATTATATCAAAAAGTCTTTCATCAACTAAATATCAACAACTTTCACAGAGAAACTTGATGAAACTTACTTTCATAAAATACATTGACTGACATTAATTGTGCTACCAATTCTTAATTATTTACCAAATTAATTCCGTAATTTTACCTGAAACTGATGTCAGGGTAGCCCATTTATAATTTCTGAGGTCTTAATATTCTCTCTTTTTGGAAATACTAGAACAGCTTGAGCTTTTCTACTACAACCAATGCTCCGGAACTTCCTCCATGCTGCAAGATGTGTTTTTTAAAATCAGCTTTAATGATTTGGAGACCTATTCAGCCAATGCATTTAATACTTTTATGTACAAGTTATCCAGTCTTACTCACTCTAAATACATTAAAACACAGTGCGCAACAGCATAACATCTTCACTACTTACTGACAGAACTGAAGTACAATATCATTGGAAACATTTATAAAGTCGTCATGCTTCCTTCTGACCAAAGGGCAGCAGATTATTTAGTCTTCTGTACACGGCTGGTAATTTTTTATCCATTCTTGTCCAGTATTAGGAGGAGAACATCTGTTAAACCAGCCAGATCTACAGAATTTTTTTCCTATTCTCCATAATGCTAGTAGCCACATATATTTGTTTACTATTACCTTTAGTTTCCCTTATCAAATCCCTGTACTTGTCAATTTACACTTACTGCTGTGAGCACCTTTATTTAATTCTTCATACTTATCACATACAGTTTTTAAAAAATCTGTAATGCATCTTCCACTTCCCTTCCCCCTTGTTTGTTTTTTTTAGCAAGCTTCTGAAGGAGTTTGCGTGGGGACTATGCATACTCTTGAGCCCTCTGGGTGCTGCTCCTCAGACCAGCGAGGTCTCTGCCCCAGCACCAGGACCCCACCACCCACTGCTCACCCTGGCAGCCACCACTGGATTTATGACAGTCACTCAGACACAGCATCAGTTGCTATTTGATCCTATACMTTTCTAAACAAGATATAGTTTTCTTCCGTGCAAAGCAAATGAAATCAAACATCTTATAATTCCAGCGAATACTGCTTAATGAAAATATTGAAAACATTTTATAGCATTTTTTATTTTACCATTGAAACAGTTATTGATAACCTATTTTATCCATTGTGCAGTAGATATTTTAGAAATGAATTGCTGTATGGTTTAATTAGTTCATTATTATGCCTATTCTTACATGGTAATTTCTTTTATCATTCTAATCATTCACTTCACACTTTTTAAACCAAATGGAATATCAAAGGTTCTGTAGGATTATTTTTGGATCCTGCACATGTTTCACCACACAATTAATCTGTTTGTCAGAAATACTAGTTAACTTCTTCTCTTTACTACTTTCCTTTACTAGCAATTTTTCTCTGTTAAATAAGATGGAAATACCCCTATCCCATAGAAAGAAAGATTTTTGATGCTTCGGATTCAGGCTATTAAAAGTTTTCTATTGGACACCAGGCATTACAGCAAAATATTTGAATTTTTATAAAGTTTTATAATTGAATATTTCCATTTATTTATATCTCATCTACAATATTTATTTAGTCTTTTTACATGTCTTTACTTAGTTAAAACACAGAGAGATAAATATGGTTGTTCCTTTGCAGGGAAGACTCAGTACATTAATATAAACTGTACACTAATTCCCCCAAAGCATATATATATGTTGTAAACCTGAAGACTTTTTACACAGCTGCTTATTGCTAAACAGTGCCTTGTCCAGAAGGGGACAATCTGTGTCTCTAATTGCTGTCACTGAAGCTGAGATTCATTATGTGACTTTCCCATTAAAATGTGAGCATTAATTTGTATAATGAAATATCACCCACTGCAGTGTTCATTAGCCATGCCCTACTGTATACTGCACATTGTTAGCTACCTAGAAACTGTAGTTAATTTCACTAATGGATATTTCCCTACTTAGTGTTTGGTAGGAAATTTATACTGTAACATTACCTCTTAAACTTTTAAGGAAATTTAAATTCAATCAATTATTTTCAACAAAAGTTTGGGATGTCATTAAGACAGGAGAAAAGGCATGCTGTACAATGTTAAGGATGGGAAATCGGGAGAAATCTAGAGAAATGAAAAGTCCTTTTAGTTCATCTTAGAAATGTAAGAATAAAGGATGTTCAATACCAAAATTGTCTCCTCTTGGAGCACACATACCCATTTTCCTTAATTATTCATATTGCTCATCCCACTACAAGTGCCTTCAGAGAATGGCAACAGGCAGTCTTTTTTTAGGAAGAAAATGTGAATTGAAATCATTTGAAACAGCACCATTTTTACTGTATTTCATCAGTTCATCTAAGCAAGTTTTAAAATTGGCCAGTCATATTTCCCAGGGAAAATGCAGCAACACTGTACGATGTATATAATGCATCTAATGCATGTAACATAACACATACCATGTACAGACTCACAGCCTTTTCTCCCTACGCCTCTCTGTCTTAGGTTCCTTTGGTTTAGCACAACCCAGACCTTCTTTGGGGCTATAGCTTGCTTATGTACATTATTCTGTTGTCATTACTCAAGGGATTTGACTGTGCCAGCCATGCTGGGAATACACCTCAGCACCTTATGACCACACAAACCCAAACTGGTCTACATCTGCAGTACTTTCTGACTGCTAACATGAGGTACTAGAGCTAATCTGAAAACTAGCCTCTGCCTAATATTTGCTTGTCAAAAGCAGAGCATAAGAAATTTTAATTTTTATACTTAACCATTTCTGTGCTGTACAGAGGCCTAGGCAGGTATAGTAAAAACTACATGCATCAAATTGGTTTCAGTGGGAATTGAGAGTGCTCAAAAATAAATAGGTGCTCAGCTCCTAGAAGGATGGAACCCTAAATTGCTAGCCTCAGAGGGGAAAAAAAGGAAACTTTGGACACTTCTGCATATGAGTCTGAGATACTTAGATGGTTTTCTTTCTCACAAAGTCTGAACACCTCTGAGCCTTCCATGTAATAACCTTCACAGCTGTATTATCATTATTTTATAACCAGGAAGCTGAATCACAAAGTGGCTAGTCCACTCGTGTCTACTATGAGTTAAAAATGGAATCCAGTTTTCTCTTTTCCTGGACCAACCTCATAATCACTGGACCCTCCATCCTTTTCAAATGCCATCACTGAGACTGTCCTGGAACCCTTAAACTATGAACCACAGTGTTCTTCCCTGGCAGGTTGGAAATAGGGAACAAAAGAAATACAGTAAAGGAGAAATATGCGAATGTGCAGTCATAACTAGGCAACTAAAATCATCATAGAATTCAACTGTCTATCCAAACATATTCTGTCTTATTAATAACATTAACCTTGAATTTCTGTACTTCATCTACTTTTCCCCTCTAGACTATTTTGAGGATATATGAGTATGGGGAGGATAGAATGACACCAAACTATAACTACATTCAATTATTATTCTTGATGGCATCTGTTAAAAGAAAATAGCAGAATTTTCAGATTTATTTTTTGTCATGGTTTGGATAAGTTCTTGATTGCTAGAATTTTAGAAATGGGACCAAATTCTTACTTTGGGTGGTATAACCCCACCACTTTACCTGATTTCAACTCGTGCATACACATACTTTGCCCCCACTGCTGCATCTCTTAGCACAGAGAGTTTGTGCAAGTTGACACAGGCAGTATGAAGGAGCAGGGCTACGTAGCCCATCTCTGTTCACTGGTCAACATAAGTCGGAGGGCTGTGGGGAATTCTTTCTTTCCCATCTGTAAGCCATGTGGCCTGAGAACCTTGTGCACTGCGATTCCTTCCTCTTCTCTCAGGGTCATGCAAAGGCACTCTCTTCCTTCAACTGTTTTCAGAGCGAGAAGGAGAAGAAACTCTGATTTTACACAAGTATGCCCTTTTCCATACAGGAACGATCAGACATCATATCTTACTACCGCTCCTTAAAGCTCTGGCTGACTGAATAGTGTTCAGGCAGCTAAGAAGAAACTGGTACAACTGCAGGCTGGGACTCAACTGAGCATGCTAAATAAAACTGTATTTTTTTCCTGGTGAAATTTATTACAGGGTAGCAAACTACCTGGAAACTGAGACTCAGCTGTCAAGAAGGTAGTAATCCTAAAATATCCAAGGGAATAAAAAAGCAACCCAAGCCACCAGCTAATTCTTCTAAAACAGAGGACAGCTTCCTCCTCTTGTGGATGTTGAAAAGGCTTCCCTAGCTTTTTTGGGCCAATTGCCACAGAAACACCTCCTGGTTGGATCACACTTTGGGTCTCGCCTTGGCACGCATACCAAACCAACCTACTTGTGTGCCTCTAAACACACAGATGTTCGAAGGAACCTGACTTCTGCTGAACTGCTTGAGCTCATCTCTAACAAACAGGTGCTGTGAGAACAAGAACAGTAATTGAGTTAATGTAGTGGAGAAACACAGTAAAGTGTTTTTTATCAGTCAGTTATACGATCCAGGCATATAATAAAGACAGAGTGTGACATAAAAGCAGGAAACTCTGTCCTGATAAGTATGAACTAACCAGTATTTGTTTAATAACTGGTATCTATTACATCATTTCCATTTACTGCAAAGCAACTTAATTTTTACTAAATAAGTCTAGTAATTTGCCAATTTACATGTTTCTAATATTTATTATGATTACTTCTAATATGTAAAACTGTTCCATTTAAACATACTCTTGTCATTATTTACAAATACTTTGTTCTTAACTTAATGGAGATTGATCTTTATCTATTTTAAAATTATAATGCCTTTTAAGTATATTGCAAATGTTTCAACAGCCTGTATGATGTTTTCATAATTTTTTGTTATTTTATATAAGGCTTACTTTTTCTTGTTTCAAGTTTGTTTAGTCAGTTTTAATATGCAATTTTTATGGAATATTTCCATTGCAATTAATTTACTTTCCATTAGTTTTAAGCCACAGACATCAAATGCATAATCACTGCCATCTTTAAAACAACCACCAAATGACCACTATACAATAAAGCAAAAGGGAAAGATGAGTATCTTCAGGTTATTTTAAAGTATTTTCCTTTACATCCTCCATTAGTAAAAAATGTCAGATTGTTTAAAAACTCATAGTTACAAGATTAATTTCCAATAAAATAATCACCATTTATTTACTATTACTACATTAGAGAGCACACAAATAGGGGTTTCACTGTGTTTCACTGTTTCTGCAAAGACCAACACGTTGAAAAGAATAACCTTGACCCAAACTGTTTGCAATCCAAACAGACAAACTACATTAAGGGCCAAATTTTCAAATTCAGATCAACCCATCATGGTCAACTCCACAATCCAAAGAAAGAGAAAAATATAATAAATAAAATGTTCCATTTGTTCAACTCAATTTTTTCCTTTAAATAATTTTCAGCCTTCATTTTCATTTTTCAAAATCAGGCCTCACATTTGCATACCCAATACTAAAGTATTACATCTGTGCAAGCACGTAGGAGGGACATGGTTGCATTTTTGGGAAGAGAAGAAAATACTGCTTATCTGCTATTTCAGTGAAGTAAAAATAAACAGCGCAGCTTATTAAGTAGGAGATACTACTAGAAAGAGTGAAGTTTATTGTAGTAGGTACTAATAGAGGAAAGTATTTCTTTGTGCAATCTATTTTGCCTATTGATTAAAAAAGTGGCAGCAAAAATTCTGAAATTCTTTAAAAAAGGTTTGAAAAGAAAATCCTCCTTCAATTACACTGCCCACTATATTCTTTTACAAAGAGAAGTATCTTAAATCTCCAACTTTGTAAACTCTCCAAAAGCCTGCTACAATACCTAAGACTTGGAATAAAACAGCATCACTGTGGCCTTGAGTCATATATGAATTTCTAGTGATGTCCATAGGACCTGAGGATATAAACATTGTATGTCAGATTTTAATTATGGAATGTGTAAGCCTTCTTGAACATACACTGAGTGTCTATGAGAATTCTAGGCTGCACGTGTTTGTTTTTAAACAAAAATGGTATTATAATTTAAAGGGAGTGGTTACATTCTTCCAGTATGCAGAGCAATCCACCTGATGAGTGACACACCAAAATAAAGATAGAACCCAGACCAGCAGTGGGTCTCAATGGGATAGAAATGCTGTTACTATTATTAAAGTAACACATGGTAAAGTAGTAAGTCTGGTGAATTCTAATGCAAAAATGCTGATCCATGAAGCTGAAGCATTCACATGAACCAGGGAGAGGTTAAAAATGAGCATGTTAAATTGAACAAAAATAGTAACTGAGCAAAACATACAGAATCCCTAAGTAGATGCTAAGGAAGGCCTTTGAAGCAGTTAGTACTACTAAGTCTGAAACCAATAGGCTTATGTCTACTGAAGGACAAGAGTAATTGAAGGAAACAGTGATGAAGCAGGGAAGGAGACAGAAATAACATCAACTTGGAAAAGATGATTCTACTAAAATGGTCTTTATCCAACAACACACTCCTTGTGCGTTTATTTACGACTGTCGTGTATCTTTYTCAAAAAGCTTTCTCCAACTAATGAGTCCAAATCTGCACCGGGAGTTGAGACTCCTAGCCACATACCATATTCCCCCCCGCCCCAACACACACACTGCATGTGTGCTCCACTTCTCATGCTCCTCTCACCTGTATGTATTCTCAAGTGGACCTTTAAGTGATGTGATGTTCTGAAAGTTTTTCCACAATATGGGCAGTCTTTCATGGCAGAACCAAGGCTCCTGTCTCTCAGTAAAGCTGGCTGCTGGACTCCTACAGATCTCCCAGCTTCTTCTCCAATGTCTGCAACACAGAAATGTTCTCACATCACTTCAGCACATGTCAGAAGTTGTTCTCACTAAAACTGCTAACACAACACAAAGTTAAACATGTCAATACTACACCTGTCTATTTCATTCTTTAAATCTGACAGAATGCTGACAATTCATGTATTTTCTTGTTATTCTCTTAAATTATTTCATCCTTCTTATCATCATTTTAAGCAGCATATGGTACCTTTATATTGAACTGAATTATACAAGAAAAGAAACAGCTGTGTCAGCAGCTGGTTTGATTTCTTCTTTTGCCTAGTTCCTATTAATTTTTCCGCCAAAAGTTTTAAAATGTTGCTTTGTTGAATCTATTTAATTTCTAATTATTTCTAAAATCTGTATGATTTAGAGGGAAGAAGTTTGCATCAAGTATTTTAAAACCTCCCATAACAACAGAGTTGCGGTGAAAAGGGGACTTGTAACAGAAGTGGCAATGCCTACACACAAAGGGAATCAACTTTCTTCTGCAACATTTCAGAATTAGAGTTATGATACATGACACTTAGTGAGTAACCTAATATCACAGGAAAGTCAATGAAAAAACTGATGAGATGAGGGGGGCTTCTTTCTCCCTCTCACCCGCAGCCACTGGGTTTTTCCCTTCACTGTTCATAGCTACACTTATTCTTTGCATTTTAATAGGATGGTTGAGACTCCAGGACATCTCTTCTCTCTCCTGATATAAAGAAACACTCATTCTCAGCCATCTTGAATAAGCTGTTATTATTCAACCAAGCTATGAACAAAATAACTTACAGCAAGCTATGAACAAAATAACTTACAAAAGACTGACATAAAAATTACAAAAATGTAGAGCATTTTTAAAAGGTCATTATTCAAGACCCAGCTATCATCTTGTATTTACAGGGTCATGTTTTCACCAAAAATTATCACAGCAAATATTGAAATCCTGAAACGGATTTACAATGCTGGCACACCACAGATGGATCTGTTAACACACCTGTATGCAAAACCTGAGCTATATGGTTCATGTTGAGGTGGGGAGCATATAGTTAAAATCTGCATGCAGAGCCTTGATTATTCCAACCATAAACTACTGACTAAAAATGTTCTGTCTCTGCCCATTTGAGAAGTAACTAAAGCTGTCAGGAAACAGAGTGCAGTTTACACAGCATTGCCTTTTAAATGGGACTGATGGGACATAAGAGAGACTTAAATATTTGGCTATAATAAAAACTAGTCACACAGTAGCATGGACCCAAATATGACATTTCTGGAAAAGGTAATACTAACAGACATTCCACTGTTTACTATAAAATGGTTACTCTAAACTATTTTGCTTAAAGTTGAAAGAAGGGGGTGATACAGAACAACAAAATCTAAAAATATATGTAAAATGCTTATCTTAGATATATATCTAGTCAAGCTATAGTTAACTTTTAAAAAGCAAAAGCTGATAGTTTTCACATCATATTCTTGCTTAATATTTTCTAATTGGTCTGAGTCAGGCTGTAGAGTTAAAGCACAATATTTAAGTGAAAAGGCCAGTAACTGTCAGTTCTGAATTATTCACAAGTATGTAAAGTAACATAATGAAGAGTTTATTTTGTCTTTCAAAATCCAGGAAAACATATATAGGTGGCTGGTCTACAATTCCAAGTTTCCAAAGAGTTTAGATATCCCAGTTTTTTCACCTCAGAAGTTGTATGCAATCATGTCTAAACTGCTTTGAGCAAAAAAAAATTTCTGAGTGTAAAAAGCATTTCTGAAAAGCAAATACAGAATGCATGATGATAAACTGCAGGATTTTATTTTAGTTTTCAATAAATACTATATGAACATTATAGATAAATATATAGATAAAGCTAACAAGCCACTCAGGAGGAATATACCAAATAAGTCTACTAGTTATGTTTTGCTATATGTCACTCTAAATGATGGCCTGTTACCCATTTGCCTTTTATCTTTCTATCTAGAATATGTGTGGCCCAATAAAAAAGAATAAATTTGTAAGATAAACAGCTTGCTTTGCAGATTTAAGAGTCTAATTTTCACTTTACACAAAATTGAATTTTTTCAAGGCAGCGAGACGATGGAGTTTACTCTAGCAGTAATCCCTCTGAAAAAGCAAACTGAAAACAACAATGAAGCAAAGAAAGATGTGGGTGGTCTGAAGAGTTTTCCTTTAGATTTAAGTAGACATACAGTAGATAGCTCTAAAGGCTTTACTCCAACAGGGGCCTTACCTTAAAGAATTTTTCTTCCCACAGTGAAAGCATTCCTAAAACTTTAAAGCTGGGCTGAGGGGTTTTCTTTTGAATTCCTCTGCCTACAAAGCCCACCGAAGTGCTGGAGGCCATCATTACCTGAATGAACAGCTTTACAACTAAGTTCTTTTATTTCAAACAATGAAAAATTATGTTCAAGGCTGCTGTCTGTCTTCATCAAATGCTATCCCATCTTCTTACTAGGCTTGTTTTGGCAAACCTATTTGTCAAGGAACTTAAGATCTGCTTAACTTTAAAATGCACTTAAGTCTCATTGACTCTGCTACCCAGTTACTTATGCTGATTCTCTTAAAACAATGTATAGAAAGCTAAGGGGAAAAAAAGTGAAACAGAAGAAGGAAAGTGACCTGCAAGGAAAGAGTTAAGAGGCAAACTAGTGGATTTAGACTAAGCCAACAACAGTATATGCAGGGAATGAAAAATCTTCCTCAGAGAGCTTTATCAATAATTGTTTTTTCTGAACCTCAAATGTGCCCCTTTCTCCTACTGTTGATACCCCCTTCCTAAGCAGAAACTCTCAGTTATGTCAAACTGTGAAACCGTGATAATGTTTTACAGACCTAGAGAACTAGGATCAGCCCCACCAAATTCATTTCATTTATGACTTACTCAGGATTTGAGCTAAGGTTTTTGGGCTGCTCAAGCCCAAGGATAAAAGAACAGGAAGGAAACAGGAAGGAAAGAGAACAGTTACTTATCTTACAGTCATTGTGGTTCACTGAGTTATGTGGTCTACATGATGTGCACTTGATGTACATGAGATTAGACTGCTTTTTTGCTGTCTACTTCCATTATAGGTAGGTATATGTCCTGAATGTCTTCCTGCCCATCTCTACCTTTCCTGATTCAATACAGGAAAAAACAGAACAGAATATAAAATACAGTAAAGACGTACATACTAGATGTAAGGCTTCTGAGTCTTCTATCTGAACTTACTCAAGAGGAGCTTTTCTTCTGTTTCAAAGGCATCTGCTCACAGCAAAAGTCATAGGTCGGAGAGTAAAAAACTATGCAATTCTATATATGAAACTGGTTTTTGTATCAGAGTAAGGAGAAGGCAACACCTGTGAGACCTTCAGCTCGTATGTATGTTCTACGTGGTGGCCAGGTAGATCTATCTTCTTGCACAGGACAAGGAGGAAATTCAGCAGCACATGAAAGAGGTGCAAAGGGTGGTGTGACATGTACATCTGAGGCATGTTCTTGTGTACCTCAGGTGACCATAAAGCCACACTTTATTCTGCAGCCTCTCATGTGGTAGACTATAACAGCTCACCTCAAGCTGAGCACCATTACCTATAGAATCTGTATTTTGGACAATGTGGATTTTTCAGTGATAATCTTGAAATACACTATTGTGAAAGCAACAGCCAATCCCATGATGAGAGGCTGCAGCTAGCTCACCTAGTTACCCAAGTATGTCCATCCATCCACCTGAATTCCGTGCCTAAAATGAACAGTAAAAATATCTAGGCCTGGACAAATACTCTTGACAGCTTACAGATGGTGACAACCCCCTACCAAGGACTCAGACGCAACAGCAACTTACTTCATCTTAAAGAGTTACGTTCCATCAGCTGTGCACTTAATAACTGACTGCACACATGTTCTCAGTCTGGGACAAATGCAAGAAAGCAAGTTAGCTTAAACATCCATGTTAGAAGGTGGTAGTTGGCTACATAACCAAACAGCCAATTTGACCAAAATTAAATGTGAGCAAATCTATTTGCTACATAGACAGAAGTGAAAAGTAAGAGATCTGTAAGATCAGTATTTGCAGGGCTAGTCCTACATCAGGCAGATACCAAGTTCTGAGGAGAAGAGGTACAAAAAACAATATTCCTTTGTTTAGCATGAAGATGGCCTGTGTAGTGCTGAAGACTGCTTGCAAGTCCCATGTGTTACCTGAAAAGGAGGCTTCCCCACTGCCAGGTAGCCTCAGTAAACAGTCTTGAGCCTGTAGCACTTTTACAGTAGCAGGTGAAAAGAAAGCAAATGAGAAGCACAGTACTGAATTCATTTCTACAGCAAAAATCTTATTGGGTATTAGAAATGATCTAAAATCATGGATGTTAATGCCCCCAGTAGATGGATAGGGACGCTACAGAGAGATAGCACCAACCTCAGTGTCTGTTTCTAGAAAAGAGAATACAAATTTATGCAGATAATGAACATGCATACCCAAAGCAGAAGCTATCTAGTCAATCACCTGAAGCACAAAAAAATTATCTGAAATTTCCATATATTTTCTTTAAGACTGGCATACCTGTTTGGGATGAGTCTATAAACCTGATTAGAAAAGGACTGGCTGCTTCTTTTAAAAGGAAAATGTTTTCAGTTGGTTAGGTAGTAGCACTGACTTCAGTCATGTTAGCAACCAAATTTTCAAAGGAGCAGCTACATACATGTCCTATAAATTTTACAAGAGCATTTATTTGCTGCATGCATGTGAAAGTGCAGGGATTCTCAAAGAGGTACTTTCATGTTCAAAGGAACTAAACTGCAGTCCTCATGCAGTCTAAATTATCAGTGAAGTCAGCTGGAATCTGTCAACAGGATTTGCTAAATTAGTCAAAAACAGGCAAACACATGGAAAAGGTAATCAACTCACAAAACTGGTAATCACACATATACCATGTGTTTTTGTTCTTGCACATTTTTCAGATATTTTTAAAGATCCCTTTAAAAATGTGTCCGGAAGCCTTTAAAGCTGCACATCATCCCATGTTTTCATATATTTCTGAAATTCAAAATATTTGTAGTTCTGTAGAACTGCCTGTAAAAGTTAATGAAACATGGTGCTACATGAAGTGGTAGTGACCATGGTTACTTTTTAAAGATCTATTAACCACCCAGATTAGTTCATTGTGTGCATAAATACTTATTTTAGCAGGAAAAATTATATTCTGAGCCTAATGCCAAGAAGAGAGTTAGAAGATACTCAAAATTTTAATTCTGTCATTGCTGCCACCTTTATGAAAGTATGCCTGGACTTTGACCACCTCATTCCCTGGGAAGCTGCATAGGATACAGAAAGTTTCTGGGAAAACATCCTTTATCCTTTTTGCTTATTCCTTAGAGTTTGAATAATATTGAAAATGGTGAAAAACAGGGCTATAATTAACCATATTTTTAAGCTACCTAAGGTAGCTTTGATTTAATATGTCTAAATGTAAATGAGAATAGAATCTAGCCCAGTGCTTATAATCTGAAATTAGAATCCTATTAGCAGACGTTACTATACTTTTTGCTAGTGAAGTTCATGACTTAAAATGAAATAGTCTAATATTACTGAATATTACAGTTATATTTTAGGCCTCCAGAAAGAGTTACTAATGTCTTAGGTCAGAAACAACTTGCTGTCTCTATTGTTTCATCAAGGATTTAGGTCTTATAATGACCATATATGGGAATCTTAAACTGTTAGGCATTAATATGGATTGGCAGAGAATTTGTTTAACACAGAGCTATTTTAGAAGAGAATTGGAAAGGAGGCCTACTAGTGAGAAAGCAGCATTCACATTGTTTGTATTATTAGAAATAAAGATTATACCAAAGGTTCCACTGGTAAATAAAAAGATACCACTTGTGACATCAGACTTCCCACTTAGTCCTCTGAATCGTACAGGAAACAAAAGGCACAAACTGCTCTGCCTGTGCTACCAATTAGTGCATTAGCAGATTTAAATTTAAAATAAAAACTAAATTAAACTGAGGTAAAATGCCCACATCAATTTATACAAAGTAAGACTTGCAAAACCTACAAGTGAGCACCTGACAGTCATAGCCAGTCCCTCAGGCTACAGGGGAGCTATCTAGGTGCTCTTTCAAGCATAAGAGAAGGGAAGCCAAAATATTCGAAGCAGTTTCTTAGTAACAGGTAGGCTGGTGACTTGGGGGCACCAGACACACCTTATTCATACTTTAAGCGCACGACACACGACTGTTGGTTTTCATACCCCATGGGTGCAAAACACTTTGCACATCACTACTGCGTATATGCAAACTGCAGCTATATTTTAGTGCTTTTCACTGTGGCATGCATTCTGAGAAACACACAACAGGCGGTATATATACGCAGCACAGAGACATCAATAGACACTTTACCAAAATTAAGCTTTTGTTTATAACAAAATGTTGCTTATCCTCTTTTTTCATTTTAATCAAATACCCTGCAGAGATTTTATTTTGGAGTTCTTAGCAGTCTTACATTTCACTTTGCTCTAAATGCTTAAAACCTTTTAATATAATCAAAGTCCAAACACAGTTTCTGAGTACATCTTTTTAGCTGTCTGATTTGTTTGAAGAATTTTGTGACCCAAAGAGACAAAAAATCAGATGTAGTACTTGGAAAACAGGGTTATTTACTTGCCATTAACTTACAGAGCTCAGTTTGGCCTGCAAGTTATGTACATTGAAAAAAAAATGTTTTTTTGGAGACAGCATTTTTTCCAAAAGGCTTTTTACAACATGCCTTTTTTTTAAAAAAAAAAAAAAAAGACGACATCTTAAGCACATTACAATATCTTTCATTTAATAGTTGGCAGAAGGAAAGTCCCAGATGAACATTGGCCTGTGTCTTTCTCTTTAACCAGCTGAGTGATCCAAGCTTTTAATAAAGCTGTTCCAATTATTGTAAAAGTCATCTAGTACCTTATAGCCACAAATATTGACAGTTTATTGCACAATGCATTCATGACATTTGAAGGTCACATCATACATAATACATAAACTTTTATAAAAGTGTCTGGAACAAAGAGATACATGATCAGCAATTACATCTTACCATTTTAGGGTATGATTTTATACTTATTCAAAATGAAATACTGTATGAAATGCAACTTGTTAATAAAATACAAAATAGTTCATCTTCTTTATTTATTGTTTTATTAATCAATGATAGAGTTCAGTTGTGCAAAACAACAGAATGCAGTCCATGCCCCAAGAAGATTACAGTTAAATATCATGTTTCTGCAAACCATCACACATATTCTTAGCTCAACACAAAAAGAAAGTAAGCTTAAAGCTTTAATCTTGCAACTGCATACCTCTCTAACCCAAATAAATTCAGTGAAGCTTCAACACTTAGATCTGAATCTGGTCTTTAGCATGTCATTGTAATATTAGTTTGATAAAAGTGAATCAAAATGAAATTGAAAACAGTGCCTGAGAAATTTTTTGAAAACTTGCACATGCAAGCATACCAAGCATCTTCAGCCTGTCTCCAACGCACATGACTCTTAGGACCATTCTAAAATCACTCGCACATGCACACACAGTATAATTAATATGGGTAAGTTGCAATTTATGCAGTCAGACCTGTGCACAATCCTTCACTGAAGACAAATGTCAGGAATACAAAGAACATAGCCACAAGAGCGCTTCTCTTTGGTTAGTCTTTGCTTTTAGGGCATCACTGCTAGGTCTTGGGAAATTCCAGCCATCCGCTGAGAGCTGAGGTTTTAGCAAATGACCACAGACCGCTATACTGTTCCCTCCGATATCACCTTTGCTAGTTTGTCTCAAATTCTTACTATCTTCTTCACTATGTCCTTCGCATGCAAGACTCTTGAACTGTGCAACTCGTTCACTGGCTTTTCAGTTCTGCTGTTCCAGTTTCATGGCTTCAACATCCCACTTCCTTTATCTGACTGTATGGATCAAAGCTGTTCAGATCCTAAATCACTGAGTTTGCCAGATGATGTTCATGAAATTCCACTAGACTTGTATAAGCTTTCCACAGGAAAAGTGGATGCTTTAGAACAGGATGTACTTTGTCATTCATCAGAACACTAGGTCTGTTCGCTATCTTGAATGTAAGATTAGTTACTCTCAATGATTAGCTTTTGTTCGTTCTTGCTTTCTTTGGAAGTAAACATCTGAGCTGCAAGAAACACCTTACTGTACTTCTCTGTACAGAAAATCTATTTTCACAAGTAAAGCAAATACTTATTCTTTGGAGCAGCTATGCCGGGTTTAAATCTGACTCTCAGGTGTACTCACAGATCTTTCCTTGGTAGTTTGCCAATGTTCTTTATGTCTTTTCTCCTCAAAGTTTACACTGGTGTTCACTGATATTTCTGATAGTGATGTTAGCTTGCAAACTTTCCATACCATTTAACTTTTCAGGTTTTTCTTTTTCTTTTTCTAAAGTAGGCTTAGAATATTCTGGATCCTTACCCAACGTTCATGCCAACAATAGTCTGTGATTCTCATGTAAGCCTGTTGGTTTCACCAGTTTTCTTACCCAAATCCTTGACTCACCCAAGATAGCTTTGATCCTGACTAATAAATCTGAAATGGGCACTTGATTACTGACCAGATAGGACCTAGTCTTTCCACACTTCATACAGACTGTTTACTGCTTTTGGACAAAATTCCAGTGGGGAATCTAAGCAGAGAAGCTATCCAACTGGACCATCATTTGGATTTGTATGTGTTATTTGTAGGCAGGTGTTCAGGTACCAGATGGCCTTAAAGCCCATACTACTCAGGTTATAGCAGCTTCTACAGGCTGTCTGCATCATATTCCCATCTCTGAGATTTGCAGAGTAGCTACAAGGAGCTTGATAAACACTTTTACCTCACATTGCTCTCCTGATGCCAAGGCTAGTTCTGATATCCAATTTGGGAGAGTTGCCTTATAGTCCCTCTTTAATTAAGTACTCCTGATCTCCCACTCCTGGGATGGATTGCTACTGCTGATTAAGCTCCAGAAGTAAGGATCTGTGGAGGCAATTTCATGAGGGAGAAAATGAAGTTGCTAGCTAATCAACTAAAATAACCATTCACTAGACTTCTGTGAATGAATATATTGCCTTCTCCTTTCTCCATACTCACCTTGTTTCTTCCACATTTTAGCATCACTACATAACAATAAACCAAATGGGTAAGGTGAACTTCATTATGACCTCTGTCTTGTTCCTAAACTACACATGTGAGAAATTTAACCATGTGGTACAGTGTACGGATTACAGTATGAGGAAAATCCAAGACAGAGTAAGCAAACTATAAGAAAACTGGTGAATCAGTATGAAGAGTGGTATTGAACCCATTTTCTCTAGGTTCTTCCACTGTGCTCAACCATGTAGACTCTGCAAGATTTTCAAAAATACAAATTAATACTGTACACCACATCATTTTCAAAGTCCGTTAATGTCTTTTAAAATCTTTTGAGTAGTTGTATGGAAATATTTAATGATCACACTGTTTCATTTTGAGTTGCTGGGCTTAAACAAACCCCACAAAACCAAACAAATCATTTTTCCAAGTCAGAACCACAGACTTGCACACATTGCAAGTAGATCTCAAGGCATCAGGTACTACTGTAGAAATGTTTGCACACTATTGTTTAAAAAATGTTTTCATTATTTTTATCTTACGGTAGCGTGCCAAAAGCAGTGCAACAGTCTAGGCAGCAGATCATCAGATTTTATAAAAATTCATTCTAATTAAATAAAATGTAAATTTTTCACAGGAATATCTTTCTGTAGACCCCAGTAAGAAAGAAAAAAACAACAGAATCAGTCACATAAATATAAATGTACAGGTTAAAATAGCTAAATTAATAATTTCCCCATCAACAAAATGAAAAAAAATTAGAAGACTGCCATTCCATTTACAGATTACTGACTACAGAGGTGCTAACAGAGCCACCAAAAAGTGAATAATGTCGCAGTGTGTGATACAACTTTTGACAGATCATGATAGTACAGACTTTTTCAATATCTACATTTTCTTACTTATTACTTTCCAGTGCTGCTTTAAACTAAATGACTGCTTTGAACTAACACAAATAACCTCTGTAAATAATTTTTCTTCCATCTAACTTCTCTTGTATAATTTCCAACTTTTTTCCCCATTTCAAGAAAAATGAGCTGTATTTGAAGAAATCCTATGAGCAATTCTGAGCTGCTGAACCTATTTTATTAGCACCCTTTTACTATAAACAAAAAAATAAATAAAATCTGTTAATTACATGAGTTTTGTTATAACAGAAAAGTATTGATTAAATCCATTACTTCTAATCTTGAGAAGGGATCCTTTAAATGTTCAGTATTTTCTTCCTCATTGTTTTAGCAGTATATTGTCGACATACTGGAACCAGGATGTCTTTAAACACAGCATCATATGAATTGGCTCATTAATCTTTTTATACTAACAATGTATCTCAAAAGGTACACTAGTAGGTCAATGTGTAGCTATGTTTTGTGTAATAGCCTTCCAGTACACTAATACTGTAACATGCTAGTCTCGGGCAATACAAATATAAATTGCTGTATATGAAGCTGATATATCAATAATCCTACTCCCATTTTCTATTAAGAAAATATATATATTTTTATCTAAACTATCCTGGCAATGAAAAAGAAAGAATACTATTTTAAACACTCTCTCCTCTGATTTAGCTGAGCTTGTGGCAATAACTGGTTTAGGCATAGGCTTCAGTATGCTGGAATGATCCTGAAACTAATTTTGCATGTGTTGGAGTTGGACTGCGGCCATGCACGTCAGTATGCTGGAACAGAGTTATCTAAATCCTGAGCCTTATTTTACATGTGCTGGTGTTGGACTGTGGCCCTGCAATCTTTTAGGTCTCCATCTGCACATATCAAAGCCAGGGTGTGCCCAGCCACCCTAGCTACTACTCACTGCTTTACTTCCCCAGGCCTCTTCTGAGCTCAGTTCTCAGCAGCCAGAGACTTGCAACTACCCTATCATACATCGGGGTCACTGGGTGCTCTTCAAGTCCTTGTACTTCTCATTAATCTGCCTCTAAAGTCTCTGCTGTCATGACTGGCCTTTTTCAGCCTATCACATTTCTTCTATCACTACTACCCTAGACAGTTATCATGTTCCACATCGCTGACAAGAAGTACCAACCTCTCAGACAGATGGTTCCTCAGATTCAGTGGGTTAACAATTTCCTCTTTCGATACTAGGTAACACAGCCTACTCATTTTAACAAGCTAGGAAGATTACAGCCCCCAGACTTACTGAAGGCTTCTCAGAGTGTCCTAGAGTGCTAGTGCTTTCCCTGCAACCATTGTTCAAAGTGATTTAAAGTTCAGACAGTCCAGTCAAAAGTTGCTTTCTTCTAGGGAAGCGGACAAGAAACAAAATCATCAGGTACTTGGAAGCCATGTTCATCCAAAAATAGAAGAAATGCTGGCTGTCCATAAATCAGGAACACCAACACAGAGCCAATAAGGGGTGCTACGAAAAACTAAGGTAGCTGTACAAAACCCTTATCATTATCCTAATGTGAACTGGTAACTCGGAAGGACTTAGTCTGACTGCAGCATGGTACAAAGTTATTGCACACCTCCTACCACTTCTTTACAGTTCCTCCATATTTGTCCACCAGCAAATATGGATTTTAACCCATCAGGACCATCAGTAAAATTAGCAGGCAATTCAAACTAAATTCTTCGGAATCACATTCCTCTACCTGAAATTAATAACATTTTGTCTATATGGAGTCTATCAAACTGAAAAAACAACTTCACACTAAGGTCAGAACTACACATTCAAATGAAGATCAGGCATTTTTTCTGTGACTGGTCAGACCTAAGTTAGCCTACTAGCTCTCTCAGAGACAAGGGAGAATTATTTTGGAAGAAGAAGGATTTTTCCATCCCTTAACTAATTAGTGGTGCACTTTTCAGATTCTGTTTCTTCAAATTCCAATTCCAGAAGAAATTCAAAAATGAGGCAGTCTGGATGCAGAGGAGCACCTTTTGTTTAATAAATAATTCAACCATGTATTCCTTTTTAATTTAAAAACAGTCTGACTGAACAGTAAACAGAGTGAACTAAAGTTGGCAAAATACAGTGTTGAAAAATTAAAAAGTGTATTCAAGGCTGTATTCATTTGCTTCATATCTCATATACTGGAGAGACAGACTGTGCAAAGTTTTAACCTTTCTTTTCCTTTTAAATTATACACATATCATCACATGATGCTCATTTGATTTTGAAAGCAGCCTTGTCCTGGAATTAGTCTCTCTCCTTTTCTATTACCAGCACAACAGCCACTGTTCCTTCACACCATGAACATTATCAGAAACTCAGCCAAAATGTTCTCATGAGCTTCTCTGCCATGACAGTAAGACACAAAGTTTGTTACTGACCACCTCGGAGAAAAGAAATACTATGAAAAACATTCTGGAAATATTCAGACCATCATCTGAATCAAGTATCTTGAGCTTACATGTGACCTTTGGAGACAATTATCTGCAGTACCATATATTAATAAGTATATGGCAAGGTACAGGAAACACATCTGGCTGCAAAAATCTGCATGGAAATCCATCCCAGGACCAAATGTGTTACAAACTACTGCAAATGCATGCAGGTACTTGCAACCCAACCAAATGTACTTGGTACTGACTGATCCTTTTGAAAACAGTCAAAAGCATACAGCACCATCTTAAGTATGAGTTCACAGGTTTACTTCCTACAAAATGAAATTCCTAGCAGTAAGCAACTGAGGATAAGAAGAAACAGAGTGAAAATAGTCAAATTTTCACTTAGCCTTCAGCACCACAATGTTTAAAAGAAGTTGTTGAATCTTATGGCAGACAGCATGGAAAAAACGAGGCTGTGGTGAAACCCTTTTATCAGATTCCTGGAGATCCACCCATTCCCCCACATCCCAAAGCAGCAGCAGGTACTTAATGCCTTCCTATTGAAGCACAATCTTTTCATCTCCACTCAGCTGAAAGTGTTTGATACCTATCCCTGTGAACGGCTTTCCTACCTTTTGCATCCTTTCTGTTCAATGTCTTCTGAATCAGTAAGCACAGTGGACCACTCTTGTAACCATGACACAACATCCACTAACATGAAATTACCAGATGGATGCTCAGATGAAATCAAATGCTGACAGAAAGAAATCTTCTTATCTCAGAAAGATAAGATGGGCAGGAAAGAAGATCTCTAAGGGAAAGGAGAATAAGGGAAAGATGCATAACCTTTCCAAAGTAACACTGACTGTAAAGAAAATGACTCAGCAACGTCACATCTTCCAAAGTGGCCATAATTATTTTAAATGCATCTTATTAGAGCTAGAGGATGACAGACACAGCTCGTATTTGAAGGAGATGAYGCTTCACAAGTTTATCTTGTATAATTCCACAGCATATGGAGGAAGATCAGCTTTTCACCAAATTTTCACTATTCTGAACAATAGTAAAATTACCTGCAGTATATAAGATGAAATCTTTAAGTAGACCAAACAGATAGATAAACACTTTGAACAGATATGAAAATGGATAGTTTTTAATGAAATTTTCAACACCTTGACAACCCTCACAAAACTGTCTATGAATTAGATGTACAAAATAAATCCCTGATTCTGACAAAATCTGACCAAAATCTGAACAAAAGCATCAGGATAACTGTAGAAAATTGGTTAGACCCAAACTCCTACCCTGCAGTTCAGAAGGGCTTCAGATTATAATTTAGGTTGATTACCAGCTTAAATTAAGACACTATGCAATAAGTATCATCTCAGTGAACAGACTAATTTAAACTCTGAGAATGCAGGCTACCGCATTTGTGGAGACACATGTTTCCATGCCTTTTCAGGATGGTACTAGTAGGAGCTACTCCAACAGCCTGGCAAGCCCATGCAGAATTTGGTACATAACAAACCGGCTTGCCACTGATTACATTTGAAAGCTGTCTACAGTGGCTTTGGCCAACCTAACAAAGTAATGTATGGGGTTTAGAAAAGATGAATGATAGTGTAAACTGGTCAAATAAAACTAAAATAATTTCAATAGTTTCAATACTGGTCTTTTTCTGGCTTCAGATATGTGATATGCACTCCCAGTCATTGGGAATCACAGACATTCATTTCAAAGGAGAAATCCTGTTGATGACTGGGCTATAAGGCTTGCTGATATACGCTGAAATACTTTAATGAAGGGTGGACAACCAAAACCTGTCACTGAATAACAGTCAGTGATTCTACACTGCTATCATAACAACTTTCATCATAAAACCACAGCCAAAGCACACTAATCAGGAGACTAGCACTGTATATTTAAAATAAACAATGATGGGAATATGCAACTTAGGAAAGGCAGCTTAGGTACAGATACGACAATGATGAGTGTTGTA